>NW_028141980.1:16245000-16737500 GCF_025532165.1 Camponotus vicinus
CGGCTTTTCCCGTGACCTCTTACGCACGTAAACAGTGGTGATCTTGCTAGGATCAAGACCTTGCACGATTACACTGGTCGAGAGAGAAAGAGAAAAAGAGAGAGAGAGAGAGAGAGAGAGAGAGAAGGCGAAAATATCCGCGCAGCTGCCTCCCCTCTCGCTGCCACCCCCTCTCCGCGACGTGGTCTGGCCACGGCGTGTCTCTCTTCACTTCGCGCATCGGGCCTCGGCCTGATAAAATTGCAGATAGCGCACGCGGAGAGAAGAGGCGGCGACTCCCGGCATTATTCGTTCTACGTCGCGAGAATGACGCGGCCTTGAGCGATGTTGAGGGAATGCGAAAGCTCGCTCGCTCGCGGGAAGAGAGTCGGCGCCGCGGCTGGTTACCAGTTAATTAAGCCCTGGGTTAGACTAGGTGCGTTTTCGCGCGTGCATCCGAGGAGCTGGTGCGAAATCCAAGCTGTAGCTCCTCGCTGCTTAAGCTGTCGGTCTTACATTAGATAGCGAGCGAGATTTCACTCTCTCTCTCTCTCTCTCTTTCTATCTCTCTCTCGCTCTTGCGAGTAGAAAGTAATTAGGGAGAAGAGAATGTTGTTGAAGAGGGTCTTGAAGAGGTATCGTTTCTTTGCTGAAAGCGAGACGTGTGGATATAATTTTAGATACTTTTGAGGTACTAAGAAGAGAAAGACGAGTGAAGAGACATCTTTATGCATGTGTGCGATGACGTTCAGTATCGAAAATTAAATTAGTTTTTTTCCTTCAGAAATATGCCGACATAATAATTTTTCTAGTTGCAATAAATTAAGCAACAAGTTCCATATTTTAGAGATGCCTATTTCTGTTTTTTCATATTCAAAATAACATTGGCTCTTTGGAGATTTAAATCGCAGAATGACGTCAAGTCGGAAGAATATTATTTATCTCCCAAATTTTGTAAAATGCCATTGCTTGTTTTAGCCTTCCTGGCAGTATATTATTTAATCGCGTATCACAAACAATTATTGATTATTTTAATATCGGTTCTCAATATCAAAGTGATTTGTGATTTCATTTTCAAATTTAATACTCATTCTACAACGAAATCGCGGAAACACTCTAAGTAGTTCAGTTTATTAATCATAAAAATGACATTTTAATTTTATTAATTTCACCGGAATTATAATTATCAATTGAAGATTTTCATAAAGATGAGTGTAAAAAAATGGCAGAAAAGAATCTAATAGATGCGATTATTTCTTTGTAATTTTTTCTCGTTTAAGTAATAAATATTTAAAACAAATTATTAGAAAGAATAAATGTGAAATAAATAAATAAATAAATACAATTTTGTAAAATTCTATCTGTCCTTTGATGAGTTTAATATTTTCATATTCACAATTTGACTTTTCACCTTTTTGCTTCTTAAGCAAAGTTCATTCGAATTTCAACAATTTTTTATTAAATTAATCGATTATGAATAATACATAAAATTCCCCCTCCTCTCTTTCTCTCTATTAGAATTTTAATTAAAATGATTAAGATTTAAAGTTTAACGTCCGATAAAAATTGATGTTTATTCGAAAATCTGAAATACTAGGGAATATATATATATATATATATATCATATATATCTGAATGTATTGGGACAAGTTCGCTTGTGGGAATCGAAAGGTTAACGGCGGCTGATTGACGTCGATCGGCGCAACCGGTCCTGGACACGCTCTCGCTCTTTCACTCGCGCACTCGAGCTCTGTTCACGCGTAATTTTTCCGATCGCACGTACCTGCGTACGTAGGTAGGTACGTATCGTATCGTATCGTATGGGATATGTGCCTAGGTGCGTGCACGCGTGGGTTTTCACGCCAGGCTGCTCGGATTCCTTGGGAAGGTACGTATGTGAGGCCGCTTGTCGCTGTCGCGCAAAGGTCGTTATCGAGATTGCGGCTTTTGTAACGCAAGTGTAAGTTACGCAATCGCTCGCTCGCTCGCTCGCTCGCTTGTTCGTTCGATCTCACGATCGATCGATCGATCGTGCGATCCAACTTGTCTAGCGCGATAAAAAGCTGCAGGAAAAAACGATTTTTAATCTTCCGGCGGTCACGTACGTGTGCGAGATGCATTGCTGTTGCAAAAAAAAAAAACGAAGATTGGAGTATTCTTGAAGAATTGAAGAAATTATTCTCAAAACGAGAGAATAAAAAATTATTTTTATTGTTTTTAGATATCATGTAAAGTGAAATTAATCTTGATAAAAATAAAAATAATCTTTAAACAATTGCATATGAACTTGAATATCAAGTGGCATCTAAAAAAATGACTGTTTTGTATCCTTCGTACTCAAATTATAAGAATAAATATCGAGTATCATTTATAAAATGGTCCTTTTACGAATTATGAATCTTTTGCGCAGTCTTTCAAAGTCGAAATATCATCCGCGTGTGATTCATTCATATGCGTAATCTATACATTTCTGATAAAATTGATAAATATGTTTTTGCGTGTTTTTTGTATCTAGAAAAACTGACGTACACATCTTTGTTACATTCAAGTCAAGTTTCATCATTACGTGAGAAATTAAATTATGCATCTTTTAATGATACGCGTCGACGTCGCTATCCGATACGGCGACAATGCGAAGTACAAAAAAAGACATGCCAGAAGGTTAACAGTTTGCATTGAGCAATCGTCTTTTTGCGCGTGCGATCGTGCCCTTGCCTTGGATCATTATATAATCAATCGAAGATCTATTGACCCTTGTCTGCAGCGATGATTATGCGAATATTTAATTTTTTTATGAAATTTTATATCGCTTCTAATGTCCATCTATTAATTTCACAGTTTTGCAAAGATTTTCTTAAATTTTTAATCTTGTGAAATGAATGACTGTGAATGAATTATATATAATTTATATGGGTAAAATTCATCAATGGTGTAAGACTATTGATTAGTGTAAAGATAATATCTTTTAAAGTTCTCATTTTTTTTATTTTTGACTTTTGACATATCTGTTTTTGTTGCATGTATATACATGTATATGTGAGTATATATATTTTATTACATAAGATATTTTATCAAAGTTCGCAAGAGAGATGGAGAGTCTCAGCGAAAAATTTAAATAATGGAGACGACATAAAATATGTTACGTAATTCCGCGAATCTTTTTCAAAATTACGGGTCCAGAGCACTCTTGAAAATTTTCCCGCGAAAATTCGCGGAAAATCGCCGTCTCCGTCAAAATTACAGTCGTAGATTCTAGATAAGGCGCCAAGTGCATCGCGTGTCATTCGAGTAATAGTCAAGTAGACCCTCCCCTGGGAAGGAATACTCAATGACGAGCCTGCTCATCTTCGGCATGAACTACCGATTACGTCGTTGCTTAATGAATCTCGCGTGAGTTCTCCAACCAATTATTTGAGGAAGGTTCGAAACGGAAGTAGCATCAGCGGTAAAGACATGCTACTGCGTTTAAACGAAAGAGCAATAATTCATTACCGTTATTTAACGAACAAAAATAAGAGATATTTGTAAATTAACGAGCAACAAAATACAAAGATTGTATTCGTTTTCACGTCATAGAGTTATAAAAAAAAAAAAATATATATATATATATATATATATATATATATATAATAATTTAAATTTATTAATTAATTAAATAAATAAAAATATCACGAATTAATTTATATAAGAGTATTATTCACAACTCGCAAAAATTTATTATTCGACTGCATTAATAATTATTATACATGTTATTCATTTTTCCAATTTAATTTGATTTTATTTCATAAGAGACAAAGTTATTAAAAGGAATCTCGATTTTAATTTATAAAAAGGGATAAAATTATTAAGGAACTCGAATGATGACAGCATCAATCGATGAGGATCGACGAAGATGCGCGTTCGCGTGATGCATTACGCTTCGTCCAAATTGATCGTTACGCGGCACAGCCGCCATAATAAATGTACTTGCAGACGCATTTAAACGTATGGCGATCGCAATATCCATGGTAACGGCGCCATCGATCTTTATGGAATTTTTTATAAAGCCACCCTTATGCGTAGTCACATCGCTCAAGTGCGTTTACGTAATGCGTGTACATGCATATACATGACATGGAAGGTGGCGCCTATATGTATACATGTCCGTGTGCCTCATGATATGTATATATATGTACAGAGCGTTCCACGTGATCCGCCTGACGTATTTTCTCTGGATACTGAACGAGTTAAGAATAGCGTCTTGAATTAAGAGCCGTCAATGGTCTCGAAATCATGATTAAATAAAGAAAAAATTTTTAAGAATATAAATAATTAAAATTTTGTGTCCTGAGAGAGAAAATCTGAATTCTCGAGGCTCAATTTCATGTTGGAAATCAAGCAGGAATGGAAAACGGACGCCGAATCCGCAAGTATTCGCTATGTAAATGTGCGAAGTTTGAAACACCTTTTATGTAACCGTGTATGATTATAAATGCGTAACGTAATACCCAACAATTTCTGCGTTTCATGCTCGCTCGTTACTATCGATACGGCTGTTACACTTAGAACAGCGTCTCTCAAAAAAATTCTTCGCGAGATTCTCAAGAAAATTTGACGGAAGAAGATTATTAAATGACTAGTAAATAATACCAAGAGTGGCATAAAAATATTAATTTTCGAGATTTAGTGGGAAAACATGATGATTTTTTTTTAAAAACGAAACAACTTTCAAAATGTGGAAAAAATTATGCAAATTAGGAGATTTTTGTAATTTATGATGCTCGTGATAAAATTATTCATATTTTTGCGATTAAAAATAATGCGAAGTATATACATGTATATTTTCAGGAAAAGCAAACAAAATAAATATACCTGAATTTGTATGTTTTTATATGTGTTTGCTTTCCGCACAATTTTATAATATTAAAAGTACATACATAATTATATATTTAAAAGTATTTACCTAATTATAAATAAAGTTTATAATTGATAGCTGTTTCGAGATTAATTTTTATATTTTTTTCGTACGCATTAAGCGATATTTTGATCCAACGAAAAATAGATAAATTTTAAGAAGCATCAAATATAATAAGAAATAGCGTGTTTAATTAGAGACGTTAAACGCAAATCGCTCGCGAGTGTGAAACGTGCGTGCCGTCGAATTTCCACTTTCGAATATCTATCCCCAAATTGAGAAGCACTGGATCTCTCACGGCGCGTTCCTGGCTCCTTTCACTTCGAATCTCCTTTTAGTATAGGTGGAAACATCTATACCGTTACCTACCTACCTACCTACGCCTCTTACGCCAGGTATGTGCCCGCGTGCCATAAAAGCGGAGCGCGAGGGTATATATATGTAAAGATGAGCATCCCCACAACAGGTGCTCAGTTTCCATGGACGCGGAAGTGCGTCGTTTCCCCGGCGCGATGTCGGAGAAAAATTCCCGGCATCTCCGGCGTCGCTCGCGATCTTTCGGTCGGGCCTTTTTCTCGCCGGAGACGAGATCGACGAGGGAGAAGAGAGATAAAAATAGAGCCAATTAAATAGACGCGTTTATCGAAGTGATAAAAAGTTCATTATTATTGTTTATATCGAAAATCGCGCGTGTAGTTATCCTGACCGCGAATTATTCCCCCGCATTTTACGGATATTTAATTACGAATGCGTTTTATGCATGTAACTAAAAAATATATGGAAATATAATAATGTGAAAATATATCGCTATATTTGTATCTTTATTTGTTGCAATAAAAGCGCCTTGTTGATTTAATTAATTTGTATTCGTTTAAAATTATATATATATAGGCTGAATTTATAATATTGTTTCAAAGAATTTCAATTAAAAATAAATTAGATCAACAACAATAGCTTAATTTTCTGCGATTATTTGTAGAATAAAATTTTCTTTATCGATTTTTCATGTTAAAAATGTCACGCGTGTATCTTTGATACAGAACTGTTCCGACATATTGCACGTCGGACCTGTCTCGAATTTGCACGCGTTCTCACATTCCTTTCGATGTTCCATTATATATATATATATATATCTGTTAATTCCATCCTTTTTTTCCGGACGGAATTTTCGCGGTATTTTACATACTCGCCCGAATATCGACGAATCACCCGCAGTGTTTATTCCGTAATGCGAATTGAAAAAAACACCGTTCCGCGGAATAAGAATGTAGTTGCGTGCGCGTTATTAATAAATAAATAAAGTAGTATCGCCGCAATTTCAAATGTATTTAAATTTCATGTGTTTTTATTTCATTTTCTCTCTCTCTCTCTCTCTCTTTTTTTGCGGAAAATATGGAGGAAAAAAACCGGGGCCGTTTATCAGAAATCAAATATGCGATGCACTTTGTAGGCGAGGCATCAGCGATGCGTTTCGCTGAATCGATTTGCTTCGATAAATTTCTACGCTACGCGCATAATTTGACGCGCGTTTCGCTCTGTCATATCCAAAGAGTTATCGTTTTACCGTACCCGTTGCATTCTATCGTGTTAATCCTTTACAGAATTCCGTTCCTTAAAAGCACTAGGCGTCTATCGTCCAGTGGAATCCGCTCGACGAGGTGAATTATGGCAAAGTTAATTATGACAGTTTCTCTGATTTTTTTGTCTTTTTTTTACTCGTTTGTTGCTAGTTTATCCAATCATGCAGTGCAATATAACGCGTCATACACAATTTTATTAGCGCGCATTTTTTATCATGTATAATTCATGATGTTGTGACTCTTGAAAAACTCTTCTCGCGTGTCATTAATTAAACGAATATATATGTATACCTCCATAATCTGAAGGCGGAGAGTAGAGGGTAAATTGATTAAAAAGCAATCGCGCCAATCTACGCTCCAAATTTCCCACGTAAGACGTTCCTCTCCACGACATTTGCCAACAGTACAATCGCTTCCGACAACAGGAAGTCTCAAGCATCGCAGAATGTCTTACTCAGCTCCGCTTCAGCGACAGCGACTAGCATCACGCATTGCCTATCCGTGGCATCGCTGTTATTTTATAGTCGCTATCAGCTCGCCTTCTGCGTAGCGCATTCCACACGGGTGTATGTATGTGGACCGAGAGATCCGAGGCATTTAATACTACGTATTTATCTCTCGGCGAGGTATCGTACATGAGACAACGTACGTGCGGTTATGCGGAAGACATTGACGTATGGATACTCTTCCGATTGTCACGTGTGCGCAAACAGGGAACCCGGAGTAGCCTCCCTCCCTAGGTGGAGCACCCCGATGAAATCGCATCATTCGATGATCGTCGTCGTCATGACGCAGCATCCCGATGGACCGATAGGCTATCCTTATCCCGGCTCGCATTGTGCTCGAATTGCATCTGCCCGTTGCGTATCTTATTCCGCGAGATGACAGTGATGGACCGAAGGCGCAATCGCAATGTGTGTGCGTTTCGCACGCATCCGCCTCGCCCGCACGCACCTTTATTTAACGGCCAATTTTCCCCTTTTTCTCTGTCGCCTCTTCTCGTTTTACCCAGAATGGGATACAGGCAAATCCCGTGGGCAGCTGGCCACCCTTGAAAGCGGTTTTATGCGAATTTCGGGAAACGCGCCGAAAGGGTTAACGCGTGCAATATCGGGAAGAAGCGTAAAGTCGACAGATGTCGGAGTCGAGACGCATCGATTAAACGCGGAGGCTAAAGTGGCTCACATACCGGGTGATTCGCGCCGAGCGAATTTTTTTTCGTTATTATAGTATTTTAAAACGCAGAATATAAAAGAAATATATCACATTTATAGTTACTATATACATATATCCCTTCTAAGAAATCACTAATTTATATAATAAATTTAATAAGCGAAAGAGAATAATATATATTATTTTTTATATATTATATATGATTTATAGATTTTAAAATCGAGAAATATAAGAAAAAAGGAAAATTTTTAAGAATATATCACATTTTCATAAATATAAATCTTTCAATTAAAATTAATTAATTAAGAATGCATATATATCCAGTCCAAGATACCTTTTTTTAATTTTTATATGAAAACATTTCTAAGACATTTCAAATTTTTAGCAATTTTTTTATAGAAATTCTTTTTTAAGAGTCTCTGACCTGTAATAAAGAAGCGTCTCGTTCTTGGATGCATCAAAGATGTTTTCACTGTGAGTTGATCCCATACGAACCACCGTATATGTGCGTTTTTCCCGCAGACTCTCGCTTTCATGCGACGACCAACCCTTCCTTTGAATGGCCGGGATTTTTGCATAAAGGACTTTTGCGTGGCCTGGTGGTGTAGGGTGCTACGCGTACATACACTAGTTTCGGAATTAATCCAACCAGCCGTTCTCACGTTTCGTCGAGCGTGGGAGATATCGGGACGATCGATGATCATCTTTCGTCTCGACGAATGATAATCGGCGAAATCACGCTCGAAATTCGCAACTCGCAGCATGAAGTATATAAAAAGATCTGAGAATGATGGAACCTGCAGATTCCGAGCGCGATCATCTTGCAAGTCTAGGGGTTGCCTATAAAACCACTGCGAGAAAACGTCGCTTGATATAATTCAAGATACAAATTTTACATATTCATTATATCTTTTGTATCATTTTATTATATATTCTACTGAAAAGTTAATTAATATTTATATTACAGACTTGGCGGTTTTCCGACTTATATGGCTTCTTTTACAATATTACTATTATCTAGTCGAGCGGCGAAACATATGTACAATAATATTCGCGCAAATTGAACCGGTTCGGTTTTACTTTACCAAGGTTGCCGGCGTGTGTCCCTATTAAAATTTAGCGGCCGACTAACAGGCATAGCTTGCGCCTCGTATAACCTCGAAATAGTTCGTTTATATGCAAATACAATGGGCGATACAATGGCGAGCGAGTGATACGCGAGAATAGTTTGCGCAAACCCGCACATGATAATATACAAATGATAAAATTGCATCAAGCATAATAATCGCGCATGCGCGCGTATAATATTCACTGCCATAAGTGCTCGATCATCATCACTTTTTGTCCCCCTCACGTGGGGTGGTTAATATCGACGTTTATGCCCGGCATGATCGTATCACGCGATGATGGTCCCGCTAAATCTGTATTTACCAGCCGCATTTATCCGTGAAATTGTGAGAGAAAGATTCGCGCGCGAAAAGCCCCCCTCTATTTCCCATCTAAAGTTCCTCTCGGAATCTTTCAACAAACAAATTTAAATGCCGTAAAATTTATTGGTCGATTGATGCTCTTATCTTTTTTGCAAGCAGTTAAGAAAACTAAGGCTTTCATCGAAAGGTTAAATATTAATTCTGAATAATTAAATCAGAATTAAAAGGGGAAAAAGATTGAGGGAGAAACACATCTCCCTTCTACGTGAAATTATATTTTTTTTATATTGCTAAAGATACTGTTGCAATTCTGTTTCTTTCCGTGCTTTATTTTTACGCTTAATCGTGCTTTCTTTCGAGACTAAATTTAAATGCCGCGAGATTTATTGGTCGACCGACATCCTTATCGTATCGCGATTTGTATTGCAAGCAACTTCGAAATAATAAGGCATCGTAACTTTAACACGTCTCTCTCGATTTCTGAAATAAGTATCTTTCATCGAAAGATTAAATATTAATTCTGAATAATTAATTTATAATTAAAAAGGGGGAAAAAGATTGAGAGGGAAAACACTTTTTTTCTCTACGTGAAATTATATTTCTTTTTTTTTTTTATTGCTAAAGATACTGCCGCAATTCTGTTTTTTTCCATACTTTATTTTTACGCTTAATCGTGCTTTCCTTCGAGACTAAAGTTAAAAATTATTTTATCGCGGCTGGCGAAAAATAATTTCAAGAAGATGCGCTGTCGCGTCTCGTCGCGTCGCGCGTTCGAGACCTTATGACCTACTGCGAAATCGCAATCTGCAATTTGCCGTAGCAGCGTTATCGGCGAAGTGCAAAGCACGAGTTTGCATAGTTTATTCCGTTTTCAGGCGAAATCAGTTGAAGAGAGAGACAGAGAGAGACAGAGAGCGAAAGGGAAAACAGCGCGAAGCGACTCTCGCCATTTGTCATTAAACGGCCATTTCTTTCGAGAGCGGTGGTTAACGTTTTACATCGCGAAAGATCTGGCCGATCATCGGCCGTCCCGATCTCTCGCCCAGCTCTCTTAGTAATTTTTACTGCGACATGCGCGCACGTGCGGTTGCATTATTGATGAGACGATTGACTCGCCGTATTTATGACGCGCGATATTGCGCGTTAACCCTTTCAGAGTCGAAGGCTTTACACGTGGGAGAAAAAATTGAAATTTTTCTAAAAATAGCATCTAAAAAAATAATCTTACCGACGCGTTCCAGAAATGTTTACAACATTTTCATGTTAAACAAAAATAATATAATAATAATAATATAATAATGATTATATGAAGAGAATAATTGCTCGAATACGATAGAAAAATATGATGTATAAGAAGCAGCAGAATTGCAAGCAGTAATAAAGTTGTAACCGTGAAAAAAATAATTATATATATATTTTTTTAATATAACAAAAGAGAGGAGTATTATAAGCGTCAAGAGAGGAAAATGAAATAGAAATAAGAATGATAAAAATTATGAGAATTTTTTATAACAAGTATGTGTACGGCTCCTAGTATTTTAATACCAATATTAATACTTATTTAAAATACTACTATTTTAATATTAATATTAATACTTTTACTTAAAATACTACTATTTTAATACTACTATATTAATACTTTTATTTAATATTAGTATTTTAAATACTAATTATAATATACTTAATATTAGAAAAAGTAGTATTTTATACGGAGAAGTAAGCAGAGTGAATGCACCGAGTGACTGTAAAATTACAGGCGGAAAAACATGGGATATAATGGGCTGGCAAAAGGGTTAATGACATTGCAGCGTCGAACAGAGAGGAGGCTCGATCGCGTGCGCGACCGCAAAGACACCAATTAATTCGTTGTAAATGAGAGAATACAGAATCGTGTATCGCGGACACGAATTTTCGGGATATTAATATCGCGTTTTAGTACGCGCGACGCATATACAGAGTGACGCGCTGTTGTGTTGTGCAGCGACGATTCGAAGGTTAATATTGTAATATTCATATTTTATGCATATTGCGCGGCTGCGGCGGATATTTCTGTGATGTTGCAACGATACGAGCTCCATGATACATCGCGAAAATCTAGAAATAAAATATTTAACGGCGCAAAATTCATTCGCTTTATATCCAAATCATTTTCGAATGAATTATTGCTAGGATCATCCCCTCGATATTATACATTCATATAAATATATATCAAATATATATTTTTTTCTTATTCACTTAGACACTCGTAAGAATAAAGTCTTTTTTACAAGTAAATTTCAAGTCGTTTCGTTTAAATAAAGTGCGAGCATGAAGGGTTGTAGCATTGCCCTTTGAAATATTTGGGGAAAATGCGATGAAGCTGTCATAGAGAGCTATTCTTATCACACTTTTGGGATTAAGAGGGCTTATGGTAATCGCGGTCTGGCAATCGATCCTCGACGCAGCTCCCTTCTTTCGCACCCTTTCAGAGTCTCATTCTCGCCGCTTTCCGGCTTTGTGCACGCGGATAATTCCACCGATCAGTAATATCGCGGCGTGCACGCCGAGCGTGCATTATGTTATCGCGATAAGTATCGGCCGGGATTTTTCCATCTTCCATCACTGTATATTGTGCATACGGGGTAGTAAAGCGTGCGAAACCGTACACCGGTCAAAATAAAGCCATATCGAAGTAGAAATCGGACGCAGCGCAGAAGGAGGAGGGGATGGAATAATTTTCCCGCCTTTCCGCGCTATATCTCTGTTAATCCTAAAACTTGAACGTGAAATTATCGTCAGCAACGCGGGGAATGTGGTTAATTTACCTCCCGGCATGTTTCGCGGACTTGGAGGAGCTCTCGCGATTCTTTTCAATTAAGGAGAAATTAAAGTCACCGCGTTGTATATTGTCTTTCGAAACGCAATCCACGCGATCTCTCTTCCCTTCTCTCCTTATTAAGCGTAAAAAAAGGAATCGAGATACTTCCGCTCGAGAGAGGTAGCGATCTGCGATGATAATTTTCTTAATTTCCTGATATTCCATGACACAGCGAGAGACGACGAGAAAATGCAGCCGGGAGACAGAATTGGGTTAATTCGTGCGAGACGTTTCAAAACGAAATTAATTCATCCAATCTCTTGACAGTTTTATCGAGCTTAGATTTGCGAGGTGTCCGAGAAGCAAAGTAGTCTGGTTGGTGGCTCTTCCGCAAAGCGCTTCGCCGACCGCTTTATTAGTGTCTCGCCAAACGCACTCTTCCCACGCAATGCGAGTTCCCACCGTATACTTCGCTTGTCCTTTTATTCCTTCGTCTCCCTCCCACCTCCCTTGGCGCGCTTTGTCGAACAAGCATCCCCTGCCCTCTCCCGGCGGGGAGTCTTTATGCAAATGCGGTACTCAGTTTTGAGTTTCTTCTTATGCTCCTTTTCTTGCGTCATAATCAAAATTTTATGGAGTCTATCCTTCACACACGCGCGCACAAAGTTGCGCGCCACAAAGCTGCGTATTGTAAACGCGAGGACAAAGCGCGCATATTCGCGTCTTCGCTGCACTTTTCGAATGCTAATGGCTAATACGAGTCGGATGCAATTTCGGGTTGCACGGGATATCGCCACTTGGCAACGCTGCGCATTGTAGACAATATGCTAATCCGCGGCGAATCCTCCGCGAATTTCGGCGCAATGTGCTTCTACGCAATGCATGCCAAATGACTCGATGCTTGTCGCTTATCGTCTGTTGTAACTATATAATTTACGCGAATTTACGGAAAAAAAAATTCGCTATTCAATTCGGCGCCTCCCTTCGCAACTTTTAGAACTACGAGATTGAATCTATCTCGAGTTAAAATTTAGTTTGTTCAAAGTTAAGAAGAATAGACAATTTTGTTTTTCTTTCTAATTGAAATCCTGAAGCTTGAAAATTCTTAAAAATTCATAATAAATATTTCGTCATAAAAAGAATCGACACTTTTCACATGGAAATATTTTAATAACTCTATCGCGTTGATGATATTTATCGACATAATATATGTAAAATGTTACTTTAATTGTTTTGCAACAAACCCTAATGTCAGTTACTTTATGTTTTTTGCACCGATAATCGGAAGACTGTCTATTTTAGTTATGCACGGCAGACTCGTTAGACTATCACGTTGCAGCAAAAGCGTAGACGAGAACCTGCTCACAGGTATAGACGAGTTCGGCACGGCAGAGTAGAGTTAAGAAGATTAGGAGAGTGGTCAGCGAAGCTTCAGCTAACGCCATTACGATTAAGAATGCTTCATTATGTACGAGCTGACCGATTATGGCCGTTGACCGCGCTTACTACAGAGCTACCTTGTACCATATCGAGTGGTAGTTCGTTAAACATCGGGGATGAGAGTCTATTATGCAATTAACCCACGTCGAGGAGCACCCTCCCTTCTTTCACCCCCTCCCACCTTCCCTTCTTCCTTTTTCGACGACCATCTCCCGCTCTATTTTTTTTCCACGCACTCGCTGCATCGTCGATATGCACATTCGGCGTTGCAATATTAATATAATATCTCTCCTCCTTTTTTTCATATTATTACAATAATTAATATTTTGAAACTTGACATGAAACGGATACGTAATATCCATTTTTACGTCAAAATTTAATATTAATTTTAATATTAAAATTGGAGAAAATAAATATGATATCGATACATTATGAAGTTTAAAAAGTACATTTTACAGGAATTGATAGTTAAATATTAAAATTGATTCTCTAGTTGAAGTTTCCGAAATAAATGATTATGATTATACATTTAAATCTCGAGATCAATTCTCGAACCGAATAATGGAAGTGCGAATGATGGATAGGTTCCCTTTAATCGTCGTTGCCTCTGGGCCACTAATTATATTAACACTAACACAAAATCCCTGTTTTATACGCGTGTTCGCGCAAGTGGAAACATTTTAATTGGTGTACTACCTCGAGAGAGGATAGCAAAAGAGAGCGCCACGCCGTTAATTTCCGCGTTCTCGTCTAATACTATCTCCACCGCTCTTTTTTACAACCTTTTTCTCGTTTCTCATAGCCGTCTTGAGCGAGGGAAAGCTCCACGGCTATCTAGATGAGGAAACAGGTGAGATATCGCGGCGCGAAGAGGGATGCACTTAAGGGAGGAAGGGCCATACGGAGGACGACGCGAAAGGAAGATGAAGAGGCTTGTTGCGCGAGGGGTGAGCGTCTCATCACGAGGGACCGATGCTAATTTGCTACGTATTACGCGAGGTTTATACCCTCCCTCCACACCCAGCCCTCTGGCATTCCTCATTTCCCCCTTGCGGACCTTTATCGTTTTCTCTCTTTGCGAGACCAACCACCTGTCTTCATTTCTGCGCGGAAAGGCAAAGAGCTTCCGTCGTTGGTATCGACTCTCTTGAACGCTACGACGACTCTAAGATTTCTTTTCTACGCTTCTGACGTCGCGGAATGAACCACGAGGCGATGCCTTTTGCGTCAAGAAACGATGCTCAAGTCAAAAGCGAATACGTACGATTTTTAACAAATGTATATGATATTTTTTTAACAAGTACTCGTATAACGTGGTTGTTTTTTTATCGCAAATATGAACCAAGTTAATTAAAGAAAATTGTAATTAAAATTTGTGCCCTAAATATATCTAAAACGTGTAATTCGCCGCATTATTCTAATCAATAATAGAAATTAAAGAATCATAATAATAGCGTTTGAGTAAAAAAGTATTCTGTATTTAATTTCGTGAACTTGATTTGTCTTTTAGAATTTTAATTCTTTCGCTTTAAAATTTAATTATAATTAAAATTAATAATGACTTATCTAAATGTGTGAGTCTAATTGTCGCTGAAGAAAAATCGAACTTTTAAAATACTTGTTCGATTATTTCTCAAGTAACACCTTGTACATCTGATGTGAATGCTCGCATGCGATTGTACGGGTACATAAATCGTCGTGATAAAGAACGCGGCATTACGAGGTGCACCCGGTTGTAGCGAGAGCTTCGAGAACGTGAGGCGAAACGCTGATTGAGAGGCGCTGCCTAGCAACTGGTGTCCTCGCAACCTTTTTCCCTTTCTCGCCCTCTCTCTCTCTCTCTCTCTCCATCCCGTTGCAACCCCCTTCGAGCTCCCGCTTATCCCCTTGACGGCTTCGCAGTCCCTATAAAGCACCGTTTCCACCATCGTGAAAGCGAACGACGACGCATCCGCGATTCACGATACACCTTTCCTCTTCGCGCGCGAACGATACAAACTCTCGAATAGGATAAACGACACCCTTATTGACGATTTAAACGATATCTATAGTAAAGTGATTGATGGTCCATTAGAAATAATGCGTTGACATGTGACTGCGACATGTGATGCTTTTATGTTATTACGATAGCGATGATAATTCGAATGTATTTTCTTATTTCTGGTATATTATTAATATTTTCAATAACATTATGAATTATGTAAAGATGATTATACGTTAAAAATGATTAAACGTTATGAATAATATGAAAAAGTGATATAAAAGATATATTTTTTCCGAAAATCAAAATACGATACTATTAGATTTTAATACAATTATACGTATACCTAGCTATCATAAATTAAGATGATTTATTAATCAAGCTGGAAATATGTATAATCCTATTAATGTCGTTTAAGCACTGCCTTCCTTCGTCAGAATATTCGGAATAATATATTTTTCGCGTAATGTCAACAGTATTCGAGAATTTCAAAGCGCTTGAAATAAGCAGGCTCATCTATTACATTATCCAACGTGGATTTTTTTTCCATCGTTGTTTACTTTTCCAACTCGCACTTTTCTCTGTGTTTCCGATTCAGTGTTTTTCGATGCGCGCGCATGTTTTCCGCCGCGCACATATATATGTTCATTTTAATAATTAGATAAAACGCGCGAATTAAAAGTAATTAAAATGGATCCCGGCGAACATGGCCGCGCATTCGACAGAGATTAATAACGATTGATGCTACACTTGTAATCATAATTAAGTATGGATGAATCATATCCGCCGCAGGAATGCAATAACGTTTTGTGTAATGGAGATGGCAAAGTTGATTGGAACATATTTGATGGATTTTACGTGATTCGCTGATTGGAGCGGGCTATGAGCTCACGCACGAAAATTGTATGTTTCTCTCATACAATGGAAATCCGAATTCATAATTCTTCCGATTAATGTGCATTATCGTCGAAACTCGTCAAAATTCCGAGATGCGGGAATAAAATATTCAGAAGGCGCGATCAATCGCCGACAGTGATCAGCGAGAGACCAGAATTTCTCAGGTATTTATAATAACATTAATATTATCGTCGTATGAGATAGCGCCGTTAAATTATAATAGAAACGTGCAATATTGAGAAACTCTAATTAACGGACGTCATTCAAAAAGCTATTAAGAATTTTTGCATTTTATATATTTCCTATATATTCATTTTAATTCATCGTGGAACACGTTTAATTTTATCACTTCTTTATATATTTTAAAAAATGTTTATTTCGAAATATATTCCACTTAAAGCATAAAGTGTTTTATATTTCTAGAAGCGAAAACAATGTAACCGATATATAAAACAAGAGAATATTTTTTATATAATAATTATTGTAAAAATATTTCAAGGGATGGAATTCATTTATAAAAGATTGATTCAAATATAAAGTATGAGAAACGTCTTATTCACAATTGTGTACGAGTACTATATATTCATAAATACTTTTATGATATTAAATAATATTTTATATTACATCGCTACAATTTTTCATCTATATATAATCGTAAGAGAAGCT
The DNA here is from genome assembly GCF_025532165.1 of Camponotus vicinus. Classification (NCBI taxonomy): domain Eukaryota; kingdom Metazoa; phylum Arthropoda; class Insecta; order Hymenoptera; family Formicidae; genus Camponotus; species Camponotus vicinus. Next base: position 16,261,838 of record NW_028141980.1, read on the forward strand.
AATATGATAAGATATCTAGAAATTGGCTGCAACATGCGCGCCAAATAGAGAAACAAGTTTGCAAATTTGCGTCGAGTTTCCGCAATTTTAGCGCAATTATTCACGCGACATAAATCTTTGCGCACGCCACCCGGTACATGAAGGTTTTTGCGATTCGGGCCGAATCCCTTGCCTCACGCGCGCGCCACACGAGTATTATTTTCCCGCCTATACCGCGTGAAAGGGTGGACTTGTGTAGGTGAAGAAAGGTCGCCCCTCGAGGGTAGGTAGGTCGAACCCGAAGAGTGCCACTGTGACGGCAGGGGCGGGACGGGAGGGGGGCAGGAAGGTAAAAGGTAGAGGGTAAGGGATGTCACACTTGTTGCTCCTTCCTGAAACCCCTCGACCGCGTTGTGTTGGTACACCAGTCTTTACAGGCGAAAACACGCTCGCCCTCTTCGACTGCTGCTTGTATGTGTGTGTGTGTGTGTGCATGCATGTATGTGTGTGGTGTGTGTGCATGTTTGCGCGGTCGCGATTTATGCAACCACAATTCCCCGAAAAGAACCGCGCGTCCCCTAATGAATTCGCTAAATTCGATTGCGCTCCAAAGGCGCGGTCTCGTGAGCTTCATCAAGCTAGTTGAGGACGGAATATCGAGTTAATGATGATTCGAACCACTTGTTCCGAAAGTATGTCCAATTGTGGTACGTTGATTTGCTCCGAAATTTAAATTATGCCGTTCTTTCGCGAGGTGGATTTATATTTCGAGATTTTGACATTTTTCCCAGTCTTTAATTACCTCCGATTATAAAGATCGTGATATCGATATGGCGAGATATAATAATGACAAGATAGTGATAATATCATTATTCATACACACAAATTTCATGATTGCTCGTGATTATGAAAAATAAATCGTTTATCTGATCTTACCTTTGGTTTATATCATATCTGATGATATCATCCGATATTCTTATATTTTGCCTCTTCGCTTTACCGTGTGTATTAAAAAATAATCTTCAATAATTTAATTTAAGAAATATATTTGATAGTAATTAATTTTGCTACTGCCAAGATTTCACAAATATCTTCCCTACAATAATATGGACCGAGTTGCCGTAAATTAGAATTAATCTCTACAATATTTCCTGTTTACTTGTAGATCAAATAATTATTTTCCAGGGTTCATAATACGAATTAAAAAAATAATTAAAAAAATAATTGAAAAAATGAAATTCGGCGAAAATACGGCAAATGGATTCTCATTCACGATGCGCGTGATTAATTTAGCTTCCACCAACCTGCGCGAGTAGACTCTTTCATAGTTACTGGCAGTACGTATTGTCTGTATTTCGATCGACTGTATTCGAGCAGTAATCGAGGGAGACCTGGCACGGAACGGTTACCGGAATCCTTCGGCGGCGCGCAGCTGTAATTCACCGGTTTCCGGCGGATCCCCGCGCCGGTTTCCAGCATTTAATGCGTTATTACGCTACGCGCGCGCTCGCGAATGTGTCGTCGTAAGCGGACGCGGCGTGTTCGGTGCAGACGAGAGAGAGCTCCGGTATCGGCGGCTAATGAATTTCATTTGGCTCGTTGCGCGCGACGCGACGGGGCGCAAATTACTACGGGTGCAAGGCGCGCAGGAAATTTAATCGGGCTTAATTACTGCCTCGGCTCTTCCGCAGCGCCGTCGATAATCGACTAAAACATGTCGAATCGGTCAATTCGATGCCGAGAGAGAGACGCGGATGTATCTGCGATATATTGGCGCGTTGCACTCCTCTCTCTCTCTTTCTCTCTCTTTCGTTGATCAGCATATTAAATTAATCGCAAGCCGCCCAAAAGAGAAAGCGAGAGGGAGAGAGAAAGAGAGACAGAGAGGGATGGAGAGAGAGACTCGTGTTGCAGGTAGCTATTTATCGTATCGGTGACAGTACTTGCGCCGATGCGTCTCTCTAACTGCGGCGTGTCACGCAAAGTGCACGCGCTGCAGCTGCTATCCGTAAATTGATCAGCCCTCCATTTTCTATCGCTGCAATTGCACTTGTCAATCTAGCGCGCTAGAAACGCGGCTGCTCTGGAAAACGGTGGCGATCGTGTCGAACGATAATTGTGGATTCGCGCTCGACGTATCGGCGGATAAATCAGGTGCGATAAGCGAGAGCTGAGAAAATGCGACGAGAAGACGACTGATATGAAAATTAAATTTCAACGAGGTCAAGTCCGCGCGAGCGCATAAATTTACCGTGTATCTATTACGAAGATACGATCGTTATAAAAAGTTATGACGTACATATACGGAGTAGAGATATTATCAATAAAGTGGCAGCAAATTGTCGAGATAACGTCGGAATATACATCATTGATTTGAGACTGCATTTTATTGATGTGTTATTTCAAATTTCCTTGAAAATATATGCTGTATTAATATATAATGAGAAAAATGACACATGAGTAATATTATATATGAGATGCATCAAACGGGTGTCTATTCAAATCTTGTAAAAAATTCCCTGATGTTTCAGGGTTCTTTTATTCAAAATTCCATAAAGAGAATATCTTAAAGATCTTTTAACGCAACTTTCTAAAATAACTTTTTTTATTGTATGCTTTTTTACTCATGTAAAAAAAAATATTCATGTAATGGAAAAGTACTTGAGTTTCAAGAACTAGATTTACAAACATGCTGAAAAAACTGAATAGTTTTCATAAGATAAACATCTTTCATTTGCATAAAATTATCTTTTTAGCATTAAATATTACAATAAAAAGATTATATATTGCACATTTATTTTGTTAAGAATATAATTATTAGATAAACAAATATATATTTATAATATATTTTAAACACATAATTTATAACTTGCTTGATATTGGCGGATCACTTATTTAAAAAACCACAAAAGGGCATCACCAAAAAGAAATTTAAAAAAATTCTCTGAAACCCAATAAAATTCTATAAAAATTCCTAATTTATTTATAAGTACAAAAAGTCCCTAAAAATTCCAGATTTTCCATATTTTTTCAGGAAATAGACACCCAATACATAAAAACAATGCGAATACAATCGTGAGAATTTTAAAATATCATAAAGCTGATACGCCTCCAATTGCCTTTTTATGATTACTTCTCTCCAATTAATCGCTACCGAAAATTTCGAAATTATTGATTATCGAGTTAGAATCCAGCTAATTTGGTGAGAATGAATTTCCTTTCTCGGCAGGAAATTAATTTTCGCGCTTTCAAAGCCAGAACAGCTGTCTTAATGGCTGCAAAATTTGAATAATGACCGTGTTATGAGCACTTCACCTGCCGAAGGAACTTGTCTTGTTTCGTGAACCCCACGAGTTTGGCTTATCCCTTTATCCTTGAAAAATCCCAAGGTGCCGTTAATTTCTCGACGGCCGAAAACGGCAATTAATCAGGCTCCGCTTCATCGGATTGTTTCGCGCCGTCTTGTTCACCCTTATTCTTTTCCACCCGGCCAACTTCCGTCCGAGATAATTTTTCACGAATTTAATCTTCGCCTTTGTTCCTCCCCTCTTTCCCTGGGCACTCGTGTAATGTCATGGGATTGCTCGACATTCTTACTTCGCTTGTTTTCCACCGTGGTCGACCCTCGATTAACGATCGTTTAATCACTTCGCTGCTATTGTAGCTATGAAATTTAACGTGGCTATAAAAAAAAGCTATAAAATGTAGATCTTTTTTTTTAGAAATATTATGTTATTTATTTAAAGCGATAAACCAAGAATAATTAACAATTAAGCTATTTTATTCTTATATCAAATCTCTTGTGTATCAAATTTTTTTCTAATTTATTTTATATATTATTTCATATGAAATATAAAATATCGCGTTTCTTCCGCAAAAATGCGAAATAATCATTTACATCGTAAACCTCTTGGAGAGGTCAGTGACACGAAAACGCGATAAAAGGCGCGTTGTTTTGTCGAGATTCAGCCCGGGTGCAGCCAGCGCTCACGACGACGATATGCGAATGCATAATATTTTTTTTCCGAGCGCCTACTTTATAATGTCATTCCGGGGAATCCGATAGTCCTTGCTTCGCCGAATGAAACGGTACCCCGTAGTATTTGTCCATGGCGGAGCGTAAGCAGCTAACGACGTTGCGAACGCGCCTTAAACACACGCGCGCCCAAGCACGTCGGTTCCTTTTTCGCCGCTGTAATTGAACACGCCGAGCTGACTCCCGAACGTGATATCGCCGATAACGGGGAGGTTACGGATTGCGCAGCGCGTATATTCGCTTAATGAAAACAAATCGTCTACCATCGCTAACCATCGCCGGACCCGCGAAATTTGCACTGCGAATCGTATTATTACCGGCGGCGGTGTTTCTTCCTCCTCCTCCCTTCTTTTTTTTCCCCCTTTACCCTTTCGCTCTCGCTCGACCCACGCGAAGCTCCAATCCAGTTAACCGCGGCTCGAAACAACGTAATTTTTCTTGAAATGCCGCGTTCGACGCTTGTATCTCGAGACATTCCAAATAAATCAACGCGATATTTGACCGATGTTAAATTATTTCCTGAAGTAAAGAAAGGAAAAATTAATTTTCGTGGAACGATCATCTTATTTATTATGATGAAAATTTATATTCGATTCGCGTCATTAATCCAACGGAAGTCGTCCATCCCATCAATCGAAAAATATGTAAAAACAGACACCCCTCTGTAAAAACAAAACTTAATTAATTATTAAAAAAATTATATTTCTTTAAAATAATTATAAGATAATTATTAAAAAATATGTATATTTTATAAATTTGCATACAAATGCGAATTCAAAAGAAATGGGGGAAAAAACATGATCAATTAATTATCACATTCGTCGTATCAGTCCATAATCATGCATCTGTTGGAAAAAAACTTAGATAATCGATGTCTATACATATCGATGACGTTTCGGTGAATAATTTGACGCATGGCGGTCTCTCATGCCGTCCGGTCGCTCGCTAATCGTCGAGCTTTGTTATAAAACCATGAGATTCCGCATAATTAATGACGATGAAATCGGCAGCGAGCGACGCGTGGCGACATGTTTTATTCAGCGGTCGTCTAACCCGGACGGAGTTAACGGGGTTAACGTTAATCGGGCAATTAGCGATGACGTTAATCGTGATTTAGGTGCGGGTTGCACGCAGGTGAGCCGCCACACCAGCCGGTTACGCGGTCAACCCAAGGCTCGCTGCACATAATTCAACAGGTGGGTTGTTGCGAGGTAGGCTTACGAGGGTCCTCTAGCCGCGCGTCACTTCAGCTTCCTCAACCCCGATTGAATTACCTACCTACCCTTGTCTCGGTACCCTCTCCATCCCCGCCGCATTGCTCGCTTGCCAACCCGAGAGAATTCGATCCTCATTCACGCTCATTCGCGCACCGAGAGAGCGCACTTTCATGCATCTATCTCCGGATTCTCTCCCAACCCTTTCGCAATCTCTATTGTTTCTTTCCTATTGCTTTATATTCGCTTATTATAATTTAATTCAATAATTAATTATTACTCGAGACGGATGCGGAGCTTTGTGCACTTTGAAAAGTTTTAATTAAATCTCAAGTAATTTTATTTAAAAAGACGATGTCTGATACTTTGTTTGTTTATGTTTAAAAATATCTCATTCTCGTGTAATTTCGGATCTAAAAATTTTCATCTTCAAGAGAAAAAGAATTCATGCCTTTTTTTATTCTCGATGAATAAAAAAAAGCATAAACGATTCGTATCAATTTCATAAATTAACAAGCGCAAACGAGAGAGAGAGAAAGAATAAATCTTGGGTAATTTTATTTAAAAAGATATCTGATACTTTGTTTATATTTAAAAATATCTCATTCTTGTGTAATTTCAAATCTAAAAATTTTCATTTTCAAGAGCTCTAAAAAGGAATTCATGTCTTTTTTTATTCTTGATGAATAAAAAAAGGCATAAACGATTCGTATCAATTTCATAAATTATCAAGCGCAAACGAGAGAGAGAAAGAGTAAATGTAACGTGAAGAATAAATACACACTAGGATAGGAATTTCCAAATAACGCTTTTCGGACAAGCAGTAGAAGTGAGGGGAAATCGTTAGCGAGTCTGGTGCTATCGCTCTTACGTAACGGATATTACACTGACGACTATAAAAATTAAATCGGCAAACTTTCGGTCCCACAACCAATGGCGGAAGAGCGAAAGGATACGCGATGCGCGGGGAACGATAAACCTTTATTACTTCTCGCAGCGGTTTCCGCGTCGATGCCGCGAAATGGGGCGCTTAGGTTAACGTGCGAGATCGCGTTTCTATCGATTATCCACGATCGGTTTTTTTGTACCGCGATATCTAGAATTACTCGACATAATGATTCCTGCGTACTCGCGATAAATTACGGAAATCAATCGTGTTATGGATGGTGTGTCTCGAGGTAAAAATGATATTCGGTATCTGTTCATTTTTCTGAATTTTGGCTCCGCATTAACGGGCTTAATATTAGATATGTTTTTAGAAAAATCTGTTAAGAGATAGAAATGAGGAAGAGAGAAAAGAGGGAGAGGGAGGAAAAAATAAAATTGGGCAAGGATAATATTGGATAAGAGAAAATTGATTCATATAAGAAATTGGCCAAGCAGGATATTTTATTTTTTATAAAATCAATTGATGATTCATCAAGATAATGTGCAAAATTTAGAATAAATTAATCTTAAATTCGAGTTAATTTTTTGATTGATTACATTTTTTTTAGCTTTCGTTTTAGTTAAGAAATAATCGTAGTTCAGATTTTTCGTTAAAATAATCAAATATTAAGATAATGGAGTTGAAGGACAATTGCTTGTTGAAGTGGAATTTAAATGTAGTTATAATTAATTAGAGAATGCATAATTTGTTCACATATTACACGAACGACAGATCGTTGAAATGGGTTCATCGTAAATTGAAGAGATTATCGCGAAGAGAGAACATCATTATTTCTCCCACGCTTGGATTTTTTTTTTCAGACGCGTTAAAAGATGATCTCTTCATGCGTTCCTTGTAAATTTAACGATTTAGAGCGTGACCGACAGAATGACAAACTACAGTTTCCACGCGCGCGACAATACAGCATACGACAGTGTTCCACAATACTACATCATTATAAGCAATTTCAGCGGGGCCAACAAAATCGGGAGCTGTTACAAAACTAGTTTTATCGGAAATGTCGCTTCTTGCTCCGCTCTCTCGAACTTCTGCTGGGAAACATATTTCTCTGCGTTTATATGTCTTCTAGGCAGCATTTTATATCCAAAATTGACATTACCTTCCCGAAATTTATGGGACGGATAATGCGAAAATCTCAAAGTTGGAGAATTTTGTGCTTTTGCTTGATTTCACAAATTCGTGGAATGTAATTTATAGTGATCTGTTTCGAGAAACAAAATATAGATGTGGAAAATTGTGTACATTTCTCGATATTTAAAACAGAAATAATTTTATCAGAATTAGAGGCATTAATTTCGATATTTGACGTTAACAAATGAACTCTTATACGGGGATCATTTTGACCCCACCAATGTTCTCGGCTGTTTGAGCATCTCGCTTCATATATTGTGAAAAATATATTAAAGCCAATTATTTTGCAAATTTATTATTCTAGCTATTATTTAAAAACATCAAAGAAGGCGTATGAATTTTTCTCAATTTTTTGAAAGACGTATCGGATAAAAATACCTTCCCTGTACATTTTGAAAATGCCAAAAAGAAACAATACAATATAAGGGTTAAAAATGTAACTTAAACCGCACGAAATTAATGTAGCGGTAATAATAAATTGATTAAACTTATCAAGAGTTATAATCTTTGCCAGAAAGCACGTGTAGAATGCATTATTTACGATGTAAAAGATTTCTCGTGAGACTAAGATATTACGATACTGAGATACTTCAACATCCATTTTTTCATCGAAAAATAAAAAGGAAACACATTTTACGAAATGTATAAAATGGAATTTTACATAAATATTTTTCGTAGAACCTTAAAACGCTATGTAGTAGACCAGTTTCCCCTCGTCCTCCCATAAAAGTGGATTTGCCTAGCTTTTGCACTCGAGCTTTCGATCCTGCGATCCTCTTTGCGCACGATCGTCGTTCCAGAAGATATATCAAGATCCAGCGTCCGTCCATCGAGCGCGTCTCCAAGTTCCACCCTTTCCCCATATAATCCCCGAGCAAAGTTCGCGGAACTGGTTCGCGGAATCTCGCACACGCAGCTCGTCGGGAGACGGGATGAGCGGGGGAGGCGAGAGGGGGCGGGATGGATGCATTCAAAATCCGGGAAAGGGAATCGGCGGGAGGTGAAGGGGAGAGGGGAGGGAGGGAGGGAACGAACGTTCGAGGAGGAACGGAGGAAGCGAGAAGACGCGCGAGCGGAAGATGGAAGTTTTCGAAGGTGCAGGAAGGTGGTCGTCGTCGCAGAAGGGGTCGTATCTCGCTCCGACTCCACTGGGGTAGGTGAGCGTCGAGTCGAGGGAAGAAAAATGATCCATTAATCTGAAACCCAAAGTCTGGCGGCGCCGGGCGTCGCGGCGGCGGCGGCGGCGGCGGCGGTGGCGGCGTCGACGGCGTCGACGGCGTCGGCCGTGCTCGATGGTGGTTTCGGGGGGCGCGCATCCCCACGACTCGTGCTCTCGCACCCCTGCTTCGTCCCCCTTTCGTCCCCTCTTCCTCTCTTCTCGATGTATACGTGCGAAGCACGGGAGTGCGCGTGTTCGTGCACGCGAGCGACTCGAAGAAGTGGTGATCTCCTCTCGCGAACTCGAGCAAGTGGAAGAGGATGGGTAGACTAAGGGTAGACTAAGAAATGGATGGGATAGAGAGAGAGAGAGAGAGAGGGGAAGAGGGGGAGGGGAGACGGAAACGCGGCGATGTCGAGGTGTCGAGACGAAAGACGACCGGCGCGGTGGCCGCATCTGAATCCCAAATTTGACGCGGTTACATCGCGTCAGTGATTAAAGAGTTGGGAGTCGATGTCGATTGGATTCGTGTTTCTTCTTCCTCGAGGGTAATAGCCTCCTGGCGGAGGCTACGAGACTGGCCAGATCATTCGATAATCGCGAACCAGAAGATCGAATTCTGGAGATTCTCGGAATCAGGGTCTGAGGCTGTTTCGTCCAAAATAATATTTAATTTTGAAATTCCTGAATTTATCAGATTTTTATTGATAGCCATAATATTCATAATTTTCTACAAGCACCAGGTGACTCCTTTCGAGTTCCAATGATTCGTTTTTAAAAACATGTTTCCACCATTCATACAGTTAGTCTTAATTTTTTTTGCGGTTACCAAATGACATCTCGATAGGGATATAATTTTCCAGCGGATCGTTCGACAGAAACTACGATCGAGCCGCGAAGCATTAATATCGAAGATCGGCGAGGAAGGTAGAAGACGTTCGGGAAAGAAACGGGATAAAAACGCCGATGTTCAACTAGCCGAGCATGCAATCAGTGTCAAAGATATCAAAAGTTTCACTCTCATCGACTTTTTTCCGAGTTCACGGACGAGTTCGACGAGAGGGCGGCGAATCGTCGCTTTTTCTTCCCCCTCCCTCCCTTCCTTTCCCATCTTCTTTCCCTATCTCATTCCCTTTCGGTGACGCTGCTCTTGCCCATTTCGGTCATAAACGGCTCTAGCTCGTAATTTAAAATAAAGGAAGCATAACCGTGCATCTTAAACTCGCTACGGACTCGCCGGCGGCGCTGAAGCGAAAGGCGAAGCAAGAGAGGAAGAAAGAGAGAGAGAGAGAGAGAGAGGTGGAACGAAGCTGCGGAAAAGAGCAGCAAAAGAGCGGGGTGAAAAGAAACGAGAAAGGCGGAGAGGAGGAACGACTCGTTGAACTATTAGTGGCACGCCATTACCCCACGATGCATTCATAACAGCCACCACGCCGCAGAGGAGAGCGTTCTCTCCCTCAATTTCGCGACTACGAGACTCCGAGAGTCGAGCTAGCGAGAAAGAGAGACGGACGGCTTAGCTGTCGGCCAGCCAAAGGCAGGAAATGAAATAAAGCTCGCGCGAGAGAAGCTCGAAACTGTTGCGACGCGTCGATGGACAAGCGTTCATCCTCGACGAAAAGTGAGAGAAATCAAGAGAGAGAGAATAATAAGAACGTCGTAATCGTCTAGGTAGATCATAAATTTCTACACCAATGTGTACAAATTTGTTCTCCTACGTATTTAATCCGAATATTCCAAATATTTGCCGCAACATGCTTTCTTTAGCGACATACATGAATGTATGAGTTATATCGAGAGGGAGGAAAAAAGAGGAAATATTTTCATTATTATTATTATTATTAATTATTATTATTATTATTATTAATATTATTATTATTATTATTATTATTAATATTATTATTATTAATTTTATCATTATTAATATTATTATTATCAAGCTAACATATTTTTGAATAAATAGGAACCTAAAAATACGGACCTAAAAATCTTCTTAAAAACGGTGCTTTAATCATTTTTATCTTGTTATCGAAATATATGATAAGTAAAATCGCTGATACGATATCGATGCGCGCATACTTGATCTGTCAGAAAGAAAAAAGATGGGAAATGTGACGCAGTCTCGGAGAGAAATCTCTTTGTTTCGGCAATTAAAACATTAAAACGTTGTTAGACGGGAAATATTTCGTGCGCTGGCTGTCCGACGTCTAAGTGGCACAACTATTCGCGCGACAGCGAGAGCTAGTTATACCGCAGTAACCATTTTGGAAGCGGAGTTACGTTTAATGAGAGCGCGCAGCGCGACTCGTTAATTAAGAGACTTGGTCCCGTCCGTCCGGACGAAGTACAACGAGCGGCCTTGAAGCGTAGGGACAAAGGGATCTGGGTCAGCTGTTACTCGCCTCATGATCACGAGAAATATGGATTAACTCGGCCAGCTTAAACCTTAATTTTTCGAGTTTCCGCCGAGTGTTCTCTCCGAGAATTCGTCCCAGAAAACGTTTTCATCCCCCGATGATCGAGGGCGGATGTCATCGCCAAGTTTCTCCAAGTTTCAGCTAGTCTATTGCATCAAGATAAATTGGTCTTGAGCTGAAAAATTATTACTTTTTGCAACTCAAAAAGCAAATTTATATTCTGGAGAGGTGAAATTTTCAAGTAATTTAAATCGAGGTAAAATGTATAGTGACACACGAGAGGAAGAAATATTGTGAAATTAATATATTCCTCTCCCCCAATCGTCTCTCTCCCCTCCGTGCTTCCTTATTATTATAATTGCACTTGCTTCTGCCTATATTCTTTTATATAAAATTGCGGGAACGCGGAACATTTTGTTTGATTTTCGACGTCATATTGTTCAGACGCGATTCACCATCTCGCCGAGGAGCACGACTTTTCATTGTTCGCGTCTTCTTATTTCCTCGTGCCCGTTCTGCGATCTTAAACTTCAAGGCGCTGTTAAATCGCACGACTCTATTCATCACTCACTGCCTTCCGTTTCCTCCGTGGCGATACCGCGCCAAATCATAAATTTTGCAAATCCTTGAATGCGGTTCGCCGCAGATTGAGCGTAAAGGGTATTTCGAAAACAGTGAGAGGAAATTTTTAGTCTCTCTTTCTCTCTCTTACGTCACATTTCGCTTATTCGCGTAATTCGAGCAAGCAAAGAACAATTAGAGAATCGAGAGATGTGCTCTATCGTGTATATATAAATACAATGATAAAGACCATGAACTTTCGCTGAACAGTTTTCATAAATATTAGTTAAAGCTAATGGATTTTCCCGTCCCCTTTTAGAACAGGAAACGAACAGAAAGTCAGTTAAAGTTCAATTAACTTTATTTAACATTTATAGAAACAGCCATATATACAGTTTGCGTCAGAATGGCTGAAACACTTTTTGTTTCGTCCTAACTTCCCCCCCTCCCTCCCTCCCCTTTCTTCTCTTTCTCTCTCTTTTTTTCTCTCTATTCTCTAGAGGTTTGTTTTTAGGGACGGTTTGTTTTTAGGGAGGTTTATAAATAAAAAAATAGCAATATGTGAAATCTTACAACTTATGACTGTTTGTGAATTAATGCATTATTTTATATTTAATTTATTTATTTATTTGTTAAAGAATAAATGGGAAAGAAATTCTGTTAGTATAAAAAAGGGAAATGTTCAGAAAGATATATCAGCAGATACATATAAAATAGAAATATTAAAGTAAGCGATTAATAATAAGATTTAATTTTGAAAAATATAAAGATTTAAATCAAAGAATGTTTGTAAATAAAATTAAATATTTGAATTAATATGCAGGATATTTAGATTAAACAGACAAAATTAAAAGTTAAATTAACAAAAGGTAAAATTATTAACAATATATCATATTGATTAAGAGATAGCAATGCAATACTTGTTTCAATGAAATCAGTCTCGTGTGAAAGAAGTCTACATGATCGAATAAATCACTTGCTAGCAGACACATTTAATTTAAGAATTTAATATTTCATTAAGAAAATTTAGAAAATTTCTACGGATAATGCATTTAACGTGTTACCGCTACTTCCGACATGTACTTCGCATCTCAATTTATAGAAATAAATGTACAGGTTATTCAAGAGAATGAATACTATCGTGTACATTTATTTACAATTTCTTTTCCTCTTCTAGGAAATCCTAAAAGATGCAAAACTACTTTATCTTTCACATTTCTTTGAAACATTTCTTTGAAAATTTCTGCTCGTTAATTCTCTTTTTTTCGAAAACGCTCCAAATCCTAAAATTCGAAGCGATATTAATCAGGCAGGTGCGATCGATCACGCGATTTCCGTTGGACGAGCGATCGATCAGAGTCCACGGGCGTCAGGTTCGCGCTATCAGGTACGAATCGCCCGATGCCGCGGTCGATTCTCACGGTGCCCGGGAGGTGGCCAACGCTGCCAATTGATCCCCAATTTCTCTGCCACTTGCTATGCAACCTACGCAACGGCATTCCGAGCGAGTTCGCGCGAATATACTACGCCCGAGCGAGCAGAGTCGGCGCAGTAGTCGCGAGTACTAGAGTCTAGAGTGAGTTGACCCTGGCTCGCTTGCAATTGATCTCAATTAGAATCTTCTCTCTTCCTCTACTCCTCTATCGCTCTGTCTCTCTCTCGCTCTGATTCTCTCCCTCGTTCTCTTCATCGCGGCGTCCTCGGTCTCTGCGAGCTCCATTTTTCTCGCCTCTCCTCGTCTTGGTTGGCCGAGGTGATTTCTCTCCTTCGGACTTCTTCTCTCCTTCTCCCTCTGCATACTCGATGCAACTTGTGCATCGTTATGCAATTGAGGCATTCGCGCGCAGCGAGATCGTTTCTGTCTCTCTCTCTCTCTCTCCTTTCTCTTTCTGTCTTTCTTCCTCTCATCCCGTCTCGTGTTGATCGCCGTCTCGTATCCTGCGTGCGATCGATATTTTTGTACTCGTCGCGTCAGTCGAGCTTCGTCGTCGCCGGTACGAGCGGATCGCTCTTTGTCGAACCCGATTAGAGAGCAGAATAGTACCTGACAAGGTTCTTTGGCGGGGGTTTTCGCCGTTTGTGGCATTTTTTCTCAAGTTTACGTTGAATCTCTCTCTCTTTTCAGTAGGTTTTTTCGATCTCGTGGCATAGAAAACATCGCTAGTTATAGTACAGAGAATAAAATGAAATAGTAAAATATATAAATAATAAATTATATATATATATTAAGATTGAGATTTATATAATTTGAAATTTAGAACTTTTTACGTGAATTTAAAACAGCTAATGTATTGTTATACCAATTCTTATAGTTAATTTCAAAGTTTATGGGAGTTCAGTTTGGTTTAGTTTAGCTTATTTCTATTTTATTGTGGAGTCTTATTTTATTGATTAATTTTGTTTTATCCTACGGTGTAATCCAGTTTTTTTATTCTTATTTTCTTTATTTTTTTCTCATTTTTCGTTGTCATGTTGTTATATTATAACTCCTTGTTCAAAAGATCATATTATATTATTATTATTAATATACAGGATAGGCCATTTTAATCTACGCACTGAAATATCTCAAAATTCATAAGTTTAAGACAAAAATGTTTCAGACAAAAGTTGTATGGTTTCGAGGGGGTCATAAGAGGGTACCATTGGTTTGACCTTGAAGAGTCACCTGAAGATCACGTGAAGATCACCTCCAACTTTTTAAATGGGACACCCTATATGCTTTTGCATATTCCTGTAGTTCATCTCGAGAGCTTTCCAAAACACTATAATTAAGTTAGTTTTCATTAAGTACTTTCCGAGTTATGAGGCTTGAAATCATTTCTTAATTTTACATAAACCGTAAAATATCTTGTAAAATATTCATTTTTCGATTATCTTACCTTAATACTTTTATGTACAAAATAATGAGAGGAATCAATTGGTGTAAAGAAAACACATAATTGTTTCAAAAAAAAAAAATGTAATTGTTAATTGCAAATTAAATTATTTTTTTCGGAAAAAAAAAACACTATAATACAATAGAAAACACCTTACAAAACTACAACTGGAAGCTATCAAAAGCAGAGAGACGGATTATGGATAATAAATAAATAATATATGAAGTAGTATAAAAATCACTCTCTTGTATGTCTTAATTTTTTGAATGAAATTGAGAAAATTTTTTAAAGTGGGATCATATATAAAAAAAGTTTCCGTGATGAGAGTTTAATGAAATGCTGCTACGAATAAAGGGAGATAATTAAATCTCGAGCGATAAGTTGGATTGGCATAAAAATCTCGATAGAGATCCAACTTATTCACGTGTTGAATATTAATCGCCAGATTGAACGAGCCGTCTCGAGTTAATTATTAGGAACGTGTGATATAACACTCCGATGAAATCTTGAAAATCTTTAAATGGCACGTGCCACACATATCGAAATAGATTCCGTATACGGATACGGATGCAGTATCGTATTTAAGTTCAAGGTGTTTCGAAATTGGACTCTTTCAAAACAAACAAACTACCACTTTCAAAATAAACAGCTCATATGTCGCATGCTCGTTTTGCTCGATAAGCTTTTCCCATTAACGCCGTCTTTAAAAAGAATCATCGAATCTAGCTCGAAACGCTACCTTCGATTAGCAAGATCGGTTGGCAAGTTTTTAAAAGCAACTCAGCAAAGTTTGAGAGGAACGAGTTGATCAATATTATTAAAGCGACCAGGTCTTGCAGTTTCGATTGATTTAAGCCATCGAGATGGGTAAACAATGCATTAGATGTAAAAGTAACGTTCCGTGAGAGACAATTTTTCGGAAAATATTAAAATATAGTAATACAGAGGAGAAGAGAGAGATAGAAGGAATCGTTTTCGATGTAACAACCCCATATTCTTCCACTCCGAGTAGCTTAATTCGCGTTAGTGCGTCTTGGGAAGTGCAGTCCAAGTGGCTCTTATTGCTACATCTTGTCGCCGTCGGCGAAATTTCCCCAGTAAATCCGTGTTGGAGTTGTTTGGCCGGCTCGTAAGAAGGAACGGACCGCGGCGATGAGGAGCGAGATGAGGAGCGAGGGGCGAGGGGATGGTAGGGAGGAGCGGGAGCGGATGAGGTATCGTTTCGGATGCTCGAAAGTCCAAGTGGCTTACAAATCGCGAATTTCCGTCGCGCCGGCAGCATTTCCGCGTTTCCCGCGGATACGAATGTGTATCTGGCGATGGAGAGAGAGAGCCTCTCCTCCCTCCTCACCCCTCTTGCGCGCTCGTCATCGCCCCGTCCCCGAATACGAATGGACGGCAAAGGGAGGACGATGGAGGCCTGAAAAAAATTCGATCGACGACACGTCGATGGTCGTCGAGTTGTTGGGAAATGGGCAATTGAGGTATTTTTCGAAATTAAACTTCAGAAATGTAATTAAGCGAACTCTTTAGATACACCCAGATGATGTTTCGAGCAAACTTGTATGGTCGCGGACTAATTAATGAAATTCTCCGAACTAGAGCGAAGAGTGAAATAAAGAGGGAGGAAGCTATAGATAGATCGAGTCTATAATTCGTAAAGTTCACAATTTTAAATAGAGTTTCACATTTAAAGTAGACGTAAGCTGGACAAGGTGATACTTTAATTCTGAACGTCTTTTAATGTACCAGAAAGCTTATAATGTAGCTTCTTATGTCTCTCGAGTAAATATTAATTGAATTGCATAAATTTTAAGATCGTTAAAATTTTTTAAAGACGACATTTTGCCTCGTGTCCTCTTTTCTTTGAATCAAATATTTGAGGGGATCAAACTTTTATAATTAATACATTAAATTTCCTTTACACCATTCGTATAAATGGATTATGAAATAAAATAGTGAATTGCGCCGAAATAGCCTTATTAGACTCGTCGGTGCGACCAGACGTAAGAAACGCGCAACTTAATTTAACAAATCTGACACTTTTCCACTATTCCAGTTTCGAGAGACAAAGAAGCTTGCGCTATTTTTCCGCGACGCGCGGCCTGTGAAAAATCGCGCACATTGATGGGATTAATCTGTCGCCGCCGAATCGACCGTCGTCGGTGCTTTTAATGCGAAGAGATATTCGCGCGTGTATACAGCATTATATATAACAATGCGGGGGACATTTCCTTCGGCTATCCAGCCTCGCTTCGCGAGCGAGCGGAACGGCCGTCGCGAAGAAACTGCAGCAAGAAGAACTGCAGGCGGCTAAGAAGAGCTATGAGAGGAACTGGGGCCATCAAACAAGCGCGACGAGGAAAATGCAGAGGAGAGAGCTACGAGTGTCGGCGAATCCGAGGATCTGTGACATTTGTGAGATTCTTCCTCGCTTCTTTTTTGCCTTGGAATTAACTCGCGAAAACTGAAACTACCTTTGTTCTTGCGACACTCATAAAAGATAGATCGGAGATATCCTTTGTTGCATTTTTTTTTTAATTTATGATCTCGAGAAGGAAATGCGCTTTTCCAGAGATTGATCGAACGAGAGGTGAAATTATTCTAAGAAATTTTTCGTTCGTGTAAGCTCGAGGAGAGCGCGATTTTCAGCAGCGAAGGAAAAACGTCGATGTAGAAATAAGATGAAAATTTTACCGGCAAGCATGAGAGAAGAAAAGAGTAATATACGATAGAGAGAGGAGGGGGAAGAGTACAGATGAGTGATAAGAGCAGTCGCACTATCTTTATTGCCCGAGATCACAGCCGAGGTAATGCCTTTCGAAAGAGTTTATTTAGCTTCGTCGATGGCAAAGCGAGGAGGGAATCTCGATCGTCGTTCTCGATGCCACACCGTTTGATCCCCGGCTTGACGACTAGTTTGTTAATTGGCGAAGGATGAAATGACTGACTTGGACGAAGAGCTAATTGATCGCTCGGATGAAGGGAGAGAGATACAGAGGGAGAGATAAAACGAGGCGCGCCTGCGGAGAGATGATTTAGCGCTTTTTCGCGACGAGCTAAGATCGGCCAGCCGGTAAAAATAGATCATCGTCGACAAAGGGGAGACCTTTATCGTGGCCTGGCGTGGTAGGGACGAGTTTACGGACTAGTTGTGTGCAATAAAGGGAACAGGGTTTCGCGTGACGAGGAGGAGGAGCGCGAGAGCGCGCGTCGCGAAAAAGGATGAAAAAGTAAAATCCCGGCCGGGATTTGAGCGCGGTGCATAAAGGGTGCAATGAGAGGACGAGCCACTAGTCTCTCCTGCCTACTGATCCGGACGAGGAGCC
The DNA here is from genome assembly GCF_025532165.1 of Camponotus vicinus. Classification (NCBI taxonomy): domain Eukaryota; kingdom Metazoa; phylum Arthropoda; class Insecta; order Hymenoptera; family Formicidae; genus Camponotus; species Camponotus vicinus. The sequence goes on from NW_028141980.1 coordinate 16,279,489, forward strand.
GGAAATGCGGTCGGGAGATATAATAGAAGCCTATTTTGCGCGCTGTCTTCTGGAATCGATACCGCTCGTTTAACTTTGTTTTTGCAAATCGAGGCGTTTTACGCTTCGGAAGCTCCGGAGATAATTGCAATTTTTAATAAGCTATGTACCTTGCGACATTCTGGGTATCATTTGTAATTTATGCGGAACTTTCTGTTTAAATTTCGAGAGACGAGAATTTGCTGATCGTATATTTCTTTATAATTCTATAAAAAAAATTCTTAGTATGTTATATACATTTTTTTCGCGAAAAACGATTGTGTGTGTAAAACACGAAAGATATATATGATCGCTGTCTATTAAAATATTTCTGGCCGATGATTTTTGAACAAAATCGCGTAGAACGCTCAGTAATACATGAGCGGAAGGATATGTGTTAAATCTCCCTCGAATGATTAATGTTTCAAATATAATGGTTATTCGTTTGGATTAGCGCTAATCGTGCCACTCGACGGCACAATTTGCGGAATCGATCAGCACAATCTCCGACGTATCGAATCTGGTGTTGTCACGGAGGACATGTTCCTTGTCTGCAAAAAGTTCGGCGAGAGGAGTATCCGATTCGCGAAAAGAGGACGAAAAAGCACGGGGATGAGGATTTTGTTAATAGAAAAAAGAGAAAATTCGGATCTCGAAAGACGATGAGGGGAGTGAAGGGAAGCGAGAAGGTGACCTGCTATCAATCAAACAAAACTTACCCGAAAAAGAGAGAGAAAGAGAGACGAGGGATCGACGAGAAGTCCTTCTCCTTTCTGGAGAGGCATCGAAGAAACGTACGACCGCGTGGCAAGGACATACGACCTCCTCTCTGGCGTGATGACCCGCTTTCTCCTTTAATCCCGAAAAAAGCCTCGTTCATACGAGATGCTGAGGGCCAAGCGAGCAAGACTGGATATCATCTAACACTCGAACCGGGGACTTGAGTCTGGCATGTAATTAAAAATATTACACGATGATCGTTTATATTTTCCCTTTTTCATTTACATATTAGATATATTAGATAAAAATTAATAATCAAATTGATCTCTGTAAAAATCGAGAGAAAGAGGAATTAGTAAAATTTCTTCGCTTCAACGAATAATTCCAACTCGAAGTCAAACGCAGTTTAATGTCCATAGAAACGAATCTATGGTAAAAATCGCCTTGAGAATAATTTCGCACAAGGACACGCACGTGGCAAATCTTGCTAGACACTCGCGTTTAGCCATGAATATTGCATGGATTCGGAAAGCCATTCGTTTCCGAGGCGGAGAGAGAGGAAGAGAGAGAGATAGAAAAAAGCTTATCGCGCGACACATTTTTTTTCGGAGCAAAAACCCATCGGTGATAACCGCGATAATCTACGCGTCGCATTGTCAGATTGCGCAATCGGCGGCCGCTTTTATCGGTGCAAGAAACGGCCGTTGCGTCGATCGGGGAACGATTAAGAATCCTGGCGACCCCGGCCCGAGTTAGGGCGAGCGAAAGCCGGAGCTCGCAAATCACGGGATTCGCATCGCTCGGTTTCCCCGATAGGTCACCAACCACACACTAGCACCAACCATGCCACCACCCACAATTCAATCACATAAATATCGAACGTCCGCACGCGTTGCCAGCCTTGAGATTCCATTCAATAACGGGTGGTCGTACGACGACGACAGTCGAAAAATTCGCGAGATTCGCGTCGAAAACTTCACCATCTCCACTGAAAGTGAAATATCCATAATAGAGACTCGAAAAAAATTTTTATCCAGAAAATAAATGTCTACGAAATGTCGAAATATTTACGTCATGTCTATATCGCTCGATAAATATGAAACGATAGAGACTATCTCTATTTTTACTGTCACTCGTTATATTGCAATTTATTTAATTATTTATTAGTTGCAGATTTTATATTTGGAATCAAACATTCTCTCTCTCTCTCTCTTAGAGGCGCGAAGTGTGCTACCAAAAATTTAGAAAATTTCCGCAGTATTTACACTCAGGAAAAGTCGTTAATTTGATTAAATGCGTTTGGCTTTTTTATCACTTCTGTAGTTGATGAAACAGACGTATTTGATTTAAATACTTAAATATTTCAATTAAAGAAATGATAACGAACTAAATGCATTTAGACAAATTAAAAAAATGTTAAAAAAATGTTTATATACTAAAGAATTATTAAAAATTCTTTCAATAATTAATAAAAGCTTTTAGACAGAAAGAGAGAGATGGAGAGACGGAGATGAAATGCCGATAGAATTCATATATACGGTTTTATTTTACGATCGCGTGTGCAGAATTCGCGAACATAACGCATTGTGATCCAAGTTTCGTAAGACGAGGGACAATGGAGGGCAAAAAGTCCGAAAAAGCGGAAGTCCGCTGGACGAGAATCCGATGACCCAAAAGCTTTACTCCCGCGTATTAGCATAATAATTGCGAGATTGGGGATTCAAGTCCGCGCACACATTCGCACACATATACGATTCATGCGATCACGTGAAAAGCTCCGATTTCACGAAAAGCCGATCGTCGCGTGCCCAAAGACGGATACGTCCGTAGTTTTTCGGCTGTTTTGGAGTTACCGGGCGGAAAAGAAGGTTACGACACGGAATTTGCCGGCTAACCCACTTGCCGACTCCCAACCGGAGATGTAACCGACGTTGCAGTCGTCTTGCGGACTCTCGGCAGGACCGTATTCGGAAAAGAATTTTCAGGGGAAACGATAAACGAACGTTGTAGAAATTGATGAATTTATCAACATGTAAAAATAATTTCAAGTCCGATAAATTGAGCTTTATACAGAATAACAAGGAATGTAGTTCGAATATCGAAGATGCATTTAGATAGATAAAATATTTGCGCGAAAACTGTATAACGTGCTTCGTTGCAATTTTTAAATTCATCCTGACAAAGATGATTAAAAATAAAAAATGTTAAATATAATTAATAATAAATATTAATAATAAATATTTAAAAAAATAATAAATATAATAATAATAATAATAAAATAATGATAATAAAATAATAATAATAATAATAATAATCATAATAATAATAATATAATGATAAAAATGAAATATATAATAATAATAAAATAAATATTAAAAATTAAAAATCTAGATATAAAATTTAATAATTAATTTTTTGACTAAACTGTAGACAAATACACATTTTTTTCAATAGTTATTATATCTAATCGCGATAAATTGAACTTGAATTTGAATTTTTTGTAAATATACTGACCGCGACCATGTTCTCGTCTTGTTTTCTCAAATCGATCTCAAATGTTGATGAAGAAAAACAGTTTTTCCGTCAATCGAATCGCGCTAAGCGTCGTGATAACCTATCAGCTTGGAGATAACCGTGCGCCGTTTATCATCGGATTAATGGAATATTACTGTTTAAGAGAATTAATCGCCTTCCCGAGAGATACCGAGAGAACTCTGCAAGCGATTCCGCAAGCGAGGAATGTCACGTCCTAATTGCCTATTGCACGCAAGACGCATTTACTCAATAATAAAGAATCTCGGGAGATACCTCAAATGCCAACATAAATTCTGCAACACCTGCAACGTGCAAAATTAGCGACTAGTTTTCCGTGAGACCGGTAAAATTTTTATCTTCTTGTAATTATATCTAAATACTTAATAACAGTAGCGTGACTTGACATTGATGCTTAATTCGTGTTTTGATTATTTGAAACAAATGATAATATTTCCTGACAAATTTGTCTACTAAATAGATGTAGCAAAATAGGAATGGAATATATTTATATCATAATTTAAATAAAGCATCGCATTAAGATAATTTCGCATTTATAACTTTGTTTGTTGGCGCACAATTTATTCTACGTGAAATGAAATAAATATATTGAGAACACGACGCTATTTATGACACGAAAATAAAAGCTATTTAAAAATTTTCTCGTGCGCACTTTGAACTGCGTTTCACGCGGTTGAACGAAAATGATTTTTCGGACGGTATTGATAGTCGCAGTTCGTGTCGTTATGCGACGAAACTGCAACGCAATCAGGAAGTCATCAGACACTCCGATAAGCCTGGAACGCGTTACTTGATACAAATTCAATGGCATCGAATCTTTTGCGCGGAATTGCGGTCGTGCGACATTTCTTAGAATTAGTCTGACGTTGTCCTAGATTTCAATTCGACAAAAGTCGAAAGTAAAACCGGCACAATCGCGTTATTTTCTCCAAAATCCTCCGACGAAGCGTAAAACCGCCTTGAAAAGGGAAAAAGTGCGCATGTATGTTTTTATTAAACAAAAATATAAGAGCGGAGTAATAGAGGGAGAGCGTAAAACCGCCAATGTTTTTAGATATTAATTCCGCGAAATAATGTTTGTATGCAGACGATAGGGCGTATTCATCTACTCTACTGTAAAAAAGAAAAAAAGAAATGCAATTGCGCTCACGACGAGCAATAACGCAGCTTGGAATAAATATCGCGATAAGCGCCGCAACGCGGAGATTGCAGTTATATTTTGCAGGTCTATACATAACAATGAAATTGCATTTGCAACCGATAACAGGTGCGCGAACGGTTTACGAAAAATACGTAAGAATTATATAGAATTGGAGGATCTCTCTCTCTCTCTCTCTCTCTCTCTCTCTCTCTCTCTCTCTCTCATTCGCGCGCGCAATCGGGAATATTGTATTTTTTTGCCGCGTCATTTCTCGTGGAACGAAATTTCCCGCGTTCGACCAAGCGATATGAGAGAGAAAGTGGAGGGTAAAGAGGAGGGAGAGAGAGAGAGAGAGAGAGAGAGAGGATGAGAGCGAGATCTCGAGACGTCGTCAACGACGACGACGACGGCGACGACGACGATGTCGGGGGGAAAGATTAAGACAAGCAGCGGAATCGCTATCAATGGTGTCAGGGTCCCGTGGCTCGTTTTACCGCATAGCTATCCGGATATCCGATTGAGACGCACACAAAATCACACACACACACACACACACACACACACACACACACACACACACACATCAAGAGCCATTCGATTGTGCTTACTCGGATTAAAGTCGGCTGCGCGGTTGTGGTTGGGGTGGTTAAGGCGGTCTCCGCCACCTCCCCCTCCCCCGTAATCCATTGTTTCAGTGGCCGTTAATTGTTATCGCTGTTGCGCGGCGCAATAAAAATTACATTCGATGGCAAAACGAGGTTGATAAGCCCCCTCGTCGCTACTGCAGCCGATTACATCGGCGTCGATAAGGTGCCTCATCCCTGATACGGATGCAATTCTCGGCTTCTCGCTGAGATTCTCGACGTTTCGAAACAGTAAGAAATGATAATGTCAGCTACGTTTTAATATGTGACGATTAAATTCAAGATGCATACTCTCTCTTACATATTTCCACGTTATCTTTTAATATTCTTATTTTTTTTATCAGCTATTAATTCTCGCCTTAATACGCATATTTCAAGAATTAATCTGGAATCCAAAGAAAACATTTTAAATCTTTTTCTCCACTTGATAAGATTAAGACATTTTTTCCATTTTTACATTAATTTTTTCATTTTTTATTGATTTTTGCATTAAATATTTCATTATATTTTTGAAAGAAATAATCGTTTATAAAACACATAAAATCGAGATGCAAATAACTTATTTATTTATCGTATGAATATATAAAGAATTTTTCTTAATTAACTTATATCGTAAACATATAGATAGTACGTTACTGCAGATGTTGTTTTCATCTGACAATCTAAAAATATCCTATAAATCGTTATCTCTTTGGCACACACTTTGGCAATTTCGGCTAAAACATATTTTTTTTATATCAATTTTTAGCATATAGCATAGCACGTGTAAACGCACCTGCTTACTTTGATCGATTATCTTGACCGATGCTAAGTTTGTCTAATAAAAATACAAGTCTGAAATGCGTGTCTCTCTTACGTAACTAGTTCTTGAGTGAATACGTCGCCGGCTGGAATAGAAAATAAGTCCGATCGATTGGAAAGGGAATGAGATTAGTCAATTAGATTACATTAGTGCTACTTTCAACGAAACATTAAATCCTAGAAATTTTGATCATATATATTATATTAATTTTGATTATATATATTAATTATATATATATAATTCTACTTAAAGACTATTAATATAAAAATTAAAAAAAAGCAATCCAGCTACCAAATTAAATTCAATAAATTTAATGTTAATTGTGTCTTTTTACTTTATAAAATTTAATTTTTTTCTTTTTCTAAACAAATTAATATCTTTCTTTATATTAATTAATCTTCTTTTACAGATATTGAGACATTCCTCAAACGAACTTTTAATCATTTTAATCACCCTTATCACGAGCTTATGTAAAGAAACTTAAAACGCTGATGAGCTTTCGGAGATACGGCGTTCATCGATCGATTTTTTCAAATCTCGACCAACTTGTTCTTTCTTTTCTTAGAAAAAAGAGCAATAATCGTGTCCCAGCGTGTACTCTCGAAATCGGTACTCGTTTGTAACAGTTAGGAGAATTCGACGTCGACGAGCCGGGCGTCGCAACGTCGCATGGGCGTCGGGAGTATCCATCAAGCCCCAACACGCGTAAATTACCACTGGTGCTTTCGACCTAACTTAACCTAATCCAAAGGATTTCCAAAGAAGCAAATGGCAATCTGTGAACGGCGGGGTGAAGGGAACAAGTCCAAAGGAGCGGAGAATGCGGAGGAGGAATAAAGCTGTCCACGGTCAACCTCGCAAGAAATTGTCTTGCGAACGATAAAGGGGAGGTATCTACGTCCACCCTCTCCTTTTTTTCGCAAAAGTGTTCCATCTCTTTCCCACTTCTTCGTTTCTTCGCCGCTGTATCGAATTTAAGTAGAAAAATCGATGATTTCCGACGCCCTTTTCTCACAAATTCTTTCTTCAATTTATATATTTATTTGAATTCAAATTTTTTTTCCTTTGAAAGAAACTCGTGCGACTCTGCTCGTAAGCTATGGATAATTTCCGAAGGAGCGACTCGTAACTTCAGCTCCGTCGACAGTGACGAATAATGGATATTCTATCAACGGGAGAGAGAGAGAGAAGAAAAGAAGGAGAGCGAGAGATACGAAGCGATGGGGGACGTAGGTCTCCCGCGATAAATTCGCGCTATATTTTTCACGGTAGAACCATCTCGTGCTTCCACGTCCTCATAACCGGCACAAATTGCGCAAAAATACTGCCACGTATAAATTGCGGCGAAATCGGCGCGCGCGCCGACAAGTCCGGGAATCTCCCGTATCTAATTTGAGCGAAAGCCTTTCCCGTCCCTCTGCAACCGCGTCCTTCCTTTCCTTATATCGTACATGTATTCGTCCAACAGACGAGTCTCCGGGGTCTACATTTTTAACCCTTCCACCTCGTCGCCGAGGAAGATTACTCCGGAGCAGTCGCCTCGCTGTATATTTTCATCTTAATTATGTATAAGGATATTTATCTTGATCTATCTTATACCTGTGTCTCTTCGTGGATCTTAATTTTAAGCTTAAATAATTATTATACATCATAATTTTTATGATTTACCCGGACGCGATTGAAGAAGAATATTTAAAGTGGCGATGAGGATCATTAATTGAGATTAAAAAGAGCAATTTTTTAATGATGGGATTCTGCTGAGGATACCCCGAGTACATCCACATTTCTGATTTGAAGGGGAAAACTTTGGGGAGCGAACCGCGATCAATTATCTGCACCTATGACGCGAACTTTCGAACTTTCCGAATCGAGATATCTGCCCCGCGTTTTTCTATTTGTCGATATTCCGGCCGCGATAAAGAGACCTTGGAGCACGGTCGAGACTGGCCGAGTCGATAAAGGAATCTATTACCGCCGAAAGTGGAGGAATGGGAGGGGAAAAGGAGGGAGACGCCGCTGGCTTCTGCGGCGGGATATCTCGAAATTTTTCAGCTCTCTCGGCTATTACAATATAGCGTTTCTTTATCTTGCCCGATGATACCGCGAATGTCGAGGAAGAGGGGCGGATCCCTCCGCCGTTTCGCTTCCGCGGGGAAGATTGGTAGTTTTTCTCAGACTTTATTGGGAGCGCGTCGCCAGCGCAGTTACCGGCGACGATCCGGTTAATATTGACCGCCACTTTCCGATAGTGCGGAATCGCGAGACTGTATTTATGATATACAGTGACGGAAGAGACGAACGATCCCGCGAGCATCGCGGATTAAATCCTGCGAGAACTCGTCGCGAGAGACAACTGTCTCTTTCGCTTCTCGAGAAGTTATGTAGGTAGCAGCGAAAGGAGGGAGAAAGATATTGCGCATTTCGATTTAGGTTCTTCGGATATCGCAATTTTATTCGGTTTTTTATACGTTACTCGAGAACGTTATTTTATACTTATCTCGTAAGAGAAAAGAATTTTTTTTTCATTCCATATATACATTTTTTTTAATAACTTATATATTAAATTATATATAATAACTTATATATTAAATTATATATAATAACTTATATATTAAATTATTATAAATATTATTATTTTAATTGTTGTATAAATTATTTAAAATGTAATACACAAATTAATAAATAAATTGTTCTCATATACTCATAATTATACGATTGCGAATTTTTATCAAACATTGAAGCTTTATTTGAAAATACTGATTCGGACGAGAGAGATGGCTGGCTTCACTTAAGAGAAATTACTTCTTCCGATTTTGTCCATTCGATTTCGCGAATGCCAACCTCCTCGTAATTTTCCCGAAAAACGCTGTTAACATTCAGTTCTGGGGAAACGCACTCTGGCGAAAGCGATATACCCCGCGATCTGTTACGATCGCGTCCGCGAAACTCGCACAAATATAACTTCCCTAAAGAAGATCTCGAGTGCCGCGAATCGCTACGAGATTCGGCCGAGACGAAGATAGTCTTTCCTCCCCTCTATATCCAGCAGCAAGGAAATGGAGAGGAAACTGATCGAAGCTGTTAACGTAAATACGCGAATGGACGTACGCGATCGGAAATCGGGATTAGTGAATTGGCTCACTGTCTCTCCCCATACTTTCTCTCTGGCGAAAAGAGAAAGAGAAAAAAAGAGAGAGAGAAAGCTTTCTGTTCCTTCTCTTTTCTTCTCCCCCTCAAAAACTGTCTTTTCGCTTTCTCGATCCTCTCTCTTTCTTTCTCTCTAGCTCCCTTCCGGTTCATCACCGAGCGAATTGAGCGCTTGTACGCCATTCGATCTTGCATTTGGCCGGCAATCTAGATTTCTGATTTGAGTGCTCGCAATTTTCGAGCAGTGGAATCCGCTTTACTTCTTCGCTCGGTCACTCGTGACTTCCGGTTTCTGTGCGAATTAATCGAAGCCCCCCTTGGTCTCGTTCGCGAGTTAATTCGCGACTGCTCCTTCGCCAACCGGTGGAGGAATATCGAGTTAACGCCCTCTTTTTTTCTCCCTTGAGAAAAGAAATCAAGAATATGAATCAAAATTTCGCGATAAAAATTATCGACATTTGCATAGAAGCCAAAATCACTTCGTTCTCGATAAAAACGAGACAAATACTAGATTATGCGGAAGTAACACCCTTTTGTTTAATATAATAGGTTCTTTGAGTACGCGTAAAAAAAGAGATTGTGATTTTTTTTTAATTCAAAAATAATTATAGCTGGAAAAATGAAATCATCTTTTTGATGTAAAAGCAAAGTCTTGCTGCGCCACTTGTAACGGATCACTTTTACGTCATCACGAAACGAGTGGCCTGGCTAAAGTGCATACAGGTAGGCGGTACGTGGGTGTACATACGCGAGCGCGCGTATGTGTACATGTCTAAGGCCATAAGCAACTGCACACTCGATCCTTCTTCGATCGTTCGGCAAATGCTTTTTACGAAATTGGGCTCGTCAATGGAATTGAATTAATGTATACCGAGAGAGAAAGAGAGGGGGAGAGAGAGAAAGAGAGAGTTATATATTGGTGGGATGGTCTTGTTGGCAGTCTTTGTGGATGTGATCGGTTCTCGGTCATCATCTAATCACCTGAGAGCACAAACGTCGCCGCCGACGTAAAACGATATCGTTCCTCTTTCGCGACCGGCATGCTTTTACGTTCGCAATCGCTGCCAAACTTTCCAATGACATTGACAACTGTTATATTAATAAACATAGAAGCATGGAGGGTTATTTCGAAGAAGAAACCAAGATTTATTAAAGTAAATCCAAATAAATTGAGAGCCAAATTAAACAGGTTACTACACATCAGCGGTTTAAATTATTTGTTTAGAAAACAAAATTTGATTCTGTGTCAATGAATCATTTGAAATTAATTTTATCAATTTTTTGGATTAGACCGCTACAGCCAATTGTGAAAATAAAAAATTAAATAGGATTTATTTAGATATACAATTCGATAGCCTTGCAAAAGTTTCAAGTGAGATTGATCAAATTAAACATGGACCATATCGCGATTTTCTTAATAAGAAAGCGGTAGAGTTTTAATCCTCGCAAGGCGATACCTCTGTTAAGTTATATCGAGAAGTAAGTTCAGAGAGAACTCGAGTTTACTGTAGACTAAAAACCGAGATCAAAGAAAAATCTCTATTGCCTTACTAATGAAATGCTTTTATCTAACTTTAGGAAGTACTCATTCAACAAAGTTCACTTAGTCTATTTGCAAACGAGAACTGGTTAAAAAGCGTATAATTAAATTAATCGATATTCAACGCAATTAAATATGCGCGAAGCATTAAGAGATCGTACAATTATAATATTTTTAATGTACGATATCTCGGATTCGCATGATTTATTGCCATTTATTAAATCATTTTCTCAAATTATATTTGACGGAAGGCGCAATTCTCGTTCTGATTTTAAATTTATAATCACTTGAGAGAGAAAACAGAGTTATGTCAAAAACAACAATTACTTAATGCATATCCTCCATTAGAATGTTTTATCGTTATCTCGAGCGCGGTTATGAGGTATCTTCATGGCTTCATGGATGAAAGTCATCGCGTAAGACCTGTCCGCAAACCGCAACTTTAGCAACCGCGTTCTTCTGATAAGAAAGACTTACAGAAGCGTCGTAAGATACGCTATGACAAGATAAAAACCACGTCCGTAAAAATTGATGTAGAAGCCTGCTTCCTTTCACGATATTATACGACTATCTATAATCGTTTGCTATCTATAATCATTTCCCATCACGCATGTTTTCAAAACGCATCATAATATGACGAGATATTTATAGACACTATTACTTATTAAGACAGAAAAATACGAAAAATAAAATACGGTAAATTAAGGTTTCTCTTATGCATATCTTTATATCTCTTGGATAAACTAATGATGCTATATTTATCAATATTTGAATTTATATCCTTGCATATTTCGAAAATGTATTTAATATATGTTTGATATTACATTTTTTATTATGTGTATTATTGATACAAGCAATATAATTATATATTATCGACGTTGCTTTTTTCAGTGTTGTATCAATCTCTAATGTTTCTATCTTTAAAAAAGAGAAATTATCAAATTTGGAAATTTGGATTTAAAATAAAAAAATTTATTTTTTTTAGTGTTTTTAAATGTTTTGTAAATTTATTTTAATAAGAAATTAAAAAAAAATAAATTTATTTTTCTCAGTTCTCGAATTCACGAATTTCACGTGATTTCCCGGTTTCTTTTCGTGCTCGATGGTAGAAAACGACGTACGTATATCGCGAATGCATGTCGAATCATCGGGGCTCGAGGCGAATCGAGACAAATCGTTCGTTCAGGCCGGACCTGGTTCCTTTTCTGTCTCCGCAGACGCATTAAGAATTAAAGCTTCCGTGCTTGTAGTTACCTAACGATCGTGATTTATTATTCAAACCGTCCCTTTCCTTGGCTACCGCCGCCAATCATCATCGCAAATTCCCTGTGACGAGCGATCGCCCGCTCGTTTCCGCATTCCCCGTATCGGAAAGGCCATTTGCAATCTGTCGAAACCGAGATGTAATTGATCGCTAGCAAGAATGCTGTCCTCGTTCCACAAGCGCGTTGTGTGCACATCGCGATATCAAGCGCGTATGTCAGAGCGCGACGAGGATATCTTTATCGGTGCCAAAATTAGAGCTTTTTCCAAATTCTAAAATAAACCAATTTCTCTCCGAATAGAGTATTAATATCAAGTAAGCGCGATAAACGTAATTATCAGTGTAACATAATTATTATTTTTATTAGAACAGTGCTTTTTTGCAGGATTATTTTTCTCTGCAATAATAAGTATAATAAAATAAAATGAAAAATTCCCATGTAATTGTGCTAATATATATGTGGCATTTTTACAATTTTTATTAATTATACTTTTTAATTACATTTTTATTAATTATAATTTATCAACTTTACGTCAATTTGAATATTAAAGGAATATATATTCGCAATCATCATCTGTATAGCATATATTTCCTTTCAGAAAATAAGGACAATAATAACTATAGAATAAGGACAATAATAACTATAGAATAAATAAAAAATTACATGTGATATTATCACTTTTTTTTTATCAATTGTATTATGTTTTATCAACTTCTATACCAATTTGAATATTAAAGGAATATATACTCACAACAACTATTAAATTATATAACGTATACTTGCTTCAAAAGATAAGATACTTTAACAATAAGAACAATTTTCAAAGACACGCGGTTGTTTGCCAGACACCCCGTGCCCTATGGACCTTGAATGTCGAAGACCTGCGATTAAATCGGGCTCGCCAACGTCTCATCTTCGCGCTGATTTCGGCGTTTCTTATCACATATATCTTGACCGACGGCGCGTTAGTGAATGCCGTCATATGAATACGAGAAGCACGAGTATATACGTCCTATAAATTGCGCGTTATACAGTCCATTCGGACATGAGATAAAAACCACTCCTCTCACTCGTCCTCATCTCGATCTTGTCGCGCTCTTTGTCGCGCTTCTCCCGTTCCTCCGAACAACGAGGACTGTTTCTTCGCGGTTTATAGGGATTTTGGATGAAAGTGCCGAGCTTTATCGGTAGTCGGAGTCGCAGTCGGAATCCAAAAAGAAAAAGAGTAAAAGAGAAAGAGGGGGAAAGAGAGAGAGAGAGAGAGAAAGAGAACATGAAGTTCCTTGCGTCGCACGAGATCAACGAAAAGTGATCTCTATCTTGAGACTCAAGTTGACTAACCTCGGAGAGCAGAGCGTCTCTCTTTCTAAACGATATCTTTCTAGTTACGTTATGAATAGAGATGGAAAATTTAATTAAATATTGTTGAAGTTGATCGACATTGAAGGGACTTCTTAGCTATAGTTGTACTTTGCATAATTCTAATTAACATCGAGAGAACGGCAATAGCATGTCGGATCCAGCATCTTCTTATCTGATTCTTAGCTTTTGTAGTTTTTATCAGTTTCGAAATTTTTCTTTTGTGAATTCTATTGAAGTTGGAATTATCCAATTGTTTAACATTTTATCGTAAATACCCTAGCAAACTAAATACTTTTGTCAGGGATTTGCTTAAATTAGATAATTATTGCATTAGTTTAATTTTAAAATCAAAATATTTCTATAATTTTTAAATCCATCTCGATTATATAATAAATAGTAGATATATCCTTTTTTAACTTATTTTATATTTTTGTGAATTATGTAATTAATTGATTAAAAATTATTATTTTAGAATATTTTATAGCATTATTTTTTTAAAACATGAAAATATAGGAAGGATTGAAACGGCACTTCTTTCAAGTAGCAACTATAAGATCTACAAATCTGCAAATAATATAATTCTTCGCAAAAACTCGGCGACTCGATGAAAAAAATCAGAACGGTGGCGCCAAAAACGTCTTCATCTTTGGAACGTAGTGTCGATAAAGGCGGGTAGATGATAGGGTTATAAAGTCCCGCCATACAGCTCGCGACTGGAATGGTTCATCGGAGGGGTAGCCTGTCCCCTGAATGAGTTTGTCGTGGAAGCCTGACGCTGACGATCGTAAAAGTATCCCTGCCAGCAGCTTTTCGCGAATTTGTCGATAAATATTCTCCCCACATATTCATCCTACATCCTATGGATATTCAAAAATTGGCCAAGTTTGAGAAAATCGTCGAGGAGTAAAGGCGAGAAAATATTCTATAAACTGCAATAAAAGTAATGATTCAATTTCGTCGCAAGATTCATTTGTGACCAATTAATTCAGCGAGCTTATCAGAAGGAAGCATTCGCAAAATTCTATTCTATTTGTTATACAGTCATTCGCGGCTACGATATTCGTTACAAGCTAAATTTACTCTGGGTGGATCCAGCAAGAAGATATGTGGGTCCCTTTTTTCGTAAATTGATATTGAAAGGGACATGTTGCGCGGGGTGGAAGCAGCAAATGCGACGTGCGTCATGATGGCGAGCTATTTCTTTCTGGCAATAAAGAAATACATCGCGTACATTTCCACGTTATAAATTTTTGGATGTCAAAGTGCCCGGTGCGCGTAGATCAAATAGATTGAAACGTAGCAGTTGCATGATAAATTTTGCAATTTTATGATTTTTACCAAAATCTGCATATAATAAAAAATTGTGGAAACATAAAATACTCGTCTAGATAAATGTAGAGAGATAGATATAGATATTCATTTTCTATAAAAGAATTTCTCTAAATATGTGTATTCGAGGGATGATAAAATAATAATAAGACACCGTCGATGGAAATAGATTTTTACGACATTTTTATCATATCTTCTGTCTATTTAAAGACTAACAATTCGCGAGTCTGTTTTAGGACTTAACGAAACGATAAAACGCCGTGGCACGAGTTTGCGAAAGTTGTTCGCGGTACTTGGCGCTCAACTTCCGCCTGTCTCGTTCGTGGTATAACGGCCGTTTTGAAGAAGCCAGTTTTATTTATCGCGCCGTCTCCTACCGTGTGTGTCTTTCGCCTGAAAGTATCTTCCATCTTGCCGCACCGGGAGACGAAGACGGAAATTGTTATCGCCTCGCGACACGGGTACTTTCGTATTAAGGTAGAAGCTTTCCGAAATTTTTCGGAAAAGAGACCCGACTTGTAACCGATTCAATTTGCCTAATAAAGAAGGTAGGGGGAGGAGGGCGACGGGGAACTATAAAGCGCTTCTATGATTCACTCTTCGAATTGATTTTTTCCTATACGATATTTCCTCGCACAAATGTCACGCATGATGGTACGGATGCTCCTTTTCCCTATTATTTTAGATAAAGATTACGGGACATATTAAATATAATACAGATTCTCCGTATAATTTGCATGGAAATGGGCATTTAAAGTTTTTTTTTGAATATTCTTGTATACTATATGTTTTTAAACCTTTCACGTGAAAAAGATCTTCCAATATTAAAACTCTTCTCTATATTATTCTATAATATAGAAAATTTTTAATGATCGTATCATATTTTTACTTCCCTATAAAAAAATTGATTACTCATCAACAAAATCAAGCCGAGACTATTATTTAATTCTTATCTGATTCTACTGATTAAAGAAACTTAGTCTCCTTCTATTGCTCTATTATATAAATTATGCTACTCTTTCTGTTTGTAGAATTCTATACGTCACAACCTGTCGCTGCACAGCAGGTTTATGCGAGTGCAAAACGAGGGCACCGGCAAGAGTTCCTGGTGGATGATCAACCGCGACGCTAAACCAGGCAAATCCGCTCGTCGCAGGTAAGTCTGGATTGTTAACAACTTGCCTACCTTTTCGCTTCTCGTCTCGACTGCCAAGAGTAACGTGCGTCAAGAGTAACGTTTGCTCTGCAGGGCCACCACCATGGAGAGTACCGGAAGTCTGGAAAAGCGACGCGGTCGCTCGAAGAAGATCGCCGAAGCATTGAGGAATGGACTGTTACCTGAGCCCACGTCTAGTCCCAGCAGTAGCGTCGGCGAGGGTCTAGACTTGTTTCCGGACAGTCCCCTGCCTCCTACTAGCGGATTCCAGCTTACCAGCACCGATTTCCGGTATGTTCTCACACTAGGACTTTAATTTTCATTTAATCAAGAGAAAGTCAAATATATAAATGATAAATTTATATACTCGAAATTATATATGTACTGCTTTGATATTTTTTTTGTTTTAAACTGTGGGAGCAGCCTCAATAAACATACGAATGGAGCAAAATCGAGATTAATTAAATAAACATTTTTTTTTCATTCCGAGAGAATTTGAAGTATGCGAATATTACAGTTCAAAGGAATATTCAAAATAGTGATTTTAATTATTTGGAGATATAAATACGATGAATATAGAAGTTAAAACATCACATACATCATGTGTGTGTGTCTATATCAATTATTATGGAGAAGAATTTATATTATCTAAAGGATCGAGGACAAATATCTCTCAGTTAAAAGCCGGACACAATATACGGCTTATGAAACAAAATGTTTCTGTTATTCAAGTCCTCGCGCTTCGAGCAACGCCTCTTCCTGTGGCCGATTGAGTCCTATTCCGGCGGTTCTCGGGGAACCGGACTGGACGCCGACCTACGCGCCTTCCTACAGTCCGGAACAACAACTAGGTACAATATTTAACACACTAATCTCTCCTTTTTTCTCTCTATCACCCTGAATTTTCCGCATCGAGTTACCTTCACATGATATTATAAAATCCATAGCTTTTAGCCAAATTAAATAACATATTGCGTTTAACATATAAATGAAAATTATATCGTATATAAATAATGGCTTTAATAACTCGATCGCAACTCTAATTGAAATTATACATATATATTAATCGCAAGATAAAATAAACTTTTCACCGTTTTTAATTTGATCCGTCTCTCCGATACGCGATTGATACGTGGTATATCGTGCCCGATAGCAGACACGATCCTAGCTGGCAACCTGGCAGAGACAATGAAACTGGAGCCCTACCAAATCTACCAGACGTCACCGCCGGCCAGCCACCAGCAGCAGACCGGGCCACCGCCGCCTTATTACGAAGCGCAGTACCAGAGGAACAACGGCCTACGCACCCCGTCGTCCGCATCCTACAGCCTGCCACCTACCCCGCAGTCGGCCAATCAGCAGAGATGCCCGCTCCACGGTCTGCAGCCGTGCGCCTGTCAGATGGTGAGTCCGAAATTTTTGGCGGATTTTTCGCGCGTGAACGCCACAAAGGAGGACGTTGGCGTTTTTACGTTGCCTGCACACATTCGGCCTGGCAATGTTGCAAAATCAATAAGGATCGCGATGTACGTTTTACACGTACACACGTCTGTTTAGTGGTGTTTAGTTTCTACAATCTGCGCTTTTACGAAAGATAACGGTAACCGACGGAGCCCTCTCTTTTACAACGAGAGCGATTAATAAATATCGCGTCATTGAATAGATTTAATTTAATTAAATATGATGTAACAGGCGTCGTGCCGAAAGAACCGAGAAATCTTTTCTTTATGGACGTTTAATACGTTATTTTTCGCGACGTCACGTATTTTCGCAGGGATATTTTTGTTGTCTCGTGTGAAAAGATTTGCAACCGTCCGATGGAAGCTTATTTACATTTCATTATTGAAACTGGCTTAAAAAAGCATCATATGCTTATGAAATTGTATCGAAGCGTATTTTCAATAACGGGACAAACGCAAACATATTCGAGCCAAGCCCGGGACAATCTATCTCTTGTAATTGTTCAATTTTCACGAGATTTTTGTATTATATTGTATTATAAGAGAATATTTACCTACTTTTTACTTATACGAGTTGGTTATTTTATTGCTGTAAAATATATTCTTTTGCGTGTCTTTTTTCGAAAAATTTAAAAATTTGCATGGTAGTTAAATAACAACATATTTTTCAATATTTTGTAATAAATTATGGCAGTTATATGAGGCATGAGCAATAAACATGAATAGTATATCACGACACACGTATAATAATGCTTCAACTTCTCTATAAATTATTATTAATTATATTTATATTTACACAAATTATTTATTTGTTTTCATTGTCGCTTTTTCAAAATTTCAAAATTAGAACTTGAGCCCAGGCATGTCGCCATCCGGTATGTCGCCATCGTACCAGCAGAGCGAACCCAGTCCTACGACACTCGGCAGCAGTCAGCAACAAACATTGCAATATATGATTCAAACGCAACAGCGTCAACAGCAACAACAGCAGCAGCAGCAGCAGCAACAGCAGCAGCAACAGCAGCAGCCGCAGCATCAGCCGCAACATCAACCGCAGCATCAGCCAGCGCAGACTGGACCAGCTGGTCCCAGTCCACCCAACACCCCGACACCTTGTCCCGCCACACCCAGCACCATGATGGGTCAGCTGATGGGCGCGCTCAATCATTCCGCCCTCCTCGACGATCTTAACATCAACATCGAGGCGATGCACGGCGGCTTCGACTGCAACGTCGAGGAGGTAAGTCTGATTATGCTGCGTTTGCTACTACTGATACTCTTTCTAATATTTTAAGAATTTTTTTATTATGAGGGGTTATTCGTTCTCTCGGATATTAAATGTAAAATGTAATTGTAAAATAATTTCCTTAAGTTGTAATATATAAACATGAAAAATCAATTAGTATTTTGATTCTTATGATATCTATACTTTGATCATTATTAATCCTCTTGTTCGGAAACTCGTCTTCTAATCATAATTTTCCTAGAAATATTATGCTGTATAAAAACATGCTTTATAAAGGCAAGCATTACACGGTAAATAAGATGATTATCTTGAAAATTGTAGCTTCTGCGAAAAGAACTCGAATACAGACAGAGAAGGGAGGAAGTAAGTCTTTCATATAAAAAAATATTTATAAATACGAGATTTGACGCGCGAATTGCAGGTGATCAAGCACGAGCTGTCGATGGGCGGCACGCTGGACTTCAATTTCCAGCAGGGGGTGATGGGCACCGTGCAGGTGAGCGACGGCAACGTCGTCGGCCAGAACGGCGGCGTCGTCTCCCAGAACACGGGCGTCGTCGTCGGTACGACGACCGGCAACGCGCCCGCGGGCGTCTACGTCAGCACGAACGCGGCCACCCCCGCCGCGACCCCCTCGTGGGTTCACTAGCAGTTAACCCCCCTGCCCTCGACACCCCCGTCGTCCTTGCCGATGCCGCCGTTGTCCGACGGATCGCTGGATAACTTCCGCGGGACGACCGAAGGGCAGCTCATCGGTGAGTTTTTTTCAAGATTTTGAGTTACTGACAATCGCAATTATAGTATTGACTGCATCGATCGACTCAATCGCGCAGTCCTTGGCTTCATTCGGATTTCTTGAACATCGAGCCGGAAAAATATTTGTACTTATACATGTTGGAGAAGTCATGTGTGTACTCGACTATAGTTCAGTAGCGATGACAGATTTTAAAGCAGAATTTAATTTACAAAGATTCCACATGAATTGATTCAAGAGTTCAATTTTTCTCAAGAGTTTCAATTTCATTTATTGTTTATTTTTGCTTTAGATGGGAATAAGAAATGATCATCACTATTATTTAGTATTTAATAATCATTTCACGTCGAGGTCGCATGTTCCACGAGTGATTGATGATTGCGTATAATTTATTCTATGTCTGTTTACTTTAATAAAAATAAAAAAAAGTATAAGTAATAAGAAAAGATCATCATCATTAAATATCATTGAATATTCATTCACGTCAAATATCCCACGAGTGATCGATAATGCGTAGTTTATAACATTTCTCTCTCGTTTATTTTAGTGAAAACAAAGAGAAATAATATGATGATAAAGAGAGAATCCCGATTAACATCTACGCGATAATTTCATTTCAACTTGTCATGTAATCAGAGGAAATAAGGAAAGAAGGAACGCGTATGATCTGTATCTTGCATCTGCAAAATATACATCAAATCCGCAAATCGCTGACGTATCATTTTGATTGATCATCCGAAAGTTCGTTTAGACGAGCGAAGATACCATCGCGCGAAACTGCGGAGGAGAGAAAGATATTCGGCGGAGAGGGGGATCAGTTGAGGGGTAGGCGGAGGGGAGGCAGGTCATTGATTGCCCCCTCGTGCACGCAAAATAATATTTGCATACTCGTGTCATAACAGTGCTCAGCCGTATGGTATTTAATAAATCGCTTCGACGTTTTGTGCCTCCGTCCCCCCCTCGGTTCTCCTCTCGCCCCCCACTCGCTAACCCCCACCCCAT
This sequence comes from Camponotus vicinus, assembly GCF_025532165.1. Classification (NCBI taxonomy): domain Eukaryota; kingdom Metazoa; phylum Arthropoda; class Insecta; order Hymenoptera; family Formicidae; genus Camponotus; species Camponotus vicinus. Next base: position 16,299,628 of record NW_028141980.1, read on the forward strand.
CCCCATCCCCATCCCCCGGTCCGCTGTTTCGTACGTGCCGACACATTCATATAGCGGCAATCCGTGTATCCGACGGTGTTTTGTGCGAAATCGTTATTGACTTGGACGCGATAACAATTACATTGCCGCGGGCCGCGAATTTTATGGAAAGCCTTAACACAATATTGCTGATCGCGATCACGGGAAAACAGTTGCATTTTGTTTGACGAAGAAGCGAAGCAGCGAGCAATTACGCGCGTTTGCGAAAACACACTCGCGGGAGGTCTCCATTTTTCTCGCGAGATAAGGCGGGCTTCGACATCGATCGTTCAACGACCGGTCCATCGTACACTTGCGTATCCGATGTAACTTTCCATGAGAAGAAGTAGGGAAGAATCTAATTTGCGACGAGTCCAAGTAGACTCGTAAAAGTCGAAAGAGAGAATCCTAGCTCTTTAAAACAAAGAGAACACTTGCAAAGTGCGTACAGTAGTATAAAAGAAGATCTGAAAATTGTTTTGGAATAAAGTTGACAGATGAAAGACACTACAAGTGCGCACAGCTGTTCGATGCGCGTTTGACGTTTCGTGAAGAAGATGATTTAAAAAGCCGAGCAAAAGCGCAATTTACGGATAAGTCGACTATTTAGTCCGTAGTCGACAAGACGATAATCCCCTCTACGTCATTTCCCGCAGTATTCATTTACAGGGTGGTTAAATATTCGCGTCGCTTTGCGCCGACCTTGGACGATTTACACGAAATTACGCTGATAATCGCGTCCGGATAACGCGATCTGTCCCTTTGCATTTGGTCGGCAGCGATTTGCGCGCGTAAAGCTTACGTTAAAAATTAAAACGTTTTCACGTTCCTCTTTACGTCACTTCTTTTTTTTCACACTTTACCCTCTCTTTCTCGATAGCGGGAAGCGGTGTAAAAATGTAACGTGATTTCTCGCGAAAAATCGCTTTTTGCTGTTAGTACTTTGCTGCAACGCGACTAAAATAACTCCCACTTCGCTACCGGAGCCTTTTAATCTTTAGCACACGCACAAGTGCGACGTGTAATTACAGCTTTATCCTACCATCTCATCGTCGTTGTCGTCGTTGTCGCACTAATGGAAATAAAAATGCCATATGAATGCACGGATAAACGTTCGACGATATTAATCATCCGCTAGTAATCGCGTTCTAGCGTGTGTTTTCCGGCGCCGAGTTGCAACCGGGCTGGATGTTGGCTTCCTCTCTCAATCTACGCGATTGCGTGATCGCCGCAATAATGTTTTTCTTTCGAGCGTCGCTGCAAAAAGAAATGTCGGGAATGAAGTGTAATCGTCCACCGATTCATTCACAAGCGTGCAATGATTCGCAAACTAATTGCCGCGATATTACACTCAACCCTTTGACAGTGAAAAAAGAATGACAAATGGAAGATCGAGTAATTCAGAGTCGATATATTAATAAAAAGTAAAAAACAAATTAAATATCCCCAAATAGAAGAAACGGGTTAACTGAAAGCCAAGCGCCATAATTGAAGCGCGAGTTAATTCTTTTTCTTCCAAGGCGACTTATTAATTATTCAAAGTCGTATATATATTGAGTATTCGATATCAGATGGTCTTCAGCCACATTTCTAATCGAATGAGAAATTAGAAAAAAATAAAAAATATAAGAAACCAATATAAAAATTTAATAAAAAAATGTGCTTAAATAAAAGTTTCAGTAAAAGAATTTGTCTTAAATTAAGCATCAACGTATTTTCACTCGCTCAAGGTCGATTCTCGATGACACTAATCTCGATTCGTGCCATTTCCACGATTTTCCTTGATCTCGCCCTCGTCATCGAGGAAAAGAGCAGAGCGCAAAGAGTAGCGACAAGCGTACAGAGGGAGAAAAAAATGACGCGAGCGTTTGGCCACGCGAGCGACTCATTTTTTTTCCCTCCCGGAGAGCCTCTTTTGGCGATTGCACTCACATGACAGCCTACTTTGTTGTCCCTACGGGCGCGGATATTATTTACACGGCGGAATATCGGCCCGAGAGAGATATTAGCTTCCAGAAAAATATTTTTCAGAGTGGCGAACGCGCGCGAGCGGCGAAAAAATACCGCCCCCGGGCTTACGCCCCGGTATATTAACGCTTCCGGCGTACGTTTCAGTAGTTTGTTGTGCGTATGAAACCGGTATGCACACGTCGATCTCCGTTAGTTCGCGGGAGGGGTAGGGAAATCGATGTCTTTTTGTTTCCTGTCCCTTCTTTACCCTGTTCTCTCTCCTTCCTCTCTCTCGCTCTCTCTCTCTATTTTTTTTTTCGTCGACTGTATATCCATTTACCGTCTGGCGAAAAGGGCATAAATTCGAGCGTCTGGATAAAACCGATACCGAACCGACGCGGCGGCGAGCGAAGCGAAACGAAACGAAACGAAACGAAACGCGACGCGTAAGAAACGCGCTCCGAGGCACGAACGTTTCAACGCGGCCGGCGATGTCGTGACGGTGACGGGAAAAATTCCGCGGTAATTCTTGGCGCACTTCGGAAAAATTCCTCCTGCCATTCGAGAAAATATTTTCAATCATTTTTGCGGGGAGAAAAATCTTTCGCTATCCAAGGTGCGGTAGCGAAAATTGATTTATCGAGCTTACGGTCTAAACGCTATATACACATGTACGTGTATAACTGGCGCTTTATCTCGAATCGCTTTGCGTCTAATCAGCCTCGGTATCTTTAATCGTGATGTCAAAATAAATCGGAGTAATTTCCATTCTACTTTAGCGATGACGAAACGCCATTCTTTCTCGAGCAACGGATAACGAGACGGGACTTGATAACGTGATAATCCGAGGATTGCTCCGTTTTATCGAGCACGACGATAAAGAAACGACCGTCCAAGTCCGGCTTTATCCCGTCGTCGTCCTGTAAAACTACTCGCGAGAGTAGTCTCGGCCACGGGGCGGAAACTGCGAAACTATGAGAAGCGTCCCTCATTAAACGAGAGCACGCTCGGCGAAACTTTTGTCGTCCGAAATAACAATGGAGTCTCTCGAGCGCCGGATTATTTCGAGATCACACGGTACATGACTCTAATTGAACGACTTCCGGTCGGCGTCGCGCTAATGGAGAACAGATTTTTAGATCCACGCGGGCCGTAACTCGCGATCGAAACTCGAAACTCGCTTGTCCCCGATCGGTTCCTTTTCTCACGAAAACTTCCGAGTTGGAGTAAAAAGTATCAAGAAGGAAATAGGAGAGAGGGAGAGCGATATGTTCCATGTGAAAGAAGGAGAGGAAGAATGGAAACAAAGAGAGGGGCAAGACTAAGAGATGCAACGATAGATCGAGGTAGAGCATGTAGGAGGTTGCGGGGGAGGGTTGGTCTTCGTTCGTCTGACAAGGTTGGGTGGCGAGGAAAGAAGTCTTCTTCCCTCCCCCGCCTCTTCGTCTTCTTTCCTCCACCAACTTTATAATTCTTGCGACGCTTTTGGGGAATGAGATTGTCGGCGGCGGAGGCGACTAAGGGGGTGACCGGGCTTTAAGGTAGTCCGCTGGCGCCAGTGACGTCTGCCGAATAGCTGCTGACTCCCAGACTCCTGCAGTTTCGACTAAGTGGTTCCCTTTTGCCCCACTTGAGCGTCTGTGAGCGTGCACCTTCACCCTCGCCCTTTCCTCCCCTCTCTCCCTCCCTTGCACCTATCGATAACAAGGGTTGAGTCGATTTTCCATCGATCGGGAAAAGAGTATGGAATGATTAGAGCAGTGAGTATTTTTAATTCGATATTTTCTAAAAATATTGTGGCCTCATAGGACAAGATTTATTCCTTTGCACGTAACGAAAGATTGCTCTCGTGAATAGGAAATCAATTTCAACTATTGAAAATAGAATTTCAAAAATGAAATTTAAATTCTATGAATTGTTTAATCTACTTAACTTGCTAAGAAGAAAAATTTCATATTATATAAATATAAATACAAAAATATGAAGAAAAGTAATTTTCTTTACTGCAATATGCATTCTGTATTAAGGGGATAATAAAAGAAATTTAACGCCAGATATAACGAAAATTCGAATTTTAGAAGCAATCGACTTTCGATTCCGATTCCGTTGATATATATTTATATATATATCCAGTAATATAAAAAGTTATTAAGAAGATAGAAAAGCTGTAAATGACCCTTAATTTGTTAAATTATTTGATCGTTTATTAATGAAGATGATTCACACATTAAAATTAGTTTTATGCAGATAATTGAATTTAATGTGTTAAAATATTATATCAGGGATATGATTAGCAACGAACAAAATGCTTAATCTTCATTTAATGGCTACCGACACCGCTCCTAGTCTTGATGAATCGATTGCGACAAGAGAGACGTGCCACACGTGTCAAAATTTAATTACATTCTGCAGACGATGACTGACGTAATTGGACGCCAAACGGTTGGTTTATTAAAGTTTCGAGTACTGCTGGATCATCGCCAATCTTACATTAGTAAGCAAAAGAGCTCCAGTCATTTAATCCTCAAGTTAGCACGTCGAAATCTCATATTCAAGGTCATTTTATTATGTCTTTAATTAAAAAAAACTATTATATGATAATATGAAAAATTATAATTAAAATATTTTTTATGTTATTGGATAATTTAGTTAATTAATAATTATATTATTAAAAAATTATACATTTGACGATTTAGAAAATTTTTGATAAAAATGGACAATTATTTTTTATATATTATAATAATAAACACATTTAAAGTTCTTTGATTTTTAAGATATTATTCACATGTATATAAATATAAATATATGCAAATATGTATGTGAATCTAAGATTCAAAAGATTCTAAACATTTTTTTAAAATCCGCTCGACCTCAGTACTTTATGTTGGATAAAGTTAAATGCATCCACGTGTATTCCCTAGTGGAACGTATGAGTCGACGTCACTCTCGATGAGAAGGGCTCGAGTTTTTTTTTTCTGGGTCAAGGCTCAACCCTTTTGTGCTATCCTGCCAGTCTCGGAACACGTGTCTTAAAAAATGGTTAATTGAAGAGGCGTATCATATTGAACGCTCATATTCCATCAGGGAGCTTAGATCACCGTAAACTTATGCCGGATAAAATATTCTTGTAAAAAGTCTTGTAAAGAATTAAACAATATATATATAGGATTACGCTTTTTTTCGGTATCAACTTATATGTTATCGTCTCATGCTTGTTCATGCTCGTTTTTTTTTCAGAAAATAAACTCATATCTCGATATATGCACAAAAAAGGATTGCAACTTAACGACGGGGTGTCGTATCGTTGACCTTGGATGCAAATCCTCTTCAATAAGTACTTTTGTAACTAGATGACCGTCCTTAATTGTTATTATAAGCTCGTGGAAGGGATACATTACCTAGGTACGACTAATGCTCTTGGTTACGGCCAATTAATCTCCCCTGACCCAGAAAGGACTTGAACTATACGTTTAGAATCGCCAATGTTAGCGGGAAAACTACGGGGGTGGCACGGTTGTAGGCCGCGCGCAAAATCGCCGTTAGTGTCACCGGGATGAATGTAAAAGCAGCGACGATACGTCTGGCCGACTGTAAAATTTAAGATGAATCGGTATGTTCTTGGCCGGCGTTCCACTTTTGGAAAGTTTCGTTTATTCGTTTTCTCGAAAGGACAAATGTAGTTTTGAATGCAATTGGATAGCGCGAGCCCCGCTTCAAGTATTTAGGTTGGATTGCAATTCGTACGAGATTGAACAGCTTAAAATAACACACAGAGAGCGCGTCGGAAAGGAAATTTATAAATAAGACATCTCTCTTTGACGCCTTGGAAAAATACAATAGATGGAAGAATCCTCTTTTGAGTGGTGAACACACTACCTCGTTCCAAGATAACGTGTCTTCTTTGATTATCAACAGATTAGATTATCAATAGATGATTGATAATTTTAATAATAGCAAACAAGTATCTCATACATATCGAGAACACAGTTTTTCCAATATTCCCATAATTTTCCCCACAATTTGCATTTTCATCGCGCGTTTAATTCCCCGCATGTGCCACGAAACCCTGAAAATCAATGAGCAGCACGACGTTTCGTCGTGCGAGTGTGTGTATAGATCGATTCATGCGCGCTTCGAACCGTCGCAAAAAAAAAACGTATGCATAAAAGAGGCCTAACGCTCCTCTCGAGACTTTCTTAACCCACTTTTCTGCGGAACGTGCCGCTCGACGCGAGCATCGTTCTCGATCCATCGATCAAACGATTGATCCGGCCCGTGCATACATATATATTCTACGTATATTCTAAAACCGATCGTTCTATGCGTTACCGCGGTTACCACGAAATCGCAACAACTTTTTCGCCTAGATTGTCATTGTCTTGCCCTTCTCAATTTTAGAGAAGCTTGTTTACGATTTCAAGTATCAGGACTATACGTGTAAAGCGTTCTGTCATCAACAGCTGATTTGACAGAAAGCCAAGGAATGCGCGAATAATAATAATAATAACATGACTTTGATCGAGGATTCGACGTTGACCGACGTAGAGCCACTCCTCGTTCTGGTCTCTTGGCGGCCTCTTCCGTATCTGCTGCTCCTCGCGAGAATGATACTCGAACCAGGCGACCTCGACGTTTCCTCCGTTAATGCCGATGAGGAATGTCGCCGGGTGTGCATTCCTCGGAGCAGAAACGTCGTGGACGGGGCAAAGAGAGGACGGCAAGATTCAAAAGAATCTAGAGAGAGAGAGAGAGAGGGATGCAGGGATTGCGTAAAAAAATCGCGACTTTCTTCTCGGGCGCGTATGCGATTCCCTAACGGGATATGCGACGTCGGGTCAATAACGGAATTCCGCGAGTCGCAGAAAATTAGGAACGAGCACGCCTCTTTTTCGATCTCTCCCCTTAAGCAAGAATAATACTTTGTGTGAAGGGGCGAAAGACAATCGCGAACCAGGTTCTGGTTTCGCTTCTCAAGGAGATTCGTAAGATTTTCCCTCTCCTCTCTCTTACCTGTATTAACCTTAATCCGTGATGACTATTGAAATGCTAATGATGCGACGTAAATCTTAACTGCTCCTCTTTGAGCTGTGGCGTGACAAGCGTATCTCAAGCGAAAGAATTAAATTTATCTCGACATGATGCTCCAGATTAAAATTTTTTTCGAATGCAACAGAGAGAGAGAGAGTATTTCTTACATGCGGATAATTTTCATTTAGAGAAATTTCTGTGTGTAAAAAAATGTTATATATAATTTCAACGACTAATAAACTTGAGATAATTAATCGAAATTAATAGAATTTATTCTATCTGTAAGTGGCAAGTGCAGGAGCGTCTGCGCAAATTAAATTGTCGCACGTAGACTGCATTGAATTTAATTTTTAATTTTTGACGGCAAGATTATATATGGAAACGCGTAACGAAAAAAAATTCATAAAAATATCCACGCGGCATATTTTGGCTGTTTATATCGCAGAATGCGTTGTCAATATGCGAATTCTAATTATTGCCCGACACGCGCGCTTTGGTTACAAAATATATTGTATTATTTTGTCATATATTTTTACATAAATTTCCATCGCGACACTATCAAGCTGATTTTTTTCTTTGAGCATCGACGCGAAATTAACTGTCACATGTTTCCGGCAATCGAAGTTTTCTTTCTGCAACCAATTACTATCATTATTCACTCTGTTTTAGAAAAAAAATAAGGGAGGAAGATGCCCTAATTATAGCTGACATGCAATTTACTGTTGCATGCCTCCGGCAATTGGAATGCCATTTTCTGCGGTCATTTCTTTTATTTTACCGCATAATTTTATTTTAGAAGAGAAACTATGGACGTGCAAAAAAGATCTATTAATTGTAGAAAAATGTTTATACAGAGAACAAAATAAGTGAGAAAAGTTATGAGTAAGAATTGAGTTTTTAATTTCTGGGAAAAGAAACCAATTAAAAAGAGAATAAATTATTTTAAATTAATTACTAACGGTAGGAGAACAGTAACATTAAAACAATTAAGAGTGATTATAAATCCACAGCAACTAATTAAATATCTGGTATTTCTGGAAACAGAAATTTTCTTATTTAACCTGATTTTTCACGAAAGCGTCAAATCTCGAGCTTAATGTTTATAATCCCTTTCCATTAGATTTCATGCGTTAAGAACGGTCTGCGTTAAGACGGTCGTCTATTCGAACCTCCCGGTTTCAGCCCTTTGTAAATGTAACGATAGCGTCGCGATAACGTTGCTCGGTCTGCGGGGGTTAGAGAACGAAGGGCGCCAACCGGCTCTTTTAGGCGGGGAAGTGACTGGGCTTGCGGACTTGCCTAATCGAGCGTGCGTTTCCGATGAATTATTCAGGATCGAACGCCAGTCTCCGGACTTAGCCGTCCTTAGCCGTTAGGCGTTTATTCTCATTACGCGGCTTGCCTCAGCCCATGTTTCGTACGAGCGCGCCGATAAGACGCCCTTCGTCTCTGCACCCCTTCCGGCTCACGAGAGCTCTCAACCCTGTCGTTCAAAAGACTCTGGGAAAATATATTTAACGTCCTCTTGGGAAATTCCTCCCTCTCGAAATCTCGAACAGGATTTGTGAAATTTACAATGCTCGACACATTGATAAGTTGTAAAGTCGTGAGATGGAAAGTTTGTAAATTTGACAGAGAGTGAGGGAAAGTTATCTCGGAAAGATTAACGGAATGTTTTTCAGTCAAGGATGTTTTTTAAAAATTTTCAAAATGAAACATCAAATTTGTCCAAGAGTAGATACTGGAAAATATATTTAATATATAAGTTCTCTCTCTCTCTCTCTCTCTCTCTCTCTCTCTCTCTCTCTCTCTCTCTCTATCAGTCTAATGTAACTTTAAATAAATACTTGAGGAATGCTTTGAGCAACGATAGGAACTCTAAAATTAGTTTTCAGTGATAGAAAAAAAATTATAACATAAATATTAGCCCATTTTTTGTGTTATAATTTCATATTATAATTTTTAATAATAAATAAATAAATAAGTATATATATATATATATTTAGGTAATATATATATATATATATATATATATATATATATATATAATATAATTTTTAATATATATGTAATAATATACTATATAATATGTGCCAGAAATATTTAAATAAAAAATAAATGATAAATAAAAACGGGGACGCGCGTTTTTCTCGTGGAAAGGTTGCGGAAAAATATTCGCGACCATATTTATGTCTGACGCGATCGAACGAGGCAACCACGCGTTTCTGACGTTGCGTTGTAAGTACGTACACTATACTCATCCCATTAGAAATTCTAATCAAACCACGATGTCCATACACACCTCTTGTACGTGAGCTTCGATTGGTCGATCGGTCGTTTGCTGTAGATCTATTCGTCGCGTTTCAGTCGTAATTGCGTGCATCATCCATAAATCATGTGCAATATAGGATTTATCTCTCCTTTATTTTTTCTTCGTCTTGTCGTTAAACTTGTCAAATATAATTCCAACGATACGCGTTATAAGGTATTGGCGATTGAAGGGATACGATAGTTTTAGGAAACAACTTTTATTTTCTTTCGATAACTTATTTCCTATTCTTTTTCTATTCTTAATTATTCTTAATTACCTCCTCCCGGATTGCGTCTTTTTTTACGCATATCGAGGGAATTTATACTTCAGAATATGAAATATAAATTACGATACTCTCCGCTCCCTTCTTCTTTCCGCCTCTCTAGACGTGCGGAAAAGTTTCAAAGCCGACGGATATATTTATGGTGTGATCTAACTTGATGAAAAATTGATTCTGTAATGCGGGAGCGACTGAACGCGACTGTCCGATGGTGACGCGGCGAGACGGATGGGTAAAACGGGAGGAAATAAGGAAAAATCACGATTATGAGAGTGGTTTAATTGATTTTACAACGACCGACGTCGCTAAGTAGACCGTGATAGGTTCTCGGTGTCTCGCATCGATAACCGCCCGGCTGCTTTTTAACGCACTCAGGTCTTTTATGCCTTTCATTACATAATTTCGCGCATATGGGTCGCGAGCAGGAATTACATCGATATTGTGAAAAGTGTACCAGAATTAATCCGCACTATCAAGTTCCACTTTTGGAAATGCAAAGCATTCAGAGTTGCATGTGTAATTGTAGACTTGAAGTCTAAACCATGGCTAACAATAAGCTCTGAAAAAAAACCGAATTACATATCGATAAATCGCGTTGAATGCATTTTCCAAAAATACCGCTCATTATCACGATCTAATTTTGACTCTATTTCACGTAAGAGAAAATCATGTAAGTGAAAGATTCAATCTAAATTTTAGATCCTTATATTTATGTAATATAAATATTTATTGTAATATAAAAAATACGATAATTAAAGAATACATATCTTGTGTTTGGAAGAAACGTGAAATGAGCTGAAGATAAGTTTCTGCTTTTTTATTCTCATACGTTTTATTTTAGTCGCGAATTAATCACGTGTATCTCTTTCAACTTCTTATTCTCATCATTTCTCGCTTCAAAAATCTCGGAGAGACAACTGGGTCGTTACGTAAGTCACTCGCTTCGACGACCGAACGTCATCGAGACTCTTGCATAAGTTTGCGGCGCTTTACTACTTTACGTTTGATAGGCGTCGCGTTTCACACGTGCTTCCACGGACGATGCCTGACAAATTGCGCGGGACTTTATCCCATGACTCGTTAATGATAGGTTCGCGCCGTGAAAGTATCGAACGCGTGAGCGGAACTCGCAAATCTCTACGCGATTAGTATGATAATGCGTCTCTTCTTCGAATCAATGAAACGTCGTTTCGCCTCGATCGATCGATCTCTAGCTCGTGAGCGGACACCCGCTAGATATCATGCGTGGCGCCTTGGCCTACGCACTTTGCTTGCGTAATGCCTGCACGTTCTTCTTCGGCCGTGTATATGTGTGTATGTGTATGTATTAGAATTGCACAAGGCAATACTCGCAAAAATATTGTATTGTATTATGTTGAAAATTTTCAAAAACTTAAATCTTGTCTCGCGTGAATTTTTGGAGTAAAAATTTTGCCTCGTCTCGATTTTATCAATAATTTTTATCTTTTAATATTGAACAATTTAAAATAATATCCCACACATAATCTTTATAGTATAATTTAGGATAATTATTATTTTTTATTCATTTTCATTTATTTTCCAAAACACAATAAATAAATAAATATATATTCGTTGTCTTTATGAAAAGGCAATTGTACAATGATACTAGAATGCAAAAACGGATCTCACTTACACAATCAAAGAACCGTGTACATGAATTGTAAAATTTTATATAGCTAAATTGTGTATAATTTTATATTGTTTATTTTTATCACATTAATCATCTCTCAATTTAATATAAATATTTTTATTTATTAAATAAAATTTTTTAAGTTTGTGTATAATATAATTATTTCTTTTTCATATAATTTACAAATATAGATATTTTATCTTTGATTAAAAATCAATAATCTTGGTATGACTAATAATTTCTCTCTTGATAATTTCAGTCTTGGTCTTGTGATTAGTTAAAAATCTTGATATGTCTTGTGCAATCCTATCTAGCTTCTAATATATATTTATTTGAATTTATATATGTATGCATACATATATATACTTTTCTGTTTGTGTATGTACAGATAGACGGAAGGAATTCTATTACATAATTGATTTCACAATCGGAAAGGCTTAAATTCCACTTTCGTTATCGCGCTTTTTCGGTTCGGACCGATCGGTTCTCCGGCAGCCGGGAATAGAGAGATGTCGGCGACGATAATTTCCAGCGATAAAGCGCCGCGGCGTTTTAATAAAAATGTTCCCCGATATTTTATTTATTTTTGATATCCAGCCGGCCGCGTGCGTTCTGAATGTGTCTACACTTGACGTGCGTAAATATTTGTGACTGGTGCGCTCTCGCTATTGTCGGGCTGAACGGTTGATTAAAATTTTAGGGTAAATATATCCGCTGGCGGTATTTTTACGCGTCCGTTTCCGCGCTCGCGTTCACCGTTATAATATACCTTCATAATATTTAGCTTGCGCTTTTATATCTGTCTTGTAATCCATAATAATGTACACATAACGAATCAAAGTGTCTAACATTTTCTCCGCGTGACAACTGATCTATGAAAAGTTTAATCTTCAAAGAAGTAAGCCCCTTATTTCTTTTTAAACGTTTTCAATTTTTTAGAGATGTAGCTGTGTTTAATTAATTTTAAATTACAGTAAGTAGTATAAGAATGAAAAATGCTTATTATAAGAAAATTATTGATACGTGCAACCTTGCGATTTGCATTTAATGTAATACGTCACGATAAATTTATATATCGTACATACAAAAACTTCCCCAATATTACTTCAACGTTTAAATTCCATCCGTTTTTATATTAAATTCTGTATATTATTTTCGCAAATTTTACAAAATTCTCTGGGAGGGAAACATATAAGGATTTTATGGAACGTATATGCACAGATTTTAATATCAAAGCTGAAAAGTTTATAGCTCAAATGCCATTGACGAGGTAACTGCGACTATTACCGATTATCACTACTGACTATGCTAGTGACAAGTCAAGCTTGTAAGAGATAAGTGTCAGCATGATACGTGGTTCCCTGTCATCGTTTCAATCCTACGGACGACCGTCGGAATAAATATCGTCGTATCTGGACGCGTGTACGCGACGAAAGTCAGAGGTTGACATTTGATGGCTGTTCTCGGTGTGCTTGCACTCGCCACGTATTCAGCACGCGGACGAAATTCACAAGCCATTTCATTAGCCGCTCATGGCTGACTGTGTCATTGAGAGTGCGAGTCTCTTCCTCAGTGGCTGCGTTTCAAAACGAGCAAAAAGCTTCGTCTCTCTCGTCTCAACCTTGCCTTTGCGTCTCGTAATCTCGCACACAATTAGTGCAAATTAACTTTAAACAGTACATATTTTAATACAATGCGTTTAATTGAACATATTTTTTGTACACTGACAAATTTAATTATGTAAATTAATTAGCAATTTATTAATAAGGTTAATAGGCCATTAATTTGTATAGATACTTGGGATTTTTCTCACGAAGGAAAAAAATGTTTTCACAATTACTCTCAATTAATATTCTCATATCCATTAATCTTGTGATACAATTTTCAGTTCTACTTGTAAATTTTATTATTATTATTATTTAAATATTTCTGATAATTTTTTATTATTTATTTTCTTCACAATTTTTTTTAAATTATTAATTGATAATAATTAAACAACATCGATACTGTATTGAATACTCTTTGTAACCATGCATGTATTCCACTAATGAAATATATTATGAGCCATATAAATGAAATCTTACATACACCGTGTTGTAAATAGCTTCATGACAAGAGACTGCGAGATGCCTCTATAAATTATGTAATTTAATCGCGAGAAACTACACTCGAGAGCTATTTCGGTTTGCTATTCACACTCGAGTATTTTTAAAACATTAGCAAGATATCGAACGAGTTTTATCGCTCTATATCGAGGAATTGATATTGCGCACATATTAGACGTAGTTTTACATTTTATAGATCATAACTCTATTTATAAAATCGGCCGCATCGTGTGCTTTCGCAATGATACGCCTACTATCTTGCATAGCTCAACAGTTAGTCGCGAAATTCCGAAATCTACGAACCGGAAACCTTTTTTTTCCCTGACACGTATCACCAGCTGATATCGCGCGTCCCTTGTAACTGTGCCATATCGTGACATACGTGTTTTTGCGATTCGCCTTCGGCGCTTATCTTTGCAAAATGCAGGGAAAGTACTCGCGATTTAGTGGACCGACTTGTACAAATGTGCCGTTTTATTTTGAAGCCACATTTAGATATGCACATACACGACGTTGCTAAGAAAGACATCTTTAAAAATAATGTATTTCTATTACAATAATTGATTAGCTTGTCTAAATTTTGAATCAAGCTGCTTTAAACATGTCACATCTTATAAAAGTAAAGTATAAATAATTGAAAAATATTTTAAAGCAGGTATCGTCAAGAAGCTGTATCTATTTTACAATATTATAAATTTTGAATCAAACTGCTTTAAACATATTACATCTTGTAAAAAATAAAATATAAATACCTGAAAAAAATATTTTAAAAAGGTATATTTATTTTATAATAATTGATCGTCTAAATTTTGCATTAATATTTTCGCTTTAAACACTATATCTTATAAAAAAATAAAATATAAATAATGAAAGAAATTTTCAAGCAGATTTTGTTTCCTCGTGATTTTGAGATGAAATTCTTCAAATTCTTGAGGAAGTGGATTAAACGACATCTATCGAAATCTTCATAATTCACTTTATATGAATAATAAATATCATCATGTGCATTAATTTAACTTTGACGCGTGATTCAATAGCGTAAGAACTTTGAGAGGCTTTACAATTTATTTCCAACACACAAAGGCGTATTCTTTTGTCAATTCGATTTGACATCATCACGCGGTAATCACGTCTCGATCACGCAGCAATCACGTAACATCACGTTACCGATGAGTTTCCTCTTAAATAATTAATATTTCACGACTCTACAGCCGAAAGATGTCGCGGATTTTGAAAATTCCGGTTTTGCAGCAGCGATTATCTGGCGTTTTTTGCTATTCCTGCCGCGACAGGCGATTTTAATGCCATTCGCTGGCCAACTGACGCTTAAAGGCCGACTCGCGCGTGTTCGCGGATCGTGGACGGCGGGATCTCTCGATCCTCGAGATCTCTCGACGAAAAAGTAGGCCAATCTGCACGCGCGTGCGCACATATAACGCGCCATCGACGGTATTTTTCGCGTCACCCTTCTCGTATATATTCGGTCAATCGTTGGTCGAATATCTCTGCGAAGCGACAACTTTCCCGCCAACGAGAGGCCCTGTTATTTGCGTCATGTGGCACACTTTATGATATACCGAGACGAAAAGTTCTCGGTTGATCGGGTCCCTCTGATGGAATTTCATTGACATTTCGTTGAATTCGAGATGGTATAATAAATATAAAAAAAAATTCGTATAAAGTTGCTGATTTGTGTGCTTTACTTTTAGAAAAAATATGGCGATGAGACGAGAAACCGGAAAAGTTAATAGAGCAGTTATTACGCGAACGGAAAGAATTTTTCGAGCAAGTGTTTAATCTAAAATCTGATACAATCTATACATTTCTGAAAAGTGGACTTCATCCGTAAATTTGTAGTCGATTACTAAACCCCCCCCTCCCTCTGCCCCGAGATAAATTTCTCGCGCCAGAAATAATTTTCTTGATAACTGAATTTGTTCAGAGAGGCGAAAGATATTGCCTTCGGGGTTTCACCGAGACTTCTCGTTTTCCTTGTGGGATATCGATAGACGCGATACGCGGCGGCGACCGCAGAATGGATCATACACGCACTCTACTTATAGAACACGGTGGAGCGAGCACGCACGTACGCACGTACGCATGCACGCACGCGCGATGTTCAGCGAGTCGCAATCGGTGCACATGCATCCACACCCTCTCACGCGTATGCGTGCGTGCACGCACGCTTGGCTCCACTTGGTAGAGTTCTAAAATAAGCCGCGAATATAGGCCGTCGAGACGCTCCATCTGCCCGGTGGGAACTCTACGCACCGTTTATAATCGCCCGCTCGCCTCACCAAGGAAGGAAGGAAGGGACGCTCTTCCTCTTGTCTTTCGCGTGAGAGAACGACTTTGGCGGCGAGAAAATCATTTGTGTGAAATAGGGAATCACATAAGGAGTTAGATACCACCTTGGAATTATGAGAATGTCCATCTTTTTTTTTTTCTCGAAGCTCTTGAGCGAACGATGACAAAATCATTCTCTTTAATATTACTCTCTAATATTCCTTATCCATCTACCAATTTTTAATATGGAAAATATATTTTGCTTTTTTTACTTATATGTATATAATATATATATAATCATTTTTTATCTTCTTTTTTAATATCTTCTTTTCATTTATTTGCCTTTCTTGCGAGTAAAAGTTTATTTTTAGTCTCTAATATATAACTCTAACATGTGTTTCATTATACACGATAAAAAACTTTCAGATAATGCTTTAAAATAACATTAAATTTAAAAAATGTCATGTCATGTATCAAAATAACGAAGTTTTTAAAAATTAATAAATCTTAGATATGAGGAAAGCTAATATATCTTAGATATGATTGATTGTTACTACTTATAACACTGTTGCGTTCAATGACTCATTTATCATTTTATCTGATAAAATGATTATATATGATAAGTGTGTAACGATCGAAAGTAGATCGATCGTGTATCGCGGTATAAAAATCGTAAGACGCGTGCGACGTATCTCTCAAGGCTGTTTGAGTTTCATCATTAGAACATATGTGTGAATAGATAAGTATCGAATACGCAGTGCGTCTAATGCGTGTGTGTCTGTGAAGTAAGTCCGAATGACGTATACGAATTAAGCTAATCTCGCAGCTAATTGGTCGTGAAGATACAACCTCCTATCGAGCCCCCCTTCGCGACAGACAAGATCCCTCCATTTTTTTATCTCAGATTATCAATATTTTTGCAAGTGACATAGATATAATGCTAGCAGATAATCTCGACAATTCGACTAAACATGCGATTTATGCAGCCACCGATTCGAGAATTGCGTATTTGTATTCTCGAGTAGATACAACGTGACTCATTTTTCATTCTTTCATAGGACCTAATATCTTGCTGACTGTGTATTTACAAATCGGGGCCTTTTTTAAGGAATAATCATCATCGATATACATTTGTGAATAATTTATAATCAGTATATATTTGTAAATAATTTATAATCAGTACGTATAATTTATAATCAGTATTAACTGCTCTTAAATTTTAATTGATTCACAAGCATTTTTTAATGCAAAATAGTTGAAATTTATACTAAAAAAAATTTGCAAAAGAATTTTTCTATATAATTGCGCTAATTAATTATTTATACAAATATTAAGATATCAAAGGCTATAAGAGCCAAACGCGCATAATTATTTATATTCATATATAATTTACATTTCTAATCGAGAAGATTATACATTCGTATGGAGAGAGAAAGTAAAAAATGCAAGAGTGCTATTAATGATTAATGCTGTATTTACTCTCCGTTAGATGAGTGTGAGTAATCATTTATAATACGGAATTTAAATAACATAGAGAGAAAGAAAAAAAGAGAGAGAAGGAGGGAGAAAGAGGGAAAATCTTTCGACAATTGTCGTTGCAAAATCCAACTTGGGGGAAGGGCTCGCTCGCTCTCTCCTCGTCGGACGGAAGGGAATTAGGTGGGAAATTATTTAAATTATTCCTTTCCAATGGGTGACAGGTCGTCGGTGGTGGCGGCGTGGGATCGTGGAAGTGACGCGGGGCGAAGAGGACGAACCGCTACCGCCGCCACCGCCAAGGAGGACCACTTAATAAAGAGCCGCTGACAGCGTGACAGTAAAGTAACTTCGTTCGCCGGAATTTAAAATTAGATTCATAAAAATTATTCTAATAGATTCTCTTGCTAGCTGGCTGGCGGAGTCGCCGCGCAAAGCAAATGAGGCAAATTCGATTTGACACGCGGGCCGTCCCCGCATTCTTCTTCTGCTCCTCCGCAACCTCTCCAACCCCGCCAACCTATCCTCCCTTCACCTCATCGTCACCTTTCTTTTCTTCCCTCTCTTTCTCTCTCATCCGCATCTTTCTCCCCGACGGCCTTGTCTCTCGGTTACCTCGAGGTTCGCTTCGCGAAAGGAGCGCGGCGGTAGCGAGCAAGACGAGTTATGCAAATGCCGACAATAACCGAACGTCAATCAAGGAGAAAGTTAACTTCCTAGGATATGGCTGCTGCTGCTGCTGCTTCTTCTTCTTCTTCTTCGGAAGAAGGAAGAGGCTCGAGGAAGACGGGGTGGCGCGAATAAGTGTTCCCGTCTATATAAATTAAGGGAAACCGATGACGCGGGGCTGCCGCGCGCGAGCTCGCTCTTCGCGCCATCGCGACAGCCGGAGGACGGGTCCTTCGAATGTAATTTAAAGTTTGTCAGGCCAGAATCCTTCGCGCGAAGGGCAAAAATGACCCTTCCCTCAAAGCGGCGGCTTCGAAAAATCGCTTGGATTCTATCTTAGACAAACGCGACGATTTTACAATGGATTTATTCGATTCCGATATATCAAAGGATTTCGCATTTCACGTCGTTGAGGAGTTGGATAAAAATTTAACTAATCTTTTTAGTTACAGCACTTGATGATATATTAATAATCTATAATATAATTGAGAATAATATATCAGAAAGTTATAAGAACTTGGAGCAACAATTTAAAATTTTCTAAAGTCACAATTATAGATTTTTATCTTTTAATTAATCAGATATTTAATGTAATATCATTGTAATCATATAATAACAACTCTTACAATATTTTATCTCTATTTTTAAGTATTGAGAGATCAAATCTAACTAAGAGAGAGAGAGAAGGAGAGAGTTAATAATATATATATATATATATTAATAATTTATAATAATTAAGAGAAATATCAGAAAGTTATAAGAATTTGGAACAACAATTTAACATTTTCTAAAGTCATAATTATAGATATCTATCTTTTAATATTAATCAGATACTTAATATAATATATCACTTTAATCACATAATAACAACTCTTACAATATTTTATCTCTATTTTTAAGTATTGCGAAATCAAATCTAACTAAGAGAGAGAGAGAGAAGAAAATTCGATGTGTGTGTTAGATATATAAATGTATCAGATTTTCATATAAAATATATTTCCGATAGAATTGTTGTCAAGTATTTGTTATAAATCGCGATGCCCCTGATTGATGTTCCGATGGATCGATGTTACTGATTGATTGATCGTGGTAAAATTAAAATTGGATGGGCACCGAACCGCGATTCTACTCGAGAATATTTCGCACTTTCCCGAATACGTAATCGAGCCAGACGAGCGAGGTAAGGATCTCGGTTTTCGTGGCGTTTGAAGCTGAGAGCTGCAAATAACCGACATAATTAGTGCAGAAATTAAGCCAATTAGTGTGAAGATAGCGGCCGGTCGTGGCGAGGAACAAATGGGAGGAAGGGGGTAATTTAAGCTCCGTGACGTTTATCTCCGAAAATAAAAGTCGCGTAATTTGTGCTTTACTCGCGATCTGTACCTCTCGACTCTCCCGAAATCTGCGTTGAATTATGACAGTTCCATACGTGGGTGGTAATTTACTACAAGCGGATTAATTCACTACAAATTTCTCAAAGTAATGTATTAATTTTCTCATTCTTGCGGGCGATCGTTTGAATTCGCTTAGCACTTTCCGTTTTGATCCGATACGAGCAATTTAAATTGACACGACATTAAAAACACTGCTCGCGAACAAAATTCACGAGTTAAGCTCGGTATTTCGCAGGTTGCTCGCGAATTATAATCCAATATGAAATCTACACCGAATCATGACATCGCACTCGACATACGTGCTAATTAACATTACATTTATGCAGAAGAGCCCCGTCGTGCAAAATAATATTCAAAATGGAGTAACGTTGACGCGCGAACAGTGTATTTCATATTATTTTTCAGAGCAAAGCTTCTCGCGAATTATACTTTGATTTGATGATTTCTTCTTAGATATAATCACGATCAGAATATTAAAAGTTTTAGCGGTCAGAGTTTATTGTAATTTTATTTAACGCTAATTTTATTTAAATTTTTTTTATATTATTGCACTTTGAGATTAACTATTAACTACGTATAAATCGCTCTATCTATCATTTAATTTTTATCGATAAGAATATATTGACGATGTAATACCCATACATATATGAATTGTTATCATCCAGTCGATTTTATCTTTAGTAATACTCTCGACTTTTCTTAAAACAGTTCCTTTTACATAACTCGAGAAATTTTTCTTCACATATAAATTATTTTATTTGTGGAAGAAAGAGTGAAATAATATCTCATTTCTCCCTATAATTTTCGTTGTACTTGTATCACGGATAAATTCATAAGATTCATATTATTTTGAATCTACGATGTCACAAAATTTTGGCCGCCACTGTGTACATTTCCGCGGAATAAGAAGGAATCGCGAAGCGCATCCTTCCGATATCTCGTGCCATGAATCCCCAACTTTACAAGCTATACACGAGCGCCGATTTATAACGCTCCATGGAATGATCGCGACAGCAATAGGAAGCTCGAATCGCCGGGTGTCCATCGTCGGGACCGTCCGACGTATTTCCGGTGCAGGAAAGTAGCCTGTTGGCAGCGTCGTCGACGCACGATTGGACCACCGTCCACTCCTGTTCTCGCCCCGCGAAACCGACGACGGCTTCTTGCCAAGATCGGGGGAGAAAACAGAAGGGATTCTTCCCCCGTGATGATCTTCCACGGTTGAAAGGGCGAAGATACACTCCTTACAGCTTTTATGGCGTCCAGAATGTAACATTGAAATACACTTGCCCCTTACAAAATCAATCGGTTCACCTGGTGCATGAATTCTGATTTTTTGGGGTTGCCTCTATTTGGAAAAAAAATATTGCGCTTTAGGAAAACAATGGATTCCACGAGCATGTATCTCAAAACACAAAAGTGATATGTTTGCATGATTTATTGAACTAATTTTTAGTATTATTGAACTAATTTTTAGTATTCCCTATTTCGAATTGACATCATCAAACATGATATTGATTTAAATCGAGCAGTCGTATATTAAGAATCGCGTTAAATTTGGATGGGAATTTCAGTCATGGTGGTTTCTTATTTCGTGGCAAAATACTCGAGATATTCGGGTCGGATGCGCCTCCGACTTTCCTGGTGTGTATCCTGTGTACGGGCGAGGTGTAAAGCCAAGCTACTTTCTCGGTGGTGGTATCAGTGGGCACTTGTTGCTCCTCTGGCAAACCCCGTGAGTGTTTACACGCTAAATAAGTGTACACAACACCGTTACGACGACGACCATGGCACGACCGTCCCGGCAAACGTTTTTGGTGTACGCCCAATATACGGTGTGTCTGTATGCGTGTCCTTTGTTCGTGTGTGAATACGCTGTCCCACCAGCGATTATCGCGCTCCTTCCTCGCTTAAAGAATTTCTTATCGATTTTAGCGCCAATTTCAGCACGAGATTAACAAAAAATTTAATACCCAGCGTATAAATCATATTTTCTTTGTTTTAATTTTCAAGAATTTTCCAAAGTCATTTCATCAAGCCCTGATTTTCTTCTTTCATTTAAAAGCGAGATTTTTAGGATACGTTGTTATCAAGTCGCGTGAACTCACGTTTTGTTGTACGTCATATCGCATGTACTATCAGGAGGAAACGCATATAGTGCAAAAATTATATCGATTTTCTGCAATTAATACAAGAGGGAGGATAAAATTGACCTAATATGTAATTTACGTTTGTAATTTGATTCATGAAACTGAGACTTAAATGAATGCATTTTATTGAAGCACACGATACTGATTACCTGTGAAATACGTGATATTATGCTCTTTGTGTTTTCCGGTAATTTCACATATTGGAAATTCCACTCGTGTTGTTAAACGGATAGATAGTACTTTTATGATATTAACGAACAAATTAAAAATACGAAGCAATAACTTTATGATCAAACGCGCGAAAACAAACAAACGATAATAGTATAGCTCTACTTTTAGGCTCTTGGAGCGGTATATATCCGGTGTCCGAAAATTCATCCAGATATCGCTATCGTTCTGACACTTTCACGAGTGCAGACGCGTACAAAGACGCGTTATGGTAGAGAGAGACAGAGAGGAGGAGGGCGGGAGGGAAGGGTGTATACGACCTGATGTCGCGAGATGAGGTATCGCGGGATGAATGGGCACGCAACAAGCTACAAGCTGAATGTGCCAAATTGAGGGGAGTCATTTGTTTGACGTCCCGTCGTAACCGCGACGCGTGACAGCTCTTTTCTCTCTCTCTCTTCTATGTGATCTCCTTTTTTTTCGTCTACCCTCGTAATTGCACCACGAACAATCGGAGCGCGCCGCTCTCTGTGATTGGCAGGCTTCAATGACGCCTTCTCTTCCCTTCCCCGCGTCCCTCTATCGCTCATCCGAGAGATGATCGGTGGCACAGTGATGCTTCGAAACATGCGAATTGACAGGACTTCGCATACATCATTCTTATACGAGTGGTCAGTGCCTAATGTACAATTTCTGTGAGTTTTTAAAGAGAAAAATTCTTATATGGAAAAAATTTAGTTTCTCTTCTCATCTCTCTTCTTATTTTTATCATATAAAGTAACGAAAAAATATTTTTGTCAAGACAAGACATTATATTATCCAATTTTAATTATATAGCTATAAATTATATGTATAAAGTGTGTTATAATTTTTCTAAAATTGAATCTGTCACTATAATTGGTAATTTTACTAATTTATAATATTTTTCGCTTATTATTCTTATGTAATTTTAAAAAGCAAAGTTAATTAAAAATTTAAAAGCTACATATGCTGTAAAATAATATTTTTAATTAAAGAAAAAAATTAATGATCCCTAATTTATATTCTTCTTAACAAATTTGCCTAATGTAATTTCTAGACTATTTCTAAATCAATCTTCACATCTCATTCTGATTTATATACTACTGCTTAAAAAATTTTTATTTGCCAGTAAAGTCAAAGATAGCAAACATATTGCGATAGAAAATATAGTATGTGTGTTTAAAATGTCTGTGACTAGATATCGCGCAATATGGGATTGCTTTGCGGTAAAAATTGGACGTCACGTGCAGATAAGATTATAAATTATTCCGATCTTGAAAGGGGATGTTGACGTAAAGCAGCGTCGGAAGTAGGTCAGACGTATAATTATCTCTCGCGACGAAACACAGCCTCACAGAAATCTTACCCTTTAATTACGGTCGCCTGGAAACTTAACCGAGCGTGTGAAGACTTGTAATTTATAACTTATAACTTAAGTACGCTCGATGTCTTCGAGAAATTTATCGCGTTCGCGCGCGCGTAGTCGCGCGTTTAATAGCGAACTTCGAGAATACACCTTCGCCTTATTATACCTCGGCTCATCTAAGCTCTCGACGTCCCTAAATACGTCTATGAACTAATAGTGGGTGAACGCGAATCGAATCGCATTAATCAATTTGCCATTAATTCAATATTAACTGTCACATTAGCATTCTTACTCCGCTTTTTCAATGCGATTTTTCTTTCGTAATTAAAAACTTTACGCATTAATTACATTGTATAAGTATCCTTATAATAAATTTTAATTATGTCTATAATTTCTACTAGTTTTTACTTAGTTTAATTACAGTCATCATGGGGTAATAAAATGGTTTATAGAGTCTGATAAAGATGTTACGCATCAATAAAAGTGTGATTAAGTAATAGCATCGTTATAATAATATCGATATAATCTTCTAGCACACATTTCTCATATTGTATTATTTTTTATCTATCAAAATTACATATTCATTTTATCTGTCAAATTTCTCACATTTTGTTATTATTTTTTTACCTGTCAAATTCGCTGAAATACCGCCACGATGTGTATAATTAATATCCTTCTTTTATGGTGATAACGCATCTGACGTAATTAAAAGCATTGTTTACATCTATAAAGACTACAATAATATCGTTTGTTCACTGCAATAAAGATCCTCAATCATTTTTCAATCTTCTTAATGAGATTATCGTGCAACGACTAGAAATTCGAAATATCATCGTTCATTTTTATAAGCTTGCAAGTTTATCCAAGAAATACGATCTTATACAGCGAGTTTTGTCTCCAGCGAAGTATAAAGAATTTTAAGAATTTAGAAAAAAAATTCTAGATTCGAAAGGAGTAACTTTGAAAAATGTTAAGGATATTGAAATTTTGTGATCAATTTAAAGGAGGAATTCAAAGAGAGAGAGAGAGAGGAGAGTCTCGCAACTCTTACGTCTCTGTCACTCTCGGATCTGTATCGCACTCAACGCCTAGTTTAATCAGTTGGGCGACTCGACACGCCTCCGGAGCTTCGGGAGCAACGCGTGAAATCGTTAATCCCGATAAAGTGTACGACACACCACCTTATCGCGCTCTCGCGCGCCCGCTCCAGCGGGTATCGATTATGCGATTTATCGCGCGGTGATAAAGTCACGGCGGCGACAAATCTCCCCGGGCGTTAATTCTCCCGACTGTCGCGCCGAGTGAACTTCCGCGCTGCGGCTCCCTCGTCGCGTTGCCTAGGTAAATCGGCAACGGATAACGGCTTGCGACGATTATCGGAGGCAGCATGTCGAAGGAAGGAAGGAAGGAAGGAAGGAAGGACCTAGAAGAGAGGACGTGTGTCCTCGCGGGAAGGATTGGAGATTAGCGAAGCCTCAGGATCACTGGAGCAGCATGATCCGATGCGAGGTGCCTCGCTCGATCGCGCGTTCAGTGGCCTTGAAATAATTACATCGGCTCCCCGTCGCCGTCACCCCGACACTCCTCCTAAGCGACACTTGCTCTCGTTCCCTTAATGACGCGTTTTGCGACGTCATCTGGAATGCCTTCCCGAAGACGAAGGCAACGCGAGATCTCCCTTTGATATCGCCGGAAAGAGCGACCTGCCGCTTGCAATTTCGGCTAAGACCTTTAATTTCATATGTTAAATTTTGCTTGTAAAACTTGACGTGGAAAAGGCACGATATTCTTCAAAATTTAAAGAGTGTTGTCAAATTTTATAGAACAAAAAACTCGGAAGCGTATCTCATGTAAAAAATGAGAAAATTGCTAATATCTTTGAGGAATATTTTCATTCTCTGCTAACTTTTTTTTATTTAAAAAAAATTTCTCCATCATACTTAGTCTTTTCACATTCAAACTTTTCATATATCCTGCAATAATAAAAAAATAATAAATATTCAGAAATAGATCCGATGGACGCTTTTCCATTTTCCGATTAGTCTCTTTATCATGGCAATAAAATGTGAATTTAATTTGGATCGTCAATGAACAGCTACTTTATCTCAGACGTTTTGACATATCCCGAGTGGAGGGGGAAGGCGGGGGATTTTTTTCGTAAAGAAGTCCAGAGAGATTGCAGTGACATCGAGACATAATGAAATAGGATAGGTCAGGGCGAAGGAAAGTACGCAACGGATGCCTCCGGCTTCCGGGGCAACCTGCTCTAGTCTACATTCTCCGAAGGGTAAACAACCCCGCCGTTTGTTTACCCACTCACTCGTACGCTCGCTCACTTTTAAAGCTTTTCAAACGGTATTCAAGCTCATAGCTCCTTAAAGCGTCTACATTACTTTGCAAGAAACTGCATACATTTTCCGTGTCAGTGATTATTCGTCACTTATCTAATCACTTATGTACATTTTACACGTTATATACTTCTTTCAATTACAATAGAACAGCTAGTAAAAGGCATCGTGTAAACGCGACACTGCTCGATGCTCCGATTTTTCGTATAAATAATCCCGACTTTCATATCAATCCCGACATTTTTATAATTCCGACTTTTATTCGTATGAAATTTCCTCTCTATTCTCTACAGTGAATCGTATTATTAATTTGGTAGTATTATACTCGAAATGCATCTAGTTATTTTTGAAAAATTTTTGGACGGAGAAATGGATTTCACTTAATTTTTAAAAAATATGTACATTTATAATATATACATACTCATGTGCGCGATACATATATATGTGTAAAATTATTTAAAATAATATACATTATTTTAAATAATATATATTATTTCTTGTTAAATATATAAAATATGGATAAAAAATTGCAAGGAATACGACGGTAAAAAATAATAACAACTTCAAAAATATTTTCTTTGGTTTAATAACATTTTTTAATAATCATTGGGACACATCGAAATTCTTTTCTGTCTTTTGAAGGCGGGAGAAGATGAAATTCGCTGTTACATTATTGGCGTGGATCTTGATACGATGTTTCTTATAGTTGGCGATGAGAATATATAGGATCTTAGAAGAACCGCGGGTGGAATGATATATCCACTCACCCTCGTCCGAGAGAGAACTGTCATGGCAACAACGATCCATCCGCCTGCCTATCCGCGCCTCCTCTCACTATCCCCGGCTCTCGCACATTTCCCGTCCACTCTGTCTCGTTTCCATTCGTTTCTCCCTCTTTTTTTCGTTCTCTTTCTCTCTCTCCCCCTTTCCCTTCCCGCCTGTCCACCTACCTGCCAGGAAATTAAAGTGCTTCGTCCGATTTCTGAGAGTACTCCAGATTGGTATCGTTCGTTACGCAAAAGTGCGTGTTTCAGAAATAATACAAGTATGACGTGACGAGAGAGAGGACGCTGGATTACCTTTAATTCCGTAAACGTGAAACTCTGATATTTTTATTATAACAGGCGACTTTTAAAAATTGAATCTCTCACTCGTTTATTTTCAATATTAATTTTTTAATGTAATGTATATTTAAAATTCGCCGGGATTAAAATATTATGTCGAATCGAATCGCAAGATTTTTGTATCCTTGACGAATTTTTGAAAGATCAATAAACAATTTAATTTTTTTTAATAATTAAATTATACATATATATGTGTGTGTTTGTAATTCTTGTATCTCTATTATTATACGCATGTTATATCAGCAATTTTTCTTATGATCTTGTTTATTAATAATTATATTATTTCAATTATCCAAGATTCAACATGACAAATATACTTCCGTAAATACTACGCATCAACTTATCGCCTGACATTTAGGTTCTGCACAGCAGGACAGCCCTCTTGATTGAATTACCTAATGAAATGTCCAATTACCTCTTTTTTCGGACGGGAGTTAAAAAGACTTCCTTGCGTAATTTTCCACATCCATTAGCGGTGTACGATTTCAGATGTACTGTCATTGTTAACATCGTCGAAATGCATTTTGAGAATCCAATCGCATCCTCTCCCGAGACGTAATGTAAATTTATGAGCCCGATATTGAGTTACACCGCGATTGCGAGAAATCACGTACGTTGTATTAATATTGCCGTGAAGAGCATTCTTACAAAAGAATTCGCGAACGATGCACCGACCTTTCGCTCCGGCTGTCTGTCTGAAATTCCTTTTTACTCGCAAAACTCACGTTTCTTCGCTCGGCGATGAGTGATGGCGCAAGAATGACTAAGGATGACACGGCCGATAAATCCGTTTGAAATGTGAATAAACGACTTGTTCGATTTATGTATTAAGGCCACGCCTCAACTCGTAATCGCACGACTTTGCCATGAACAAGTGAACCCAGTCATATACTTATAACGTTATTTCAATAAAATGTTTTCAATGTGCAAAGTTATACATATATTCTAAGTTATTTAATTTATATACCACGCACGTTTATAATAATTTCACACTGTATACATCTTAATAAAATTTTTCAATGCGTTCTAGGACTGTGTTTTAAGTTACTTTTGTACAGTCACACATGAAACTTGAGTTTTAACTACAATTTAAATAATACTGATCATGATAAATGATCGTTTTCTCGTGAGGTGTAAAAAAAATATGAAAACGTTCAATAAAATTTAGTAGGAAAATTAACTAATCTTTTCCAACTCCGATTAATAGCTCGATTTTGTGCACCAAAATTCCCAGCTTTATTTAGGTGTATCTCGCGTTCTACTCTGTGTGTTTCATAAGACTCGAGTACTCTTGAGCATTTATTAAACTGAAATACACGCTAGATCTGTCGATTCATTCGTTTCTGCTGGATTTATGTCGCGCAGATAGAGCACGCCGTGTTCGGGAAAAGTTTGCAGATAAATGTCATTGCGCAGTACGCGATGTATCCGATTCTGCAGTCGGTCATCGCGGCATCGCGATAATCGAGTTGAAAACGATAATGTTCGTACACTTGGCCGGCATCGTTCATGAGAATTGTAAAACGAAACGAAAATGCAATCAGGCCGCTCGATAGTTTTGATGGTTTCGCCGTCGTAAAGCAACTTTTACGACAGTCTAATATTGATGTGTTTAAATTTTAGAACGGATTTTAATCTCCCGCAATTCTTCCCCTTCTGCCTTTCTCCTCGATACATTTTACAAACCTACCTGCAATCGATCCTCATTACATGTTTAGGCTGCCCAAAGTCGACTGATATTAAATTATTTCATTATTGTAGGGTAAAAAATTCAGTCGTTAAACTATCCCAAATGAAATTTTCGAGGAAAACACATTCTTATTTCATGCTATTGAAATGGATCTCTGCGTGAGAAGTAAAGCAAAGTTAAATTTTATAACTCCTTAACAAAGTTCAATTTTGCACTCGGAATATTCTTCAAGAGTAATTGTTTGCCATCTCGTTAAAGTAATCTGAAAAGATAGCTCTCTCTTTCCCTCTCCGTCTCGCTACTCGGTAAAAATGTATCCTACGCTCTCTCGCCTTGAACAAGTAGCTAGTATTTGTGAAATCTTAATCAGCCGTCTAATTACCCGCTCGATGACCCAGGCAATGGCTTTTCTAACGATATTTTTCGCACATCAAATTTGACTGATACAAAAACTTTCTTTAATCAGTCTAATCATACTCTATCTCTCGCGCGAAACGTAAAATTGCAGCCGATTCTATAAACGTCAAGTCGTATGAATTCATCCGTCGAGACGAAAAAGGACTATCCACTTCTGAAGACGCTTACTCTCAGCGGGTCATGAGGTTAAAGTTCAGAGGAATCCTTCCGAAGGCGCATACGCTCGCAGACGCGCTAATTATGAGTAATAGATCGGTAATCAGGATCGGGAGGGTCGGACACCGGGGATTGAATCGGATTCGGGAGAAATAAAAGATCGTCCTGACGTCGTCCCGTAACACGTAGATAGGCTCGCGACCGGATTCAGGAGGCTAAGGGGGTGGGCCGGTGGCGGCGCGACGACGGCGCGAGGACTAAAACTGTCAGCCTTGACAAATCTACGAGCGACGCCCTGATAAATTCAATTAAACAATTATACCCCCACACCCCGCCCGTGCTCGAGCGAGGTCGGAGGGAAGAGAGCCATTTCTGAAGTTTATAGCCGGTCTCAGATCAAGCGTGGCGCGCGGCCCGGGGGATGTCTTGGAGGGCGGTTCGTCTTAATATAAAGCGAGTTGGTAAGTTTGGTACTACCAGAGAGCCAGCAAGAGGCTAACTTATAATGCGATTTGTTTAATCGGCGCCAACTACTTTGTTCCGCCCGGCGTTTTCCGTTGTCGTCCTTTAAGAAGGACGCGTAGGAAGAAGCCATCTCTCCTCCCTCTGCCTCTCTCAGCGAGGCCCGACTCGCGCTGACTCTCCGTAACGACATGTAGTATCGAACCACCCCCTCTTTCTCGTGTAAGCCGGAATTTTGGAGATGGCGTGTTAACGACTTGATCATTGTAATCTTTAGTCTTAGTTCTTAGTGTTAGAGGGACCCATTGTTTTCTCTATCTATTAAGACTGTTCGCGTACAAGTGAAATTTTTCATATTAATCAAGTTGAAAATTTTTTGTGTTTACTGTCTCGATTTCCAAAAAGTTTGAATAAATTGATTTTTATATTATTAATATAAACATACCATACAAAAAATTTCATAATAAATATAGAGGTGTGTTTTATAATAATATTTTACATGACGAAACTTATTTTTGTTCTCTTTCTTTTTGTACGAAATATAAGAAATCACTACATATCTACTGTAAGAAAGTTTTAGTATACGTATAATAATAACATGAAGAAATAGATTTCTCTAATTTGTCATATTCGTTGATTTCTGGAAAACAGAATAATCAACGTCATTTTATGCCTCGGACACGAGGCAGAAGTAAGATATCATACATTCAAATATAGAAAATCTACTATTCTGCTTTCAAATTACGAAATGACATTAATTAGGCAATTTACTCGAAAAGTGATGTGCATCAAATTTTAGAGATCTTACTAAAATAATTATGTAGTATTAATTTGTACCTGCATCTCCTTAAATATATTGTGACTTGAAATAAATTAATTAAGTGACTTACTTTGAAAAAAAAAAATATATATATATATATGTATATGTTAACACATTTTATGTTTTTTACTTTATTTAAATCACATCTTTCAATTGATGTCTTTTCTTTAAAGAATTTTCCAAAATTTGTTAGAGATGTCAATATAATAGAAAAACTACTTAGGATAAATGTAATAAAAAATATATTATAACAAAAAAAAATAAAAAAATAAATTAGATAAGTTACAAGAATTATCTATATGCAATACATTCTTTTAGCATATTTAGCAAAATTATTAGAATTTACTACAATTATTAAAATTATTTAGTTAATAATTAATGGGATATTATTCTATTTATTCAACTTTTTTAGAAAATTCTAGGTGAAATCTCTAGAATAGATTTGAACATCAAGATGGAGAAGAGACTTGAATAATTTAATAATCGCGTATCAAAAAGAGTACTTGGCGTCTTATCAAAAGCGACATTTCTATAATTTTTAAGAAACGCAAATAAAAAAATCGTTAAGAACTTTTCATATATAGTAGATTCGTTAAATTGTTCACGCGTGTTCTGCAGAGTGCTCAAATATAAATTTTTTCTATCCTAATATTCTTAGCACGTCATACCCCATCCCCTCCCGTACACGTAGATATAAATGCGCGAAGAAATTCATGTGAAAAGATGGATTCGCTTAGAAATCTCGTCGATCAGCTATAATAAAACGTATGTTTTCGCCGCGTCTAGCATCTCGCATCATTCACATTTCACGCTCATTATTCACATTTCATCGCGTGTCAGTCGCGCCACTCAATTCTCTCAAATTCACGTGAAACACGTATATTCTCGGCTAAATATTCCGGGAACGCGACTTGGCTCCTCCGCGATTCTTCGCGACAACGTTTTTCCCTCCCCCGCGATTCTCTTCCTCGTCGTCTCTC
The DNA here is from genome assembly GCF_025532165.1 of Camponotus vicinus. Taxonomy (NCBI): domain Eukaryota; kingdom Metazoa; phylum Arthropoda; class Insecta; order Hymenoptera; family Formicidae; genus Camponotus; species Camponotus vicinus. The sequence continues at coordinate 16,330,498 of NW_028141980.1, forward strand.
GCGTCGGACCGGAAAGGAGCTCCGATAGCTCTCTCCCCCCCTTCGGGGCAGCTTCGTCCTCGTTACGCGGATTAATAGACACTTTACGTCCCTTTTGGACAATCTGGGAAATTAGCGTCGGCCGAGCGTAACTCATTCATGGGTAGTTAACGGCGGATAGCCAGGGTTTCGGCGGACTTAATACGCGAGTCATAAGTCGTGGTGTTCTTGCGCGAGGGCAGGCGCCCGGCTACCGAAAAGAAGACGTCAGAAATGGAGGAGGAGGAGGGGGTGGGGGTGAAGGGAGAGGAAAGGAGGATGGAAAGAGGTTAGACAGCGGAGGAAGAAGAGGTCGGGGACGGGAAAGAAGGAAACCGGGGAGAAAAAGAAGGTCGCGGGAGATGGTGGATGACAGGGACGGGGCAGGCGGGGAAGGGGGAGGGGTGGAAAGTGGCGGCGGCACCGGGATGGTGCTCGGGAGGTGGAGGAAGAATATGCGGCTGCAAGAAAGAGCCGTCCAATATTTCAGCGCGGGACGATCGCGCGACTGAGCGACCACTTGAAATATCTTGTCGCCGGGCGAAAACTTTCGGGCACCGGCAGCCGCTGAAACATGCTGACGCAAACGTATATATATACGTAAGATCGTAGGGGAGGCGGGGAGGAGGGGGAAGGGGGTAGCGCGTAAGGGGAGAACTCGAAGCCGTCGAGTCGCGTTGAATCGAGTCGAGTCGAGTCGAATCGAATCGAAGTGAGCGTCGCCTGACTTGCCTGACTCGCGACTGACTCGTTCTACTTCGCGAATGCAAGGATGCTATCGCGGTGCGATCGTCCTTGCGGTCGAAAGTTAGATAGCTGACCTGGGGGGAGCTCGCAGAGCGCGAAATTGACGTTAGTTAACCCTCTGTAAATGTTGCAGAGCGATCAGACGCGATGGTATACATTTACAAGTAGCACTCATAAATATAGTTATAAGAACACGTTTATATAAGTTGTACACTTTTCATATTCTCTCCGACCAAGAGACCTTTTTAATAGACGCTACTTTGATTTGGTTACGAGTTGTTAAGCTCAGCAAAGTATTTATGCACAATGCAAAGTTCCAGGTAGTGATTGTGCGTTTTTGCGGTAATCAAATGGAGTATGAAAGATCATGTCGCGTGCTAACGACGTTATAACGAACCAATTTACTACAAAACCGATTTAGACCGTCTCGAATGAAATATTCATGGGTTAATTAAGAGTAACTGTTCCCGTATATGTCGACAATAATACGCTAGCGAATCAGACGTTTAAATATATGGCGAGTGCTCCGCTTTGATGCCAAATTACATCGCGAATTATGCAGTTACCGTAATAAAGATAATTAAATATAAGCCAAGATATAATAAAATACGACGAAAAATAATTAAATTAAGAAATTGATTAAATAAACTCAAACGCACACTTTTACGTATCTCATAACATGCAGAATGTTTCGTATCTTTATAACGCAAAATATTCCATGTGTTTGTTGAATTTTTTATTAATAGATTAAGCAAGTTACACATAAATACAATCACAGATTAACAGCAAGTACAGCTCGTAGGATAAGCATCTGATATGATTATATAGAAACGAGGCGAAATTATACATCGTAGTATGCCATGTAGCGTGTGCAAAACATTCGTATCGCATAGCACGCAAATCTCAAGTTAAGAGTGCACGATTAAAACGCTAACGACGTGGAAAAATTGCATGTTAATCGGGCAGCATTTTCAATTTCTACTGACGCGAAAAAATCTGAATTTTCTACGTTCTTTCCCCGATAAAACTCTAGAATCGATCTTTTCCACGTATAAAGAAGATGTAGTTGAAAATTATTAATCTCTGTGATATTTTATAACATATTACCTATATCTCTTGTATAAATTTTGATCTAATTTTTTATTTAAGACTTATCTCTTATGAAATTGCTTGAAAAATATTCTATAAATATTCTAATATTTGTACTTTATATACACATTTGGAAATTCAATTCCATATAATTAAAATTAAAATGATAAAATTTAGATAAAGATAATTAAGTAATAATAAAATTCTCTTGTACAATAGAAAAATTTATTATAAATTTGAAAATTTCTTAATATAGCCATTTTTTGTATTTATGCCATTTCTTCAGTGTGTTTCTTCTATAATATATATCTTCTAGACACGTACTTGCAAGGAATAAGCAACCGAAATTCCTCTCTGGCCATGCTAAGATCGATAATCGGCGTGAAACAGCGCCGTTCATCGTGAACAAGCGCGTTGAGGTCACAACGATACTTTCAGAGAGTGTCTAATTTAATTTTACGATATAAAGGCGATGCTACGCCAATGGACGTATGAACCTTAACTATCTCCAAATTGTGGGCATAGGTCGAAGGTCACGAAACAGAGTTAAATGTCGCTTTTTCATCTGACAATGAGCAAGGTCGATATACAATGTGTTTTGCTAATCGCGTATTTTTCCTCCCATTCTTTTAAATAGCCGAGTATAAAATTAAAAAGAACATCATCATTTCACATTCAAGATATATATATCGAAATTATATTATGTGCCAGCGAAAATAAAAAACATTTATCGTGAGTTAGGTTTGAAGTTTCACTTAACTATATATTAGGTAACTATTTTAGTAGATATTTTGCCTTTCATTTAATTTCAAGTGAAATTTTACTCATCAATTTTATTAGTCGAGTGAATTTTTTATCTCAATAGAAGCTCGATTTGAATTCTATTGAAAGAATAATTGAAATAAATGACATCCACTCTCGACCTAAGGAGCTTTATAAATCGACTCATTCAAAAATCGAAACTAACTTTTTTATCATAATTTATCCTTCTTAAAAAACGTCAACTAGGAACTTGCTCGAGAAAGCTACCCTAAGGTCGCTGGAAATTGACTGTTTCGTCTCTCGATCCTGATCGAAGGATCGTAGTGTACTTTCGGAGCACCCGACATGTAGCCTCGACTCGAGGCTGCACTCCCCGATAACGGCACGATCGAGTAGTCCCGTTCGTCTCGCAGGAGACGAAGAGAGTCAGCCAGTCAGCCAGCCAGCCAGCCAGCCAGCCAGTCAGCCAGCCAGCCAACCAACCGGTTCGGCCGTTGAGTAGAGCCGGGGGTTGAAGTGGAACTGAGCCGCACACACGGGGTGTGCGGGACGACGGCGCCGGAACGGCGCGCCGCGGCGCCACGTGGCCAACCCCTCCCACCCGCCGCTATCTTGCCGCGTACCCTCCTTCGGCGCACCGACACGCGTCTTTCGCCCCCTTGCACCAACGAGCCCGTCGCCGCCGTTTCTCCTCCGCCGCTACTCGACAGGCTAACCCTCCTCGTTCTTCTTCTACCCTCTCCTTCGCCCCTCTTCGTCCGCTTCATCCCCTTGCCTCGGTAGCCGACCGGCACCATCTCTATCTGGATTCGAATTGCCGTATCTCTAGGAGTAAGTACGATACCCTGAGCTAGTGGGGCGGCTGAATATAACCCTTCGATAATGGCCGAATCTGCCTCGAGATAGTTGTACGTTACCGCGATATCTCGCCGAGTTTTTTGCAAAATTTACGAAAATTTGTCCTCGACGTGGAAGCTTATCGGCACAAGCTGGATAATGCTCGAGTTGTATTTATATTTCTCGAGCGGCTCGTGATTGAATAAATGAGTAAATCACGAACGCAAGGTATATTCTATTCTTGTAAAATTTGAGTTGTACTACTACCTCGTGGTAATAACATTATATCACGCTGATTGGTCATTACTCTACGAGATGATTCTTAACGATGGAGATTACGAGCGCCATTCAAATTTCCTTGATTAATTTTAAATAATAAATGGCACAATTGAAAAAAGCAGATCATGTCAGATTCGCGCGACGAGAAGCACATCGTCTTTTGTCTGATATCTCTGATATCTATAGTATTTAGCGGTGCTGTGCTTAATTCGTAATTTCAGAATGCATAACGATAAATGTCGCGCGAATATTATACGGCGTCATTTCCTCTGACCGTATATTTCTTCAGAAAAGCGGCGGCAGCGGGTTTAAAGAGAAAGAGAGAGAGAGCAAGAGAAAGCGAGAGAGAGCGAGAGAGAGAGAGAGAGAGGGGGGGGACGGAAGCAGGGAGGGAGGGAAAGAGGAAGAGAGAGAGCAAAGCGGAGAACACGTGAGACAAATAAATATGGTCGACGCGCACGTGCCAAAACGTACGCGCGTGGGTGGGCTCGTAATTTTTGGCGGTGACGATTTTTCAAAATCAAATGTAACCAAAAGGTCGTACTATAAATTCCATTCCTCCGCACCTCCTCCTACCGCCCCCCCCCCCGTATCCCTCCCTCCGCGTCGCATTCTCCTCGCCCGCTTCCTAGATACATTGCGTAACGACACGTAACTCAATGTAATTCAATCGGCCCCGCATTTTTGCTCACGTTACTGCCATATATCAGCAGGCAGATCATACATCGGCATGGTACGCCACCACTATCCTCCCCTCCCTCTCTCCCTCCCTCCCTCCCTCCATCCACGGGCTCTCTCGGTGTCAGTGACAGATAGAAATGGCGCTGTCCCGGGATGGAAATTAAAAATATAAAAAACTGTGCTCTATGCAAAGCTAACGCAACCTATTTTTTCAAATTGAATCCGCCCATCCGCTCTCTTCGTATATTGAAACGCGTTTCCGAGTCGTAGTAATGGATGGTCGAAATGGAAGGTTGATTCGATGTGTAACCGTGTAATTGATACAAGAGCTCTAAGTATTGCTAATGCTCACTCTTTTAAATACTGAGAAAGGTCGCGTCCGTGTTTTCCAAGTTTCTATTTAACAACGCATTCGAGATACGATGTAAATTTACAAAAAAAAAAAAGTTTTTTTTTTCAGTAAATGCCGGGATCAAAATTATTGCACAGCATTGTAGTTAAATTTACATGTTCCGTAAACGGTGTGTGTCATATCGGACAAATATATCGTTAAAACATGAAACGATATCTATTTCATGCTTCTTTTTAATCATTTTTGTATTTATATAGATACCACTATTTGAAGGAAAAAAATATCGTGGGTATGAAATTAAAATATACACACATATCGCTATATTATATCTGCACAAATAGCTGATTATTCCGAAAGAATTTTGAATGTAACTTTGTATCTTAAAAGTCTTTAAATGTCTTTCTTTGAACGAAATATCGGATATTTATTATCGTTTGTTTAAACAAAGAAAAATTGACACAATTGTGAATTTCTTATTTGAAAAACTGAATATATAAAAGGGAATATTCTCGCGCGGTGCTGTTTACTTTGAAATATCAGTACCATTATAATTAATGTCGCTATTAGTGTAATTATACGCGTTCTATATGTGCTTAATTCGTAATTAATGACGTTTGACCTAGAATGAAACATGCTAGCGTACACATACGCGCGTTGCATTATTCGCGTAAATATTTACTTCGCTCGCAAGTTATAGACATATAATATTTTGTAAAACGCGCGAAAAATCCCTTCTCTCTCTTTACGAACCGTTAGGAAATTTCAGGTATTAATAATAAACTATTATTTAGCCAACGTTTAATTACAGGACTAAAAATACATAAACATTATAATTAACAATCACGAAAATTCTTTACTGTCACGAAGTAATTTTCATGTCAAGATACTTTTTGCGCTGAAAAATCCTTCCGCGCGAATCAACATTGGAATATTTGTTACGAGTTACAAGTGCTGTATGAAAAACGATTCGCGTCAGTAATGGTAATTCACCAAATCGCGCGGAATAAAATCTCACGATTTGCGAGATAAAACCCAGAAATTCACCATCGGATGTTTGCAGCGCGACGGTTAATTATCGCCTGGAAGAAAAATCTACTACCGGTTTCATCGGGACGGAAATACCGCTATTTCCGCACCATCGACATAATTTCGGTTAATTGTACTCTTTAACCATCAATAACGTAATCGACAATGTCCATTGAATTACCGCGATTATGCGAACAGAGGGAAGGATAAACGCTCGATAGACTCTTGAGAATCGAAAAATAAAATCGCGAGCAGTAAGTCTTAAGCTTCTTTCGAAATTGTCTGTGAGAAAAATCTCTATTTCTTCCAAGATCCATGGTTATCTGCACTCGAATCTTTCTTCTCCCACCTTAAGTATTTAAGCGCCGTCCATTAAATACTTGGATCTACTCGAACGTAACGCTGATACTTCCGGTATCTTATCTAGTGCAATAATGAATGCGTAAAATGTTGGAAACTTTCTTTCCGTTGCACGAGAGAATCGATTCGCCCAATTATACATTATGTTCTGCGAAAAACGCGAAACGCAAGCACCTGGAGCCGAGACGAGGCAGGAAGCGGAAAGTATATGGGTTCGAGTTGAGCTGGTGAAAAAAAGAAAGATGACATCGGAGAGTGCAGAATCCATTAGCAGGCTCCGGACGAGAAGGGAGGCGCGCTTTAGCATCGACGCCCGATCTTTCATCCCGCTACGAGAGCTTTTGTACGTGCGCGAATGAATGAGCGACCGGCTCCCATTCTTCCCTTCATCCTCCACGTCGCTGTCTAAATCCACCGGAACCGGATTTCCACGCGAGACACGTGTCAAGAAAATCGCGCGTCGAATCTTCGAGGAATTCTGCTAGATTTCCAAATTCCCAGTTTTAGCTTTGGTTCTCGGTCGCCAGTTCTTAAGAAAATGTATGCATTTCGAAAGAGAGAGAGAGAGAGGAGAGAGAAGAAATTATCCAATTATATACCTATTAATTTATGCCTGTTATATCTGTCATATAAGATTTATTTATCATCTGTCATATAAGATTTATTTATCATCTTTATATGAGTTAATTACGTATCATTTCTCAAGTACCGAGTATGCAATTAGATGCAATTACCGACAATTATACGCAACACGGTTCATCTCGTAATAACGTGCGTAATATTATTATATATCACGATAGTTAAGGTGCAATTCGCTTGTAGATTTACGTCCTTTAACGTAAAATGTGCAGAGCGCTCACTCCAAGGTACATAGTTCCTTCCCTCTTCATTTTCTCTCCTTCTCTCCTTAACTCTCGCCCTTTCCTATTACTTAGGTTGAGTACTCATTGTCAGTGTACATTTCCTGTGTTCTCGCTCGAATCGAAATCTTCGACAACGTTTTGTTTAAGATCGCAATGGGAATAGCAATAATCAGCAAGAATTCATGAAAAAGATATGACAGAATAAGTTTAAATAAAAAAATATGTGTAAGGAAATATTAGTGACGGATCCAATTTTGACATTGATCAATATTATTTTCTAAATTTGAAAGTAAATTAAAAATTAATTTCTAAATTATTTCTAAATTAAAAAAATGATTTCTGAAAAAATCTATGAAAAAAATTATTTCTGGAATAATAATTTCACTCTTTGAGCTTTATAGCATATTACTCCGTACGGAGTAAGGAATAATAATCTGCTAAATAAATAAAGCACAAAGGGAGTGTATACGAGAGTCATTTTTTACATCACCAATGTTCTCATAACAATGCACTTTGAGCTTTATGTATTTGCGATAAAAATATATTAAAGCAAATTAATTTGCAAACTCATTTTTCTAGCCTTATTTAGAAGGATCAAAAAAGATGTACAAACTTTTTTAGATTTGTTGAATATTTTTACTCTTTAATAATCATATCGGACAAAAAACCTCTCCCCCCTCCTGTACACTTTGAAGATGCCAAAAATAACAATACAATATAAGGATTAAATAATGATTAGAATAACATATTAATTATTGCGTGTTATTTTAATTATTTAAATCACAGAATTTCTCAATATTTCTTTTTTTAAGAGATGAAAGAATTTAGATAAAAAATTTTTTAATATACTTCATTCTATTCCTTTTATCGTAATTCCTCACATATCTCGATCTTTCTCCTACATTCCGCTTTGAAACTACCTTTGCATTATCCTCTCTCGCGAATCTATCCTTTCTCTCTGATAGAAAGACAGGACGAAACGAAAGTGACAAAAGGGAAAAAATACACCAGCGAATGAAGTACATACATCGGCCGAACGAACAAACGGAAATCGGTTTGGTATTGGTATGCTGCCAATACGCGGGCAACGGTGAGGGTGAGGTGAGGAGAGCTGGGGGGGGGGGAAGGGGAGGCGATTGGTCGTCGCTCACAAAGTGGATCAGCCGCATGCATAAAGCTGGGGGAAAAAATCGGGATGAAACGCTACGCTCGCGCTACCATCCGTCCGGTAAATATTAGCCCGTCCGGATCTGCCCGTACGGGACACTTTTTCTTCGCTGTCTCAGCGCGTTCCCGTTCTCATAAACAAAGTAATGACGCCGCCCCGCCGACGCGAAACCCAATTCCCGGATTTCGGCGTTAGCTAGCCGCCGACAGTGGTCGCAGCCTGTATGCACACGCGCATTCACACACACACACACACGCATACATATGCAAATATTCGCACACGTATCCGCGATCAACGCGTCGTCGTACGTATTACGAACACATTCGCGCGGGCGGCGCGCGCGGTAAAAGCCACCTCGACATGTAAATCACGTCGACGACGTCGACGACGACGACGATGGCGGCGACGAGGATACTGTTCCCCCTAAATCCCCGTCGAGCAGGTTCGCGTGCATCTCTGCATCACGACGGTATCGGCTATCAACTTCTAAACAACAATGCCTAGATCGCAAATGCAAGCTCTGTCTCTCTCTCTCTCTCTCTCTCTCTCGCTCTGAACTTCGTCCCATGTAGTCTCTTCTTATTTATTTTTGTCTTCGACTTCTAACTTGATATCCGTTACTACCTGGTTCATCCTTGCGTCCCTTCGATTCTTCTTCTTTTTTCCTCGCATCCTGATTGGAGAGTATTCTGGTATCTATTACCCCAGGTTGTTGTCCTTGTCCCTAACTTCGTTCTCGAGTTCTCCTTTTTCGAATCCCTATCTTGATCCTGCTTCGTCGACCTTGTTAGCTTCGCTCGTTTATGCATTATTCTTCGACTTCGGCTTCGATCTTGATCCTGCTATCCTCGGTCCTTTGCGTCCTTCGAACTGAGAGAAGTTCCTCACTTCGTGTTTTTCTGTCTCCCGATATTTATTATCACGCTACATCGTTCTTGCTCTCTTTACCGCAGTCCTTTTTTGTACAATCCTCGCTCCTTTTACCTTCCCCATCTTTCTCGATATTTATTCGATATCTCATCACACCGTCCTTACTACTTTGTTTCTTTCTCACCCACACACACATACATACGCAAAGTGTACATCCTTCCGCGTATATCATCCTTCTTCACTCACTCTTTATCTTAATCCTACCTTGTCGTCCTTGTTCTTCTCCTTTGAAGGAAACGACTACTCGACTTCTCGCCTTTGTTTCTCTCTCCTGTCATTCCCGATATTTATTATCTATCTGCATCATCCTTACTATTTCAAGTTTCGCCTTTCACGATGCTGTCCTCAGCCTCTTCCTTTTTTCACTATCTTTTTACTTTTCTCTTTGACTTAAATTAAATAATATCTACTATAATTTTATCTAATTTTCTATTTTTCATATTCTTCTTATAAAATATCTTTTTTACAACAGTTTTGATTATTATAAATATACACCATATATTGTTTAAATGACACGCATCATGGATAGTTATCAATTACTCGTTCCTATTCCACTACACGAATTCGCGCTTCATCGCTCGTCATCTGCAATTTCTTGTCGGGATCTTTCTGAAAACTGTGTTACCAAAGTTTCTCGCGCTTTTGTGAGAAGAGTTACTCTCGCAGAAATCGACGTGATTTTTGTAACAACCTAATATAACGATGCGACGTTACGTCATCTTCACCTAACTCCTTACTTTCTTTCCAAACGATCGCTCCTTATCTCGCTCGTATCGCCCTCCTTCGTCCTTCCTATCGCCGATCCACGATCTTTTCTCTTCGCCCTTTAACCAATCTGCAAAACTGTCGCTTCCGGTCGCCCCCGTCGTCGACCATTCCAACGTCGAAAGATCGCGTCGGGAGAGAAGGATTTTGATCTCGCTGGCTGCCGCGGCCGAAGGAAAACTTTTCAATATCAGGAATGAAAAAGTTGGCTGCCACGGTCGACTTCTTCGGGGTCGAATTGTTCGTCGCGAAGCTGGACCAATTTAGGGCAATGGATCAAGCGCGTGGAAAATAGCAGAAGCGACCCTTTAGCAGTCGAATAGTCTCGGAAGTTTTCGTCTTTCGGGAGATCGCGTTGAAACAGCCTCTGCTGACTAAGTTCAGTTGTGAGTGCATCAATCGAGCGCATTATCGAATATCTTTTTGCTAAACGCGTCAATTATATCTAAGATTCTACCTAATTAAAAAAAGATCACTATACTTTAGAATGCTGCATTTAAGAACAGATTGATGAAAGAGTCAAATTGAGAAAATTAAAGTTGAAATATGTATATTTGAAGCATATTTTTAACATGAAAATAGAAAATATTTTAAACATCAACTGTGTGTTTATTTTCCTTCTCTCTATTATATTATTAATATTTAATTCACTTTATTATTTGAGGTGCTCTGTTTAATTGTGAAAAAATGCTGATCTGTAGATAGATATTAGTGCAGAATTAAATATAATTTTTTATTCTAATTTCATTTGGTTGCATAATGATACAGTGACAATTATCTATCTTTTTATTCGCTAATTACTAAACCAGTATATATGTATTTTATGATACGTCTGCACTCTGAAATATGATTATTGTCTGAAAGCTTTACTTTTTCCAAGACAATTGATTTGACAGTAATTTGAAAATTATATATTTATTCAAAAGTTGCGCTCTTTTTTGGTCGAAGATATTTATATCTAATTTTAAATCGCAGCTCATCTTTCAAAAGAAAAAAATATTCTTTGAGTATGTATGGATAAATTTGCTGGCAAAAAATCTACATTTCGACATTCGATACTTTTTTTTAGATATTTTATATGTATACTTAATAAATAAGTAATATAATCATAAATACTTTTAAATATTATTATTGTAAAGAATTTTTTATAACAAATGTTATAGTTTGAATTGAATCAAGTATTTATATTTAATTTTTACTTCCATTTAGCCACTTATAACAAAATATCAATAATATTTCAGAATGCAAACAGTCTACTATAATTTATATTTCGCGGAAAAATCCCCCGACTTTGCAAAAATGTTTCGATAACGACATGGTTCGCTTTCTCTGTTGCAGATGTTCGGCATGCCGAGGACGAAAGGGTGAATCGACGATTTGTGATAAGATATAGACATAATGATACCAGATCACGACGAAATACGTACTTCAAAAATGCCAATTTACACTAGTGCAATTGTGGTGCAAGAAACTAAAACGCTGCGTGCGCGATCAACGTCGGCGAGGGCTTCATCATCGCTTCGACTTCTTCCACAGCGAGCTGCTGCTCAAAATAAATCGGAGACGATTTATTTTGCTGGCGACAACTTGCTCTCGCGAATTATGAGCTCTCGCGAATTTGCAAATATTTTCACAATAGATTATTCGACTAGATCTGATACCAAAAACTTACTTGTGTTTACTCTGTTGCGAAAATTATCTCGCAACGATATAATTAATATAACTTTTAAATTTTCCGGAGACAGCAACATTTTTTTTAAGAAAACAAGGTTAAAGATTAAAAGGTTATGTTCATTTTTAATTGATAAGTTATGGGATGTGGATCCGAAGTTATTTTGTTTTTTCATAATTTATTTTAACATGAAATATTTGTAAATTTTTTTGCAATACACAACCCGGATTTTTGAAGGATTAATTCATATTTGAATATTATTGATCATTAATTGTTCTGTGAATGAGATTGTCATGCTTAACAACAAGACATCCAAATAACGTGTTGCTCAAAGAAATTCTGCCGATCCATTTCGATGATATTACAATTGCAATTTACCGTTAACGACAATTGTACAAATGCAAAAGCATTACGGATCATCGAAGAGGGATCTTCAGAGCCGTAACCTCGCGTGCATCTCGATTCACGAAGCGTCTCCGACCTTTAAAAAATAATCGAGGGCTCGAACCGCCAAGACATCAAACCGCCAAAAAAAACGAATAATTTAAGCGCGCGCTTGGAGCTTCGGTAGATTAAAATTTGCTGGTAAAAGAAAAAAAATGGGCGCCATCGGGTTTAAGTTCTTCTCCGCGTGATTTCTCTTTTCATGCGATTTCCTCAAGGACCTCCCCTCAAGGAGTCTTTTCGATCCCGCGATCGGGCGGCATCCAAGTCAATTTTTAAAGTGTAAGACGCGTCGGTCTCTGGGTTTAACTTAGATTTTAACGCGGCGTCTCGCGATCCCGGGGCACGCCGTGCAGTTGCTATAATCGAATAATTGCGTACGTATATATATACATAAATATATATATATTATTTGTAAGGACACGGCGGTGTGAAGTGCGGGTGGAGGGCAAGGCGGAAAAGGGACGATGAAGAGCTTAAGGCTCGCCGACGTACAAGGCCGTGCGTACAACGATCTCTGTTGTCTGTAAAAGTAAAACCTCATAACGCTCTAAGGTGCACGCTATCGTTGCACACAATGCGCCCTTTTTTCACTTCGGTATCACATGCGCATATTAATACTACATTTACTTGTCTCGTCGCTCTTAAACGCCGGTTGTTTGTTCCAAATAAAAGCGCGAATCAGCGAAACGATTTGGCGAAAGTGTGCCTTTTTTTGTTCTTTTCTTTTTCAATGCGAGATCTATCTCGGTAGATCGTTACTTGCTCCAAATTTACCTGTCTACCTCCGAGACTTTGTTTTACCTCGAATGTGCACTGATTTATTTACGATTAGAAGCAATCAGGTTTAAGCAGGATGACAAGAATTTTATATTTTTGTGTTTACGAGGGCGAGGAAAGTTTAAAGGAAGGATCGTGCGAGCTCGATGCTTTATTAGAGGGATTTGAAATTTTGAAGCTGCGCTTCGAAAAGGTAAACAAAAAGCTCTAATCGCGCGTGCACTCCTGAAAGGACGCATTGTGTGTGCAAAGAAATATAAATATATTACATATATATATATATATATAGATATATATATAAATAAATAAATATAAAAGAAAGATATACATTATATTATTGTACATGTAATTAAGGTAACACGAAGGTGAATACGAGAAAAAACAGTCGCTAGCAGCGTTATATATATAAATATATATATACATATATATATATATATATATATATATATATATATGATATTAAATATAGAAAAATATGGAATATACTCTATACAGTAAATATTGTACGTTTGCTAGTGTTACACGTTATACATATATATAGTACGTACACACACGATATATATGTATATACATATATATATATATATATATATATATTATATATTATATATAATATATTTAGCTTATATTTTTAGGTTACGTTTAAGATAAGCATTAGGTACAATTATAATATATAAGTAAACCGCTATTACCAGTAGATAATGTAAAAGTAAGTGTAAGTTTAGTCATCGATCAATGGACGAATCCGCGACACGATTCGCGGTACTTGAAATCTTGTGTATCGACTTTAGAAAAAAACGGAGAGCAGAGAAATGGAGGGAGAGAGAGAAAGAGAGAGAGAAAAGTACATTCAGCTGAGAGCTGTACGTTCACGACTCATTGGTGCTTTTCCCTAGGTAAATATATATTACTTTGTATCTCTTTCTCGTCGGCGGAATAATAATCGTTAATGTCGTCGATGTCGCTGCTAAGTAAATGGGCCGAGAGCGTCGGAATTCGTCGTCGTGATAAAAATCGCGAGTCGCCGCAAACGTTTTTCGAGATTTCCCTCTCTCGCCGAGGAGAAAATTCCCAGCTGACGCTTTCAGCGTTCAATTAAAAATAGCCATCGGAAAGATTTTTTTTTCTTTTCAATCTCTATTCGAATTATTAATAAGGTTTAATTTTAATTCGAATAATATTGATAAAATTTAATATATATAAATATATATATATATAAATATATATATATATATATATATATATATATATATATATATATATTGTGAAGAGAAAAATAGTTAAGCTCTTTCGCGTATTCGCGAATATTGATCGAGAGAAAACATTAAGCGCGACCCGCGAAGTACATCCGAAAAGTTCTAGACCTGGATGTACAAATGCTTATTTTTGCTATCTTAGAGCGACCGAGGACTCTAGAGCTCGTGTTTACAAAATGTTTGTGATGAATCGAAAAGATTAGTATATATATTGCGTGATATTCGATCGCGATGTCGTATCGTCGATTATTTAACCTAGTGATGATCGCATGAACGGAAACTTTTTGGAGTCATCCCGCGAATTTGGATGACGAGTCAAAACCGCGGAATCACTTTCTGCGACCGATAGAGCTCGATAGCGACATTCTCGGGTCTCGAACCGGTGTTATAAGAGAAACTAGAGCGAGAATACACGTCGCGGGTCAAAGTCTGTCTCGTAAGATCGAAGCGGATCGAAGAGAGATTAGACGAATTTGTTAAATATATTAATATTCGTACTGCTATTGTCCCAACCTAACGAAGCGACAGTCCACGGGGAAACGATATTCTGTATAGTATCTGGTTATCTGGATATTATCTTAGATTCTTCCCGGGTGTCCTAGCGGATTTCTCCCGAGATTGAGTAATTTGCGAGGCGTATGCTCTAGGTGCTTAAGACGAAGGAGTCGACCGAGAGTCGACTTTTAGCAACAGTAAATTCGAGCTTACAGGTGACTCTAGTTGATAGCGCGGGGAAGTTTTTACGATTTTTAGAGATAAATCGCGTTGTGCATTGACAAATTAGTTGGTGTCCTATAACTACGAAAATAGTTTCTACGATAATTCGATTGAGATTTTAACTCTTAACCGCGTTTTTCCGCCGATTCCTTTCAATTCGCAACACACTACGCAATGTAAATTATTTAGCACGATAAATTATTAAACAAAAATTATCCGGAAAAATAGATTGTTGTCATTTTCTGCAGAAGAACGCGCGCATTTAAGAGCAAAATCCATCTGTCTAGATCCACTGTGCTTCGTACTTTAGAAAATTTAAATTCATCTGCTCTAAAATTGTTGACACTTCAAAACCGATCAAGGTATTAATATAAAAATGTAATCCTCGAGAACTTATTGAAATACACTGACAGAATAGTGTCGTTAAAAGTATAATCAATGTGAAGCATAGTGGATTCGAAAAAAAACACGGATATCAAAGTAAACACTCAATAGATTGTCGATTTTTTGCATGATGCCCGATATTTGACATCGTGAGAAATTTTCGGCGCATCTATTACGTGCGAACAGGACAGAATCGAAGTATCATAAGTAACCGCAACAAGCGAAATGAGAGGTCAATTCTATCGACATAAATATGATTAAGTTTAGAGTACCTATGTGCGTACGTCGATACCTATAGCGGATCCCGTTCGACTGATACTTACCGCCTATGCGATAAGCATGCACGCCGATCACCTGAACGACTAACAGTGGCCAATGATATATGAAATATAAAAAAGAGAATTACAGGATTTCATTTACAGTTGCAATCTTGATTTAATTCTTTCACAAGTATAACGTCGTGCGAAAATGTCGCAGATTTTTCTATTTATTTCGAATAATGAAAATTCGATAACTCTTCAAGTAATAATAGAATAAAGGAACGTGATATAATTTTAGATAATCTTAATTTAAAAGAAAACTATTATTAAATCATTTATGTAATTTATATTTATTATAATTAATTAATGATACTTCAAAATATATATTATTTCGTATCAATGTTAGTCGAGTTCAGACGCTTCGGCTATCCTTAAGAGTTTACCAGCGTTTTATTAAGGCGAACAGAAACATGAAATACGAGCTTTCCGTTTTGGTGCAAGTGTACGAAGTTATATTCGTAAGTGTTCATAACGTAATTACCGTAATTAGCACTTAGGGACGGAGCTGATTTACATACTAAACACACGTGTAACACTGGGGACAGGTGGTTTTTTTTTTTCACGATGTGAAACATGAAGCAAAGTAAATGACGGATAGTTTCAGGAGGAACATTTTGAATGACGAAAATGCACAATTATTGCGAAAAATTGGCATTATTGTAGACGCATGGCTAATAAGTTTAAAAAGTTTTCTAAAGAGAATGTGTTTTGAATTTTTCTTTCTATTTCCTAATAATGTTTTCGGGGATCCTTTCGATTTTTGTATAAGAAAAATCCTATTTCTCGTTAAGTTAAGTGAAAAAGGTTCTGTGCATGCATATATATATATATATATATATATATATTTATATATATATTTATATTTATATGCTTGCAAATCAATTAATTTCTGTAAAGAGCGCGAAATCTAATGAAGTTTAAAAAAACATGTATGCGCGCTGAAATCAAATAAATGATTTTTTTCTTCCGAAATCGACTCAATTATTGAAAAGGGAAACGCGCTACATTGCGATCACTGAATCGACGTTAAAAAAAAAAAAACGTCACTCTGTCACACGAGCGTGCTTGATTTTCGACCGAAATGGATTTTAAAACGTCATTAAAATGCATTAGTTCTGTATGTACCGAGCATGATTTCGTCACCGAAGACGAAAATGCGGAGAAGTGGGACTTTTTTAGAAAAAAATTACACTCGCGTCTCGCACGTACTTCGAAAATCACGCACGAGGAATGAACTTTTTAGGCAAAATTTATTATAGCTCGTGTATCCGTCCACTGAATATAGAGTGCGTAAAAAGAAGTTTGCGACATTGTTACACATATACAACGTGGCTTTAAGCGACAATTTAGCGTGTGATAGTGTCGATGATACAATCCTGAAAAGAGTCAATCTTTTCGACGTAATCCGCAACGTTTTAATCCTAGCTAGCAAGTCTAGCTTCACAATTGTTTGCCGATATCCGTTAAATAGCTACGGTAATGTGTACAAATTTAGTAACTTTTTAACATGTATCGTTCTAATTTTCTTTTTTCAGATCTATCGAAAAGTGCACACGTACACGATAATAGTCTGATTAATTTTTTTCTAAGCACGACGTTCGAAAAAGAAAAATTGAAAAAATGTCTTTCCCTTTAAGATTTGCATTTTTTTTCTTTTGCGATAATTCTTGCCGCGAGATAATTGTGAAACTGGTGCTTGTTATTGTATATCTTCGATACCTGAGTTCCTTCATGACGTTCAAGATTGCGAAAGGAGTCGTTCGGTGATTTCTTTCGACGACGTAATCTCTCGCGACGTGTAAATTACATGCTGCTGTCAGCGACTTCCGCCTCGAACATTGGCGCGATTTTTTTCATCGGACAAACGCGCGTCTGTGAGACCAAGACGAAGATCGCGACTTAGCACGATAATTATAACGACGAGCTTCTTCTGCGAGATGATGTCGAAAGGACGAATCATCTGATTTACATCGCGTTTCTTAACGAAATACTTTAGAGACAAATCGATCAACCATATAAAAGAGCGGACAAGTGCGAAGAGATTTAATAAAATTTTCGCATTGGGTAGGTCAATTGTTCAAAAATAACTGTTTCCAAAATGAGGGAAAAACTGACTATCGAATTGGCTCCTCGATCGAAGATGAAAGTTCCAAACGAAATCTCTCTCGGACTTGTCCTCTCTTGCGTATGCAAGTATAATATTACTTAGCGATACATAAAGTAGTGTTTATGGAAACGCGAGAGCGCATCTCGGCTGATAATTATATAGTCAATATTAATAGCACAAGAAAGAGAGAAGGAGAGAGAGGACGGAAAATGGAGAAAGCGAGCATCGCTTTCGGATCGAAAAATGACGATTCGTATCGACCGGCGATCCTGAAGCAATCAATTGCAATCGCGTCGAGCGATCCAATTCCAGTCCAGAGAAATATGTATGAAGCGTGTCTTGCGGACGCCGGATATTCGTTTTCTCGCGCAAGGAATGTCTCTCGCTATGTTTTTCTTTCGTTTCCCATTATTTTCTTTTCAGTAAATTTTACACACCTTGCCGCGAAGCGGCAGAAAGCGATGATACATTGACGCGATTTAATCATTACTTCTTCTTGTAGCCCTATTATAGCATATTATTATTTTTCTTTCCAGATATACGCGCATGTAAGCACATATGTTTGATGATATGTATAAGATGTGTAAAGGTATATTTAAAACTTGAGTTATATATTTATAACATAAATATTATTTAATATATAATTCAAGCTTATAATAAAAACGGGTTGTATAGAATTCTGTCTTATTGATTCTCCGAAATTCCCTCAACTTTACGATTTTCCTATTGAAAAAAATAAAAATTCATAGATGCGTTTACATTTTTATAATATATTTAATAAATATGAAAAATTTTTTATGTATTTCGTAAAAATTTAAGCGAAAAATATAAAAATTTTAATAAATATTAAAAACCTTTATAATATATGAGAGAATTGATATGTACATTTATATTTGAAAATTATATATTTTTATTTTTATTTCATTACCTTAAACAAAAAAAATACTCGTATATATTTTATCATCTTTATAAAACGTAACAAATATCGGGGAAAGTTTGAAATTTTAATTTGTTTAGGTATTTTGTGTAATATTTTCTCTCAACTTACGAAATGCAATAAAAAATTTTAACGCGATGCGAGAAATTTCATCGTTTTCGAAGATAATCATTTTAACGTAATGATACTTGTTATAATAATGTTTCAAAGCTTCGGGTGGGCTTTTTTTCTGAGAATCGGGTTCAAGAATCGAGCGCGGAGGTATTATGCGAGGAAGGAAATAGATACCACTTTTTACGCATGGCTATATATATTTTACCAAAGAATCGTTAATCAACGTCAAGGAAAAGAATGGCGTATTGTAGTATCATCCGAGAGGAGAAAGGTAAAAGAGGCACGATAGTGACAGAGAGAAGGACAGAAAGGAGAGAACTTAAAATGGAACTCCTAAATGCCCTCAGTATATTCTCCCATCCCGTAATTTTCGTCTAGTGTTTCTAAACAAGTTTGATAAAATACGAATACTAATCTCGTTCACGTATATTAAAATACGAATATAATCCAAAAAAATGCGAGAAATTTACGCAGCGCTTTTTAAGCATTAAAAACATGAAATAAAGACATTAAATACAGCAAAGATGTTAATTAATGTAATTAATTACATAATTTGTGTTGCAATTGTTAAATTGTGTAATATAAATTTAAATTCCGGGAAAAAAGAAAAACACGAACAATATTTCATGCAAAAAAATAATTAAAATATAGAAAATGTGATATCGTGTGTTGTATCATATCGGAAATGATCGCGTATTACTCAGAGGCATGTCGCTGATTTTGTCACCGATTAACAGTAATTGTTGTTTAGTTAACCACGATTCGAAACTCCAATACCTCTCCATTAAAATTTACTTACAGCACCCAATATAGCGGATTGAGCCATTATTGAATCTCGGCGGAATTTCAAATATTGCAATAAAGGTATTACGGATTCTCTTCTGGAATCTATTATTGAGCAGAGTCAAAGAATGTCACTTTATCACGAAAGTTATTCTTGATATTGCACAATCGACGCGAACGTGAACGAAAATAATCACGCTAATCCTATTTTGCATGTATAATCATCGTAATATAATCGCATTTAACCTGGCATTACATTAAAACGTAAATATAACTTTTTGTTATGCAATAAGATTAATACAGACATCAATGACTTGCAACGCCGCTGTTAATAATAATCGATAAGTGCACTTATCTTCGAGAAATCTTCATATTTGAGCGATTGTTGAGATTCCAACGACGAAATTAATAATGTATAGAATAAAATCTCATAGTATATTAACTATGTTTTATTCTATACATCTATCAAACGTTTTCCAATCCAGTGGAACGCGAAACATATTTGAGATGTTTTTACCGAGATTTTTTTACCAGGAAGCAATTTTTTTTAAAAGTTTTTATTACATTCCTCAATTAATAAATATAATTAAATGTATAAATAAAAGCAACATAAATTTTATATATATATATTTATTTGTTTATTATTGTTCAGTTAGTTTTTTTACTAAATATTTATCACTCAAAGAAAAAAGATTGGAAAACAAAGATTGGAAAACACTATGATATATGTTATAACCATTGGCCCCGAGGATATATAATAATAAATAATTAAAAAATATCAACCTGATAACACGAATTAACGAGAAGTATAATAATATATTCTTATGATAAAAACGTAATAATTTATATCAATAATATAATGTTATAACAAGAGAAAAGTATTGTTTATAAATATTGCACATATAAATCATTTGTATCATTAATCAAAATTTTTCGAAAAATTTAGAGAATCACATAAAAATTAACATAATTAAAAAAAACGCAAGTGAAAAATTCAAAGATATAATTTTATGACTTTTCGAACATAATATACCATGTATCCGTATTAATAAGAAATGCCTCACAAAAATGATACAGTGAAATAAATCCTCGGAGCCACGAAGGTTAAAATGTAAATTCCCTTCTTCCTGCGAACCTTTCCGCAGGCGAAATCATCGAATTGGCACCGAAGCAATACCAGTATTGGAAGAGAGAGATCGAGAACCAGAACTAAAAGGAGATGAACTTGGAGAAATAGAGAGAAAAAGTACATCGAATGGGAAAAGAAGAGAATGGCAGAGAGTGTGAGATTTCTTTCGATTTAATTAGGGGTGGCTACGGAGGGAGGGAGAGGGCAAGAGAGAGAAAGTCGCGTGATTCGCGGCCGGGTGACCCGTATGAATGTATGTGTATGTGCGTGTATGTGTGTGTGTGTATGTGTGTGTGTGTGTGTCACGGCAATATGGCGCCCCGGCCGTCCGCGGAAATTCTTAATTAAATTCTCGCTGCTTCCTCGGGGCAGATCTGACCGAGGAGGCCGCGTTGAAACTCCATCGGAGTTTTTTCATCCGTGTGGGTCCGGCGAGTCAAGCGGAGACCGGCAAGCCAATTCTCCCTCCCCCTCCCAGCAGCACTTGGCAACTTCAGATTACGTTTGGTCCTCTCGAGGCGAAGTCTTCTCGCCGCAAAGTGAGCTTTATTCTAATCTGCCGCAACCGCCGCGCGAGCAACGCAAAATAATTAAGCTCGACCATAGGCGTTGGTCCTGGGGATATATATCTCGATCTCTCTATTCCTTTTTCCCTTCTTTGCTTTATTTAGAGCCGGCGCCGTCTCGTTTCCACGAAATGTAGTTCGTTCCGCCGGTTTTACGCCAGGAATTTGCTTAACCCTGTATTGCCTCGCGTTGTTTTGAGACGAACGGTCGAATAAATATAAAAAAAGTGCTTATTGGAAGATATGTAGCAAAGTATGCGTGTTCTTTTCGATAAATTTAAATTTTTTTCAAAATTTTCCTCAGCAAAAGTGTACATAAGTGTGCATAAGTTACAATTTGATATTAAAAAATAATAAGTAATTATTGTTAATTTAAATTATTGGAATAAGAAAAAATTCTAAGAAAAATTAATCTACACAAAAAATATAGATAAATAAAAAAAATATATCATATCTCTTTATGTCAATATTTGCAAACAAAATTAGAAAACCGCGCAATAAAGGGTTAAATTTACCTGTCAAAGCTCAGCAATTACGATTTGATATATAAGCGAAGATCATTTTTCCTAACGATTAAATAATTACAATAATGTAAAATTTTCAGTAAAATAAATTAAGTAAATAATATTAAAAAATTGTAAAAAATATTTATAATTATAATGTACAAAATAAACGAAAGGTATAATTAAAATAAATGAGTAGTTTAATAAAAGTAAATGAATGTATTAATAAAAAATTAATATCATTGTGTTGTACAATTACTACGTGTTATAACGTATATGGAATACAAAAGCAAATGTCTTCGTTATATTTTCGAGTGACGTATTCATGTTTCCGCGTTGCGAGAATCAAATAAAACTTCGAAATATTCCGCTCGCGATATCATCTCGTATGCATATATCTATATATCATCGTAGTTGACTGCTGAGCTTTGGCAAGGCTCAGCCATCGGAAATAGTGGCTGCCTCCTGGCAAAACCAGCAATGTAAAACGCCCGGTTTGCGCGAAAAATTGCAACGTTTCTCAAAATATTTCACTATAAGATGTCGAATATACAGAGAACTTGCGCGACTAACTTTCTATCGATTTGCAATAATTTTATATTAATTCATAAAACAAGTATTGTTTAAATCTCAACAAACATTGCACTTTATTTTTATTCAAACTTGGAATATTTCACGATGGATACCAATCATAAAATAGTATTTTTTATAGTTTTCACTAGATACTTCAAATAATTTTATAGTAAATGTAAACTTGTGTTCTTATCAAAATATTAAATTATTTTTTTTATAAATGTTATCAATTTTTTATAAATATTATTTTCTTAATTTATGATTTTTTCAAAAATTTAGAAGAATGTATATTCCGAATACTTAAATTTATTTAAATATTAACATTTTTATTTAAATTATAACATTATTTAAATATCCTTAATTTTATCTTTTCAAATCTGTATAGAATTTTGTTGATACAAAACTTCCCACATGAATACAGAACTTAATTTTTTATTGTCAGACAATTTAGCATGCGTATGTAATATATGTGTGTATCTATGTGATAATTCTTATATAAATATTTAAAAAATAACCATCGTGAAATAATTGTTATTGCAAATAAATAGTTGCGCAAATATAATATGAAATAGTTCACTCACCAATTTATATTTGTCATGCGTAGATATGCGTCATGCGTACTCTCCTCTCTCCTATAATAAAAACAAATATAATCAATATTTGCACTCAATAATTTTCATAAATACAAATCAAAATCTAATTTCTCCGTAAACGAGAAATCATTAATACAATATTATTGTAGTAATATTTTACACAATGTAATGTTTTCAAATAATATAAGTTTTAATGTTGTACATAATATCAATAAATGAATAAACTTAATCATTTACGTTTCTTGCTTATTGAGTAATATCTAGAAAATATTTTTAAATATTCGGAAATGTATAATATTACTAATTAGATAATATTTTAAAAATATTTATAAAATATTATATGAAGAAAAATATTAAAATTCCATTTTAAATTATTATATAAATTATTATATAATAAAATTAAATTATTATATAAATTTACAATATATTACAAAATAATTTTATTTAATAAATTAATTTTGCGTTTTCTACTTACTGAGTTAGCTTTCATACATAAATTAATATTAATATTAATATTAATTTTTACTTTTTACTAAGTTATCAAAATTTATTTTATTTTTTCCATATAATAATTTTGAACTCTGATATGAATTTGAAAAATATTCAAATCATTATAAATAAATAAAATAATCGAAATGCACAATTATAATTTTATTTAATTGGATTTTATTGGATATGAAATTTATTTGTATATACGTTTGTA
This sequence comes from Camponotus vicinus, assembly GCF_025532165.1. NCBI lineage: Eukaryota > Metazoa > Arthropoda > Insecta > Hymenoptera > Formicidae > Camponotus > Camponotus vicinus. The sequence goes on from NW_028141980.1 coordinate 16,353,956, forward strand.
TATAATATGAAATTAAATGTAATAAGAAATAAGATCAAATCATACAAATATAGAAAAGTAATAAACGTAATAAGAAACGGAATTAAATTGTATAAATATAGAAAAATAATCGGACGAATTAACTCACCAAGCAGCTGTAATCAAATCATTGTTTGCTTCTGCGAGACATCGCGACACGCACACGCACAGTCCATTATTTATACACAATAAATAAATTTATTCCGGCACTCCCGACGCTTACACGAAAGACAGAATCATTTTACAATCGCGCGATATATAATTTGCCATTCCCGGTGTACATATATTCGCACGCAACACACAATTTTGACGAGTAAAAAAGGCGCGAAAAACACGGAGCTCTTCGTTTCGACTCGCACCCTTGATCGCCGCCGCCAAAAATCCATCATGGCGTCCACTCGTCTATCGATTCGACGGTGCGAGAATCGCAATTTCACTGGCATCGATAACGAGGTTCATGCCGTACCGTTCAGACCGAGTGAATAGTTAACCGTCACGATCGCTCGATATACATAATTCGGCGCGCCCGATATACACGCCCCATGCGCGCTATTTCCACTTTTGACAGGTGTAAAACGCGAAAGCGAGACTCTCCCACCGACACTTCCGACGATGAACGCGACACTCGGGCGACTGGACGCCTATCGTCTGACGCACTATTAAGATGCCCCCGGCGTTTGTTTACATCCGCGAGATGTTTTTGCGAGACGCGCGAAAGGCGAGACGTACCGTGCGTGTTTATTCCTCTGTCACTTTCCGAAAACAAAACACCGTGAAAGTATCGTCGCGAAGAATGAGCGACGATGAGTGACGTAAATTTGGCGGTAATCACAACTTCGAATACTCCTTAAGTCTGTATCAGATTACGCTGATTGAGATTGAAGAAATTTTAGTTCTTTTTTTGTTCCAATTGATTAAATCCTAATTTTTAATCTTCAATCCATAATCTTTGATGTGTAATTTGATACGGACTTTATAATCGCGCGATTCGTGTAATATAATCGGTACCATAGATTTGAAATGTTATAGATGGCGTACTGTCAAGATTAAAGAATTATTGGTCGCGTTCGAAAATTTACCGTCTGTACTAAAAATCTATATGTAACGTGTATATTATAGATTTTTAGTGGTGAATTTTACACAGTAAGAAGGCAAGAGAATCTATTCTCTAATCAGAGAGCTTGCCATTTTCTTCAAAATTCTGCAAAAGACAAAGAAACAACAACTGTTATTTTTTTTGTCATAAATCAAAGTAAAGAGTTTCACACGCTTTTTCGTTAGAGATTCTTTAATTGGAATCATATCATAAGACGGCGACTTGTGATTGGTCTGTCTTTTTTTTATCAATCCGCGCTGGTTTTTTTAATTGAAATTGTCTTTTTTTTTTATTGATCAATCGGCGCAAAGATTTCTTTGTTCTAATTGGTTAATCAAACACTTCAGTAAATCGCACATGAAATTACTAGCATAAGACCATATGGACCAATGAGCATCGAATATTATGTAAGTCAATATGGCGACTTAATACTCGATGCTCATTGGTCTATGCAGCTCTGCAATTTCATGTGCGATAGCCCTCTAAATCAGAAAATTTTTATCTGTTTGAAATCATCTGTGCGTTTGTGCAGTCTCAAATTTCAATCTTAAATCCAATTTTTGCACAGTCTAAATGAGCACTGCGTTACAAGTGAATCATCCTTTAGTATCAATTATTGGTTTTTACTTTCGTGTGATAAGTAAATTGCAAGTAAATCGTCTTTTATAGTATCAGTTTGGTTATGTGTATTGGTTATGTGTATGTCGTGTACCCGGACAAGCGCGCGTTTAAATGTCGCATCTGTGTCCGATATTTTGTAAATGTCACAGTTAAGTGTCGAATTACACATCGGATTATGATGATTGTCCGCTCGCCCGAGCGTATCATGTGGATCATAAGAAACGTCAAAGTATCGAAGCGTGTTCGTGTTCGCGTCCCTCGGTGATCATCGTCCGAGTTCGCGTCGCTCATCACTGAACGCGGTTACATTCATACATATCATGTACTTTTTACCGCGTCACTTTGTGTTTCTTGTGGAATAAACATTGTGCGAAAAAAAGTATCTCGCGTATGTAAACAAAGGCCGAGAATGTCGCAAGAATCGTCCGATTGTGTCGTGTAAGTATCAGTTGCGCGTTCGAATTTCACGTCGACATCTCTCTCTTATTACATGAAGTAAAATATGTTGTTTCATTATATTACTGAATTAGAATTTCAATTTCATTTTATATAAAAAGCAAAAAATGGGCTTTATTTAATTGGAATTTCTTTTATTTTGACTTATTTATTCATTAAAATTATTAACAATAATTAATCTCTAATTTTGGTTTTGGTTAATGAGATTAATTAATAAAGGGATTAATTAATAAAGGAGTGAAAGAGGGAGAGAGATTTGTAAAAGCTTATAATAAAACATGATGGAAAGGATTATTATATATTGGATCTTTTTGATTATATAAATAATAAATTTTTAAGTCAAAATTAAATGTAGTTATTTCATTTCAAAAGAAAAATTAATTTTATGGCCGCGAATTTTAGTACGTATATAGATGTCGTGAGTGTTATATTATTTATATCAATGTGATCGTAATAATTAATTGTTCATTTATTTGAGTACTTTGTGTGACTAGATCGCGAACGAATGTTAAGCTGAAGGTCAATACGAAGATATCTACGAATTTGCCCAAGTTAGCTCACTGGAATCTTTAAATAAGTCAGAGAAAAAAAACTTCGTGTTCTTGTCTTCTACTCCACAAAGGTGAGTGTGATATACAAGTGTGTATCAGAATTATTGGGGGGGGGGGGGGGGGTTTCAACAAGTGACACAGAGGACAAAGTGTATCACTTCATCCTTGTTAGTTGCCGAATGTAAACAAGGATGTAATGATTCATTGTGTTACACTGTGTCCTCTGTGTCGTTTGCTGAAAAACGCTCATTGTATATCACGTGATTGTTAATAGTAATAAACATATAATATAATAACATTATATTATGCTTTGAACGATCGTGTCTGTTATTGATTTTTAAATCTCATTTTATAATTCGTGTATTTGTCGACAGTGCAACGAGGATGATCGACAAAAAGCTAAAGTGCCCATCCGGAATAAAATCGGCTCGGCGAGTTTCGCATTTTATGGCAAGTCAGTCTCTGCTAAATCATCGTCGAGGAAAGAGGAAGAAGGTAAGATAACACAAAACAAAGTAAAATATTTATTGGTGAGGTTATCATTTCAAAGGAGGGAATTTGAAGGGATACCATCGCGAGTTGCGCAAACATTTCCCGGGGGCACGCGAATGAACATCTGGATATTTAAATACGCGTTGAGTAGAATTATGAATAGAATTATGTGCAAACATGTCTCGATAGCATTGATGTCTAAATATTTGAGAAAAAGGGGTTAGCGCTCTCTCCCTCTCTCTCTTTCTCTCTCTCTACGCCAAAGTATCAATATGTATAGTGGCCTGAAGCTGTGTCGAGTCACCCTGTAGATAGACGTAACGGATCATGAATTATGAATTGCGTTCGCTGGAGGACAGTGCGTATTCTTATTTTCCGATCCTGCCGGCGAAAGGACGAGAGTAAGCTCGATATCGACAATTAATGAATATTTTGTCGTGATTACTTTTCGCAAATATTTCTCTATGAACGATTAAAGATTTGTTTGATTCAAGTTCTTTCTCGAGTTTGAACTTTGAAGATTTAATTGCCAACTATTTTATGCATATATCTCTCTTTCACTGTGATTTTCTCAGATATGATACAATAATAAAAACAGATAGAATCACAATTTTAGTGCGTTGTAAAAAATACGCGAGTAAAAAAATTGATGAATACTTTTTTCAATTCTCCAGGTTTGAACAATTATTTAGACATCTGTGACGTTATAATGCGATGTTATATATATTCATGTAATGTAACGAAGTCATCATCAGATTTTAATATTTTAATTGTAAATTCTAGTGACGGATGCGATGTAACATTTTTATTTGATTTTATTCGATCACTATATATATAGATAAGTCCCTCCCATGAAAATTCCATTAATATATTTTCTCTTCTTAATAAATATAAAAATAAGAAATAAGAAAAATAAAAACTTGAAAATAAATATAACTGTTAAATTAAATATGAATTAAAATTATTAAATTAAATTAATATAAAATAAGATTATTAAATTAAATATAGAGATTAAGAAATAATAATTATATTAAATTAGTTTTACATTATAATTATGTGTGTTACTCTTTATAAAATTATAAAATGTTAACAATATTTTGATCATCTTTTTTCAAATTCTTTATAAATTATAATACTTTTTAAAATTATTTTTTAATAAACTGCTATATATATATATATATATATATATATATATATATATACATATATATTATAATAATATTACTAAATGTTACAAAATTATTATTTCTATTTATTATTAATAATTATTATTACTAAATTAATATTATTAATATTACTAAATGTGTTAAAATTATTTTTCTTATAAACTGCTATATATACATTATAATAATGTTACTAAATGCTACAATAATATCACAATAATCTAAATTTATTTTTAAAAGTTACGTTAATTCTATCGTTATTTGTTGTCGATAAATTAGTAATGTAACAAAATTTATTTCTGCAGATATTTGCTACAGATATTTGCTGTTGATATATGATTTTTCTCAAACATTAACTCTTATCAATATTTTTCAATCTTCCTATCATTTAATCTAATTTAATTTATCCAATTTATCAACTGATGTCATTTATTAACTTGCGAGTGCACTCCTCTCTGTTTAACATTTACTTTATCGATAAGCTTTTAAGATTGTATCAATAGCTAGTAAAGTAGAAATTTATTGAAAAAACAATTTTAGTAAATATGAAATTCTGGAATTTCTGATAAATTCAATTTATATTATTGTGATATGCAATGTATTCATATCATTGTGATAAGATGTATATGCAATTTGTTAATTTTTTAAATGATTGAATTTAAATGTAACAAAATTCTCAGTTTTATTTCAAAGGTGTGTATATATATATATATATATATATATATATATATATATATATATATATGTATATGTATATATAATTTTACTAGATAATTCAATCAACTTTAATTAATTGCAGTTAACTAAGAATTAATTAAATTAAGTTTATAATTATTAATGCTGCCTTTATTAAATTTTTCAAATATTATATGGTGTTATTAATATTATCAATAATTTCATATGTTGCTTTTTGATCTATTCTAATACATATTATTTTTTTATTTATCAATAAATAAATAAATAAATTTAAAAATATATATATATTTATTTATTTACTTGTTTATTTATTTATTTATTGCTAAATAAGAAAGTAATATATATCAGAATAGATCAAAGAGCAACATATGAAATTATAGATAACATTAAAAATAACACCATATAATATTTGGCAAAAATTTAGTAAATGCAGCATTAATAATTATAAACTTAATTTAATTAATTGTTGGTTAATTGCAATTAATTAAAATTGATTGAATTATCTATTAAAATTATACATCTCAAGCAAAATATTACAATGTAAAATGAAAGGCAATTTTATTAAATATAAGAGTTATTCGACGTTGGTAGAATTATAATGACAGAATTCTGTGTTATCTGTCGCTTCTGCTATCCATTTTAAAGTATCGATCGCGAGAGGGCACCCAATGTCGCGTCCCTCGTCCACGATAGCGGGCGCAGGAGCACGATGGTCGTCTTCCGGGTTGCCGTTTGGCAGGAGTTCAGTCGGTGCCGGTCGGTCCCGAGAACCGTTCACGTCTGGACATCCTGCGGGGCGCAAAATCTAAGATGGCAACAGATATGTACATTTGATAGGACGGTCCATTCGATCAGGAAGAAAGCCGATTCGGTCTTAACGTAACGCGCGATAATGAGCGAGTGAAAATAGAAAGAAAAGAAGAGAGAAAAAAAGAAAGAGAAAGAGAGAGAGAGAGGATCGCGATGAACGAATAAGTACAGGTGCAACATCATCAATCGCGCATTATCCGAGTGGGAGGGAGGGGGGGAGGTGCGATATTACCCTCTTCTTGGCACGCATAATCGCCGAGAAGAGACCGGATCGAGAGTGGACTGCTAGTCGTGCTGTTACGGAAGTTAGGAGCTCTAGACGACATGCCCGTGACGAATCGCAACGGAAGATAAAAGGTGAGCGATGTCAATTTCGGTTGCTGCTTATCGGAGAACAATTTTATAAGAATTTTTGGAAAATCTTAATTAATTTCGTGAAAATTATTTCAGTTTCGAGCGTTGCCAAAGAAAATTTGTCGATTACGCTTGTGATGCTAATATAAGATTATTTAGGCTACAAGAAAAGGGATACGAGAATAAGAGAACGGAGGGTCGATTTAGAGATTAGAAAATTAGCAAATTTTTTTCTGTCGACGAATAAATGAATATAAAGTGTAGAGAAAATGAATTAAGAGATAAGAAATTTATTGATATTAAATCTTAATGATATTATTCGCGGAATGATTATTTCTTGTTTGAATGACAATATTAATTTTAAAGTGTTCCTTTTAATTGTCTTGAAATCAATGTAAAGCATTTTACATTGACGTTTGAAAATATTGAGACAATTGTGAAATCTATAGAAACTTTTATAATTAATAGCTTGAATCTAGTAATCAATCGGGAAAAATTTGATTTAATAAAAAAATGTAATTATAATAATTGTAATTAATAAAATAATTTGTAAATTGAAAATTAGATTAATCAAATAATAAGAATATAATAAGGAATGAAAGAAATCATAGAAATATTAAAGACAATTGTCAGGATAGAAAAAAAGTTTGTATCGAATAAAGAAACAATGAAGGAGAGAAAAGGACAAAAGTTTCAAGAATTGCTTTTAGTTAATTTTAACTTCCGGTATGAATAGAGAAACGAAAGGAATATTTTCCTTGGTAAGCTTGAGGTAGAATAAGTTCTTGGGATTGAAAATAGTTGTTTCCCGCGATTCGTGTTAACAGAAGATAAGATTTTTATTCGAGTTGATGAAATTGATTTCTTGGAAATACAATACATGTGCGAACAGTTACATATTTGCACAATTATATATTTTAGAATTTATTATATAATCATTTATATTATTATATAATAAATTCTAAATACAATACCATTTTACTTATAAAAAACTTATTTAATATTATTATTATATAAAATTATGTTATATAATAATAAGCGAGAATGAAAATTATTATTACATATTAATGAAAAAAGAGATTATAACGATAATTAATTATATATCTTTGTTTCGTGCGATTTTAATCGATGCTTATTTATGAAAGTTAGAAATAGACGAGTATTCATAGTGGTTTTAAAATTTTCGTGAAAAGAAGGTTACATACATATATGTTAGAGAAATAATTAAAATAATATAACATATGACATTTTTCATAATTATATTTGTATATATAATATATGCAAATATGTATTTATATATAATACATACAATGTTTGTGAAATAATAAAAAAAAGTTTAGTTCAGTTTAATTATAATTTTTTGCGACGTGTTTTCGTCATAAATACGTGATGACGCATCGCAAAAATGCATGGAATTTATAGTGAAAGATATAGAAATTGCTGTAGATATAGAAATAGTTGTATACATATATATCTTATATATATATATATATATATATATATATATATATATATATATATATATTTATAACATTATATTTGACAATAAGCAATTTGTTTTGAGATGGAATGATTCTGCTACATTTTGTAATTTATGTGAAGGAGCATAACGCGATGCTGTAGCAGGACAATGGTAGGTGTTTTGCATAAGAATAACCCATATCGCGAAAGATCGTTTATTACGAGCTTGCCGAAATGGCGGCACGGAATTCTGGCGAGTTCTGTTTACAACCCCTAACGTTTAACTCAAGCCTTCCATAGTTCTACATATCAGGCCGAGAGTTTCCGCGCAGAAGAGGAAAGGGTTGAAGGGGATCAGCATAAATTTCACGATTTATTGATCCTCGCAAGGTGCCTAGTATTATCAAGTTTGGCTCAGCGACGCGCTCGGGGCTCAGTCTTGCCTGATTTATCAGCACGGTCGTTAAGTCAATCGAATCCGCGTTATCCCACGAATGCGCAAGATTCTCAATAATGCTGCGAAAATTATTTAAAAAAAAATCCAATTAATTTTCCAATGATAAAATATCGGCATTCGTCCTTCGCTCGTCGGACAATATTAATCCCTCGTTTCCACGATAACTATCTCGCTCGTAGCAATTACGCATAAATGAATTTAACTCGCGGAGCAAATATTAATAAGAAGGCAAAAAAATGTCTCGTTCTTATGAAATTCGAGTTTGGTCTATGTAGAGATTTAATTAATAATTATTTTATCTATGTGTATTGCACAACTCGTTCGTCGAACAATATTAATTCCTCGCTTCCACGATAACTATCTCGCTCGTAGCAATTACGCATAAATGAATTTAACTCGCGGAGCAAATATTAATAAGAAGGCAAAAAAATGTCTCGTTCTTATGAAATTCGAGTTTGGTCTATGTAGAGATTTAATTAATAATTATTTTATCTATGTGTATTGCACAACTCGTTCGTCGAACAATATTAATCCCTCGCTTTCACGATAACTATCTCGCTCGTAGCATTTACGTATAAATAAATTTAATTCGTGGAGCAAATATTAATAAGAAAACAAAAACTTCTCGTTTTTATAAAAATTAAATTTGATCGAGTAGAGATTTAATTAATAATTATTCTTTTTTGCAGAGATTTAATAATTGTTTTGCCTATGTATTGTAATTAATAATTATTTTATTTCTTACAATATATTTTAAAATATTATTATATATACATATCGGATGTTTTACACTGATTACACGTACTAATTAATTCATATATTTTTCCTATAGAAATTTAGAAAAAAACAATTAAGACGAAAAATAAATCGAGAAAAGTGCGATGGTTATCGACATAAATCGGTAATCTTACAATCAATAACTCCAAAGTACCATGAATATTATATTTCACCGATCCTTGGGTGCTTCTCCTTAGTTCGTTTCGTCTTCGGGATTTGGCTCTTCAATTCTAGTTCGCGAACGTAACGTAAATTAGACCAACTGTTCGGTCGATCGTGCGAAAACTTTCACGCTGCGTGCGACGAGAGGAAATTGTCGGATTCAGCCGGAAATTGCGAAATTCCCGATAGGAACGATCTCCATCTTCTCGATCGCGGTTCTCGTGCGCTGTTTCTAGCCCTACCTTTTCTAGGATATACGCATCGTAGGATCTCTGTAGCGCGGATTTCATCCCGCGATTACGTCGTCTCGTTTCTCGATCGGTCGACCAGTTTAATGAAGGCCCCCGTTGATACCTTTCACCGAGGTATCGAACCTTCACAGAGCAGTCTCCGTCTCCGATTCCTTATCGGTGCGCCACGAACACGGCAGTGAGATCGTGGCAAGTAGGATTGGAAAATCCTCTTCGCGAAGATAAGTCGAGAAGGAAGAAGAACTTGGGTCGCGTTATAGCCATATAGCCATATAGCTGCTTTTTGATAAGCTTGCTGAGGTCGGGATATTTTTACGACACATTCGAGTGTGAAGGAGGATTCAGCGACAGTTTCTTTCACGCTTTTCTCACTCTTTGTTAATATATTAAAGATTTACAGCAACTGTAAGTGAATTAATAAATGAAATATTTCTTTCCACCTCATTTTCTTGTTAATAAAATGAATAATTTGTTACGAAAATTCAGAAAATTGCGAATAGACAATTAATTAAATACATTTTTCTACGATTGTAACATGTATCTACAATTAATCGATTTGTACTAACTATTGTGTTCGGTGCAAATATATTGGTTTTGATTTCGGTTTAGTGTTTACTGATCTCATCGTGATAGCTAGTGTAGCGATCGATCTCTTCACATAAAAAAGTTTTTAAAAAAATAGCTACTGCAGCAAACGGAAAAAATATGCGCTTGTATACATCACTGAAACCACTGATCATAAAAATAAGTCGTTTGCATGCCTTCTTTTTATTATACCTATGTTCAGCGATCGTTAAATCCCTCTCATATATGACATCAGACTGAGTGTGCTTACTTGTGACTGTTGAAAAGGTCAATATTTCGAATAAGAGCTCCCGATACCGATATTCCTTTTTTCTGCGAATAATATAGGCGCACATAAAAAGAAATATATCTTACTCCCTGAAAGATATATAAGAAAATGAATTTAATAAGAAATATATTCTTTAGCTTGTAGAAATAGAATTTGATAAAAAATTAATAGCATAATATGTGTGTGAGCACAAATATGATTTAGAGATAAATGAATTTTTTCTTTATTTTCGCAAAATATGAAGAAAAACTGTATTTTAGCTTTGTGGAGGATATCGAAATATAAAAACGTATCATAATTTTCGTGAAATTCTTTCATATTTAAATTAGTCAAGGGCTTTCAAGCAGAAAAGATTATCAAGATATAAAATACAAATTTAAAAAATTTGTAGAGTCTTTCAGAGTGCATTATAAAAGCATTTTGAATTGAATTATATTGATAAGTAAGTAAAGTGTGCTTCTGCTTTTTCTTTAATAATAAAAGAAAATAATAAAAATATATAAAAAAATTATTAGAGAAGATTTTTTTCCTTCTCGCGCGCTCTCTTTTTCCTTTCAAATATTATTTCATGTATTCTGTTATCATGATTATTCATCGCATGTAATACGCAGTCAACTTTTGGTTCAATGCAGTTCGTTACGAGCGAGGGCGGAGATGGTATACCAATAAGTTTTCGACACGAAATTGAAATCCCGCGACCTGCGAGCGTAAACTCGTTACTTATTCGTTCCGAAGCCGTAATAGCGTTGCGAAACTCAATCCGAATGGCATGCTATATCCTCGATCGTTTAGCGTGCAAGCGCGCTGGGCCCTATCAGTGTTCGTTTCCCCAGTGGCCTGAAACTTAGGATCGTCGCATCGCTATATCGCAATAGAATTTCTATCCTTTAATTTGCATTCTAATTACATTATTACGGAAACCACTTAAAGAAAAATAAACAAGCCTGCAAAATTAACTGTAATTTTACGCATATTTTTCTTCAATCTCTAAAAATCTCTCTCTCTTTCTCTTTCTTGTATCTTTTACAATATTTTTATATTATGAAATATATATACTCCTGGACAAAATTAACGCATAATTTTTTTTCACTTTTTCTTTAAAAGCTGATATTTAAATTTTAACGAAAAATTTTAAAGAAAAAGTGAAAAAAAATTATGCGTTAATTTTGTCCAGGAGTATATATATATACATATATATATATATTAAATATTTTATTAGAATGAAAATTTAACACTAAATTATAATATATATTCACGCATAAAAGAATAACTATAATATGTTTATATAAATATAATTATATTAAATATAATTATATTTATATAAATATAATTTTTACAATCAAGAGATTAATAAGACTTTATGAAAACAGAAATTTGAATTTCGCAGCTATTAAGAGTCAAGTGCAAGATAGTAATGTGTCAGTTTCATAGAAAATTAATTTTTCCCTGAAACTGATTAATGTGCATAGAACACAAATTTTTCTCGGTCCACATATTAGATGTAAATAAGAGATTTTTAATAAACCTTTCTTTTTTTATATTTTTTTCACTTACGCTTTAGGAGAGTTTATTAAAGAGGAATTTATTAAAAATTTCGAATTTTTTTTTTTTTTTAGAGATTTATTTATAATTAAATTAAATTCTCTGGGATTTTATTAAATTTTATAAATCTCTTGTTTCGATTTGTAGATACAGAATTATATTCTGTCCATATATATATTTCATATACGTAACATATGAATGTAATCAATGATAAAGGAAACGCAATCACGGAATGTTTGACCATCATTTAGTAATGATTTATGATATATTATTATTTAGGCATGATTTATCGCTGAAAAACGGGAAAAATGTAGAGACCAAGTTGAATTCGCGGTTCATTGCTAATCTTCTCCATCTTGCTTTCTTTCGCATTCGCGAAGTTATGGATCGCGCTGCAAGAAAAATGAAATCACGCGTTGCTGTTTTGTTTTGTTAACAGAGTCGTTCTCTTCGCCGATAGTACGTGACCGGCATAATACGTAGATGTTGCATGTGTTAGCTAGCAATAATGCGAGCATTTCCTTCCAGATGCTCCGTGAACCCGAGATATCCCTTCTCCTCTACCTCTGTACATCAGTATTTTTAATTATTAAAAAATATCACGATAATTGTATCAATTATACCAGATTGATACACGACTCCGTACTTTGGATGATCGAAAATTACAGTATCCCCTTAATTTATCGTGTAATAATTATTATACGCGATATATTCAATAAATAGGATTGTTACAACACAGTATCGCTTCGGCGGCTTGATTCCGTCGCCGGTGCATGTCGATGCATCACTGATGCATCGCCTCACAGTGATACGTGCGTAAATTCGATCCGGCCTGGAAGAGGAGACGACGACACAAAGGCTCGCGAAATTTAAAAATGCGAACGGCGTTCTCTCTGTTCCTATCCTCTTATTCCCCTCTTCACCGACGTGTAATATCTCGCTCGCGAGTGGATATCACGTTTGCTTTAAACATCGGCTTTAAACCGTAGTTAGAGGCGGTCGAAGGAGAGTTGCTCGTATCATATTTTTACGAGCCTGAGCCTGATCCTTCAAAGGCTCCCGAGCTTTCTTCTTTCGCGGAGATGATGACTGTTGTGTTCGTGCGTAAGGGATAAATCGTGGGGAGCCAACAGTGGCGGTGAAGGATAACAATAACCGTATCCAATAATCGTGTCCAGACTTTTGAGCCGTGTTCGCGGCATAAAATCCTTCCCGGGAGAAATTTGTAAGGAAATTGGACGCATTTAATGACGCGCGATAAATTCTCATTCCGTGAAATGCGACATTATTGGCTTTTCCCTATGGCAGACAGCAAAATGGCTCCCTTCGGGCCTTCGGTGTATCACTACACGTTGCGAGATTATGCCAAGGGATAAATAAACACGTATATTTGGAATCGAAAATGAGATAATTTGGAGAAATACATTTATCCAGATGCAATTTGTGTTAATTACTTATAATGTGACGAGAATAAGACAGCAAATGCTTCTTATACAGAGAAAAATGTATACACTATTCAAGTAAATATTATTTATTATAAGTATACCATAAGTTTATATATCCGCAAATATATCAGTTCACCACAAGCATTAAATTTAATTGAATATATTCTGAATTTTAGTAAGTGCAGTATTGTAGTCAAGAATATTAAATTAAAACAAAAATTTGGTTTGCTTATTACATAGAGTTGACAAATAAAGTAAGTTTGATTTTTCTTTGATATACTACTTTACAATATTCTTGAAGGGAAAATAAATTCTTCTTTTGAGTACATGATAATGAGATTTTCTAACACTTGTGATGAGTATATTTTAAGACTATTATCAAGAATATATTCTTTGTTGAAGAAAACTATTACTTAAAAAAAGAAAAATAAACTGAGTAATTGCTTTTCTTGGCAGTAGAATGATATTTTTCTCTGTGTATAATTAATATATTTATTTATATACAATTGATTGTAAAACATCTTTCCTACAGAGATCTATACTTTAGAAAATTGGCCTTACTGTAAAAATAATACAATATTAATGTTTGATACATTAAATATATATTAAAAATATTAATAATCTCTATACTTTTATTAAAACATTTTTGTATAATAATAGTTTGAATGTTTAAATGTTATTTTGTTATATTATTTACAAATAATATTTTATACATATAAATTATGATATATGATGATGATGGATTATTCGATTATTTCATTACGTTAATATAAATCAGTACTTATCAGATAGTATCAATTTGCAAAATTATTAATCTAATAAATAAAGACCCGTAAAATCTCTGACCTAATTAAATTGAATTATAATATTATATAATATTTCATTACAAGAGATGTATATAGTGTTTAACAATTATAACTATTAAATACAAGTATAAATTTATGAATATTATGCTCTGCTCACGTTCTATAATATCAAATACATCGAATATATTATTTTATCCGTCTATAAACTGTATTAAACTCAGTGCCACGTTCGATATATACAATGAACACGTGTACTCACGGTGTTTTTTCGCAATCGCAAAACGATCGCAATTTCATATCGCGCAGTCGGTATCTCATTTGCCTTTTGCGACAGGCTCTATATATGTATATCAGTGCGGAAAACAGGGACCGTATTTACATGAGAGAATAAAAAGAACCGTCACTACCACGAGTAGCTAGATGCACTCGTACAGATATACTCATTTTACGTATACAGAGAACGAATGTAGTCAAATAACGAAATATTTTGCAATTGGGTTTCAGGTGGGACCTAAGGAACGAGCATCTCATCCTAAAGGGAGCAGCGGGAGAAGAAAATATGGGAAAAGGGGACAAGAGAGGCATCGCGCAGCGCAGTGATGGTGGTGAGTCTGTTTTATTATCGAGCAATCTTAAAACGCGTGAATGAATAATAAGAGAAGAAACAGGATGTAATACATCTGTAAGAAATTACATATTTTTCGTGATATTCGTAATGTGTAAAATTATATTAAATTATATTAAACTTATGAGAGAAATTATATTAAAATTATAAAATTCTATTAAAATTATAAAATTATAAATATTAAAATTATAAAATTATATTATGTAATAATAATTTTGAATAATTATTTATCGATTAAAAAACGATAAAGACTCAAAAGAAGTCTAGTGATCTAGAAATTAATTAAAAGATGAATGACTTTTTTAAATATTTTCTGAGATTTTTTCATTTTTTAAGAGATCGAGATGAAAACAAAGATATTTAGAAAAATGTTTATATTAGTAAGCTTTGATTAAAAAGATATAAGGATAAAATCTATGAATGTTAGAACGTTACTCATCTTTGATTGTTAATTTCTACTTCCGAGCTTTACATATTTCACATTATTCCATGAATTTTGCAAAACTTACAAACTATTTTTTATAATCGAATGATTTTGAAATAGAATTTTAAAATAAGACGTTATTTCGCATATCTTCATAAATGTTATAATTGCTCATGTATTATACAGACGAGGATTACTAGAATATATATTTACCTTCTTTTTTGCGGCTAAGGTATTTTTTCCGTGAATCAATATCTCTTTCTTCTTCTTCTCTTTCTCGCTCTCGCAAGAACGAGATTTACGCGGTGCGCTTAAAACAATCATTTTCTCTGCCCTTTCGCCTGAAAATCGTTTGCTTCGTCGCCTATTTCCGGCGGCGACTCGTGACGTACACGCTTTACGCTCAAGATTGCGATCAAAGGAGGGAACCGCGGACCGGAAACCCGCTGCCACGCACGCTAAACGACCGGGGAACGTTTGCCTGTCGATCGAGGTAGTTGGAAGGTGACGTTGAACGATCGGAATTTCGATACGCGAATATCTCGAGGCTCGCACGTTATCGACGTTATTTCTCGAGGGAAAGGAATAGCACATGTCTCTGTGCGTGTGTAAGAGAAATTGAATCGCAGGAGGAACAGGGCGAGGAGACCGCACACTGTGTATATTTGCGCTTCCACCCTTATTTTCTTCTTCCTCCTCGATACGAAGACGACGAAGACGAAGACGACGACGACGACGACTGCCGTCTCGTTGCACTGTTACCTATCGTTATTTGCTCGTTGCGTATTTGCGATTAGGGGATACCTCGATACCGCGTGAGAGTGCTTGCCCTCTCGATTGTGCACACACTCGCGACATTGATGCATCCCCCGGATTGCAGTTTAGTCGCGTTTTCACTTCAGCGCTCGATATTGCGTATAAGTTGTTTGCGTTGAAAAATGTTTGAAAACTATAGTCAAAATAAATCATTAGATAATTTGAAGGATTAATAAAAAAATAAGATTTATAAATATATACATATTTTGAAGTGAAAATTAAAGTGTCTTGTTGTACGTAAGAATATAAACCAGAGAAACAATAAAATATATATCGAAATCCTCGATTCGAATCGAGGAAATCTGCTCGAATAGTCGCAGATGTGCGTGTTCGCGAACAATAATGTAGATTCCAGCGCAGTTTTACATACGAGAGAATCTCGAACGCTTTCTGGCGATATTCAATTTTGTTCATATTCTACGAATGAAAAGGTTGAGGGTGACGTGCATCTCTCTCTCTGCATCTTATGAGTCCAATAATAATGTCAGAGTAAACTCTGACACGTGATATATTAATCGAAATCAGATTAATACCTTATTAGCAAATATATACTAAATAAATTAATAAAATAAATTAACTAATAAATAATAATTAAAATATATTGACTTTTGTATTTGATATAAAGAAGATATATTTATAAACGATGACGTACTTGTTTCTTATCTTTTAAATTATTAATATATATTTATGCAGACATGGAAGAAAATTTAATATTTTCCGCGATACAGAAGAAACGACTTAATTCGAATTAATTTTGAAGACAATGCGCACAATTCTCGAAATTCCAATCGCGAACCAAGAAAACCGTTCACAAACCTCGACGCGTTAGATGGTTCTTTTAGGGGAACAATACGAGCGCGGTTTAACAAAAGCAACCTACCGACACAAAGCTGGCACGTGTTGGTGAACCGTTTGTCACTTCAGGTGCATACCTCCCTGTTGCAGGGCATCGCACGAGTTATCTATTTGCTCGTGGATGCATCAGACCGACGATGAACGCGCGCCGCTTGTGTTTGCAAAGTTGAAACAAGAAGATGAGAAATGTGATTACGGGAGAAAAGGAAATAGAGAGCTTTTTCACGCCTTCAATGGAAAGATACTGTTGCGTCCGCTCGATTATTTCTTTTTTGCAAAATTAATAACCAAAGTAACATCTCTCAATCATAGTAATTATTTTACGTAATATAATATTATCTCATATAAGTTTTTTTTATTAATTTAATCTAACAACTTAATATTTTAAATTTAATATTATTGCTCATGAAAAATCAGAGAAAGAAGAAAATTAATTTATTTAATAAAATGATTTTCTATTTTTCCCTATCTTTTTTTTAAATTGATTTTTCGTAGACTATCATATTAAATCTAAAATATTAAGTTGTTAGATTAAATTAATAGAAGAAGCTTACTTAATAAAATTGATGAAAATTTAGTACCGTTTGTCTCATAAAGAATTCCAACGAACCTTGAAAGATTAAACGAGAATTTCATTGCTATTTTCAATAGTTTCCGAGAAGGCAGCTTGTAACTTTGGAAAAGTGTAAATTATTCTATATAAATATCTAGGAAATTAAAATTTTTCTAGAAAATTGATATATATATGACAGTATTTTACAAAAATTTCTGCGATAAGATATCTCTATTAAACCGCGTAATTATATTTCTTACAGTAATGTAACATCAAAGGGGATTATATTAATATGAAAAGAGATCTTTTGTGAATTAAAGACATCGTAAATCCTTCTGACGAAAGCCCGGTGTGTCTTTAATGGAAACGTCGCGAATCATATTATAGTCGAGTCTTATGAATTGTATTATCTTGTTGTGTTCCACAAAGCAGACTGAACATCGAGGAAGAAGGCAGGCGAATCGCGAAAAAATATAAGAATAGGGCAGCTTGAGGAAAGCGCATCTTGAATACGTATCGAGATAGAGAGATGTCGCGAGGAGACAATAGCCTTGGGGATGATCTTTGAGAGTGCTGGATGTGCACCTGTCGTCGACACGCTGTCGACAGTCTGTTATTGGGGTTTATGTGTACGTGCGAGGAAACTTCAGACATAAGATATTCTCTCTCTCTCCCCCCCCCCCCCCTCTCTCTCTCTACTTCTCTTTCTTTCTCTCTCTCTCTCTCTCTCTCTCTCTCTCTCTTTGTTTCTATTTCGCACAAGTTGATCTGTGCTATATATCATAGAACAAGTTTGTATCATTATACGTCGCGAAGAGAAATACTTTATTTTCAAATTGATGTCTGACGTATTTTTATTACATATTTATTTTATTACATAAATAATATAATAAAATACGTCTCATATTTATTTTATATTTATTATCATATTTATTTTATTATATGAATATAATATATAACTCTATATTTGTCTTTTTTATATAAATATTCATATCAGCTATTTATTATAATTCGCGATGAGATAACTCGTATCTGCTTTCTTTTGCTTTCATTTTTATCAAATATTATTTATCTAAAATTTTTAATTTGTAAATCGCTTTAAGATTGATGATGTTAAAAATATTCACATACTCCGCGTATAAAGGATATGAGAAGATAATAGTAATAATGTCGCGATAAAGATTACTTTTTGTTAAAAAATAATGATTATTTTAAACTTAAAAATTACAGTATAACATGATATACAATAAACACACAACACATATTATTATATTACAAGAAAGAGAGGCTTTATACTATTACTTACTATTGTACTTACGTTTGGGAATTATATATATGTCATACGATGTTACATAAACTGTCGTTATAATGATTGCTCGAATATTGACGAAGTATAATACTATAGAAGAAAAATGAAACGCGGGAACAATACCAGTTTACCTTGACCGCGTTGTTAAATGATTAGATGCGCCACCGTAATTAGCATAATTCGCGTACCAGTGCTAAAAGAAGTGCGCGTGTCGAGCGATGAAAGGCGAGTTTTCAAATACAAACTATTACGATATTTTTTCTTTGAACAGAAATAAAACAGTCAATTAATACATGTACGCATTTATTTAAAAAATGTAAATCTGCAAGAGAAAGCAATGCTATGACAATTAACGAAAATTATTGGGGCGTATTAATTGATACGGATTTTGATCGTTAATAGGCAATATTGATAAACAATATAGGCAATATTGGTAAAAATGATTACTAAAATTGTTTGATAAACATCCGGATGCAAAGCGACGTTTTCAATTTTCGTTGAAGTAATTCTGCGCCGAATGCATCGAACGACACGTAATGCATTATCCAAAGTGGTTGCTCGCGTCAATAGTCGACTACGTATGTACGTATTTGCTTTTGCCTTACCACGTGTCGAGATGCGATGCGAGGTGGCACCTTCAAATTCACAATGCGATTGATTGAACGCGGGAAACGTTTGCAGGCTCTTAAACGTTGAATAGCTTCGTTATCGGACGCAATGGGCAAAACGCCGAGAACAAAAGAAATCGAAAGAAATACGATATAATGGATAGATAAATATAACATGGCTGGAAGAGCTCATCGCGACTTATTATCAACGATTATCGTAAATGGGAATTATTAGCTAAAAACCTCTTTGTCTCTTTCTTTTTCTCTCTCTTTGTCTCTTCTTTCGGAGGCATCTCAAATGTGTCATTCTTCTCTTTCAAAGTTTTCAATTATTATACACACAAAATATCTTACTATTAGCAGAAATATTTTAATTACGCTTTGAAGAATTTGTGCGGAGTTTTCTCTCGGCAAAAATTTGCCGCGAGTTTTTATAATATTCTAATTTTCAATATTACAATAGATTTCATCGCAGTTATAGTTAAAATTTTATCAAAATAAAGACTAAAATATTTTTTAATTAAATGGAGACTTGAAATATTTTATTTCTTCCGAAATTAGAGTTTTTCGAAATTTGATTCAAGCTAAAAGATAAGTTACGGTTGTCATTATATAATATAACAGATAGCAAATTTAATTTTTTAATTTGTTATCATTATTACGCAATATTTTATGTAATCCTTGTCACAACATTAAATGTCGAGAGAGGACAGTAAGAATTTTTAAGGGATTAAAAATATTACTCGCACGTGTAATTTTTCTATATGTCATGTTTTTTACGAAGGGGCATGAAAACATGTCATTCGCTGCGAACTGATCAAATTTTGCATCCGTAATGAAGTTTCGTCGCGCGAAGCTAAAATATAGACAGATATTTTGGGTTATACAGGTCCAGATAACTTTATTGCTTTCTCTCTGCATACGTTACATAAATATTCATCCGATTACAGCGTACTTAGAGCCTATCTCCTATATCACATGTGGAAAAGCTGCAAAAGTATAACGCTCTTGCCTCTCGGCTACGTACAAAAAATTTACAATAATTAAGCGCACATTCGCTTTCGCACGCTATGTTCGCGCATGCAATCGCGGTGACAAACGAGATGTCATGTTTTCTTTCCTTGTTCATTATTTATGGTTATACGTAATTTTACATGCTAGGTTGGCTATCGGTCATTATTAAAGACTAATTGATTAACATTATCATTAATTTATAAGACACGTTATCGATTTCTAATGTTATATAAGATAAATACTGTGCTTGCTACATTTTAAAAGTTGAAGTTTTTCATTATCTCTTAGACTACGTAAACACATGTATAACTAGTATGTATAAATGTCTATCTATGTATAAATGTGCACTATCAATCGAATAAGCGGGTAGAAAAATACCATATTTAGTTCGCGATTATTATAACAAAATAATTGTTTTCTTTAGATAATATACATATTAAAAAATATACGTTATTGTATAAAATCTTCATTATATTAACGTTTTACATTAATGACTCATGTTAAAGATAGTGTAATGAGTTTTATTTGACTTATTAATTACAACCTCTTTATCTTTAGCTTAACTTTTTTCAAAATATGTTTTATGAATATTCATTTTTTTCATGCAGAAATGAGAATTTTTGTAGATATTCGATAATTATAAATAATTGTGTCACTGGATATATAATAGAAGATCGATATAAATAAATGTATGGATTGATATAGTTTAAAATTAAAATTTTCATGTTTATATTCATGTGAAATTCCACGCTTTAATATTTATGAATATTTTTCAGCATTTATATTTACGTTAAATATAGAAAAAGAAAATATATCTAAAAAAATTATATTTAACTTTATTATGAGTATGTTTTGACATATTTAATTCAATAGTTTCTTATTTTCATTAAAATTTATATTGTTAAGAAACACTGTATTATTTATTCCAAATTATAAGAATTTATTATTTCTATGTAATTTCTGGCTTATATATTGCTTAATCTAAAAATTATCACTGATATCGCGATGTGAGTATCAAGATTTTTTGTTCCACAAATCTAAGTCTACTTACTGAGCTCTTTCATCCAGCAACACAAATATTTGTACAGAGCAGATAGAAGTCACACAAATTGATTTGCAGTAACTCGAAACTTGCTATTCTATCTTCTGTTAATTTTGAAGGGAGAGTTTCTCCCTTTCTCTCTTTCTCTTTTTTTCCTGCTTAATTGGTATTTTTCTCTCGGAGAACAAAGGACGAGTCTTATTACGAATGTTATTGATTTGACGCGTTATAGAACTTCATGACTTCTGCTCGGGCAGCATTCGCAATGCTACTTCTGCAAGGGTTAGGATCCCAATTAACTCCAGGACAGCCCATCGATTCGAAACACTTTACGAGACGATTGTTATTGGGCGAGCAACATTGAACAATTGCCCAGATACATGGTCCGGGACTCCGTGGGGGTGGCCGCGAAGTCGGGGAGACGGGGAAGTTTGACGCTTGTATGCCCTCGCGGTTTGGATTAATCCCCTGAAAACAATTTATAAAATTTATCAAATTTAAATTTTTTATTAAATTTTCTTCTCATCTCATTTCAACGGACATAATTACGGTGATAAATAAAAGTCTCTAGACATATTTGTAAAAATTCTTTAAAGAGAGATGCATGTAAAACGGAAGAATATTATTTGTATGCGATGCAATTTTGCGACAAACTTTTTTATCTTTATTTAGCATCATATGTACATCATATGACTAATTTATTCTTTAATCATATCGTCGTTTACGGTGAAAATATTATAAGAAGGAAGAAACGACGATTGCGTTGCTCGACATTCGGTCAATTAAGCGGGACAAAGCAGCGCGTTAGGGGATTTATCGAGGGGGTACGGAATCCACCGCAACTTGCCGGTATGGTTCAATGAAGCATGCTTCGGTTCGGTAACGAGACAATCGGCGGTGACCACGAAATCGGATTCGCAGCAGCCGCGTTGGATCGGGTTCGCGCGATCCAAGTAAAGTGCTTTGGCAGGAACAAATGGGAAGGACTCACCGTGAAATCGATCTCGTTGTTGAAGCCGGTCCTCGATATCACTACCGGCGAGACGAGCGACGAGGGACCGGGACGGGTTACAATTATCCTTGCGCTCACCGGCAGGGAGTTGAGTCTGACTAGTTCCTGCCGTCTCCACTGGTTGGTCTCCTTCGGCTTGTACTCTCTCATTCTGTGGCAGATGGAAATAGGGTCGCATTCATCGCGCGAGCGTTCCGAATTAGTAAATTCTCTCGTCCCGATCATACGCTCGGGGCGTTAATCAAAGCCGCGCACAATTTGACGTATTACACGGTCATTGCCATTTTGGATTTTACGCGATTGAAGAGGTATCTCGAATTGTGCGAGCGAAATTTATTCGATTCAATCAACGGAAACGCGATTTTAATCGTTTTTCATTTCGGAGATAGATATTAATAACAAAACATAGTTATATATATATAGTAAAATGTTAATATAATAAAATAATACAATAAAATAATATGACAAAATAAAAAAAGGCAAAATGTACATATGAAAAATCTAATCGTAATTAATTTATATTTTTTCGATGTTATTTATATATACGAATTTTATCATTTATATATTTTTATACAAAAGCATATTTCACACTTATTTACACGATTTATAATCCGCGAAAAATTACATTTATATATCGTATATATATTTTAATTCTTTAGAATGAGATATCCTTTTGTCTAGATATCGTTTTGTATTTTCGATATGAAAATTTACAAATAGAGTTTTTTGTTTTAGTTTCCGTCTCGCTTTGTTCGTTTAATTTCATAAATTCAAATGGATTTAAGTACCAAAGCTTTATACTCACCAACTCCATCGCGATAATACAACTCCTCAGTAACAAGAAAACAGTGGTGAAGTAAAAACAAACGGACGAACAAACGGACGGATAATAATAGTGAGCACTAATAAGCGTGGGGCAAATAAAGTTCACTGGCGATGCGCCAGAAAACTGGGTTTTTGCAAAACATCGTGTCCCAAGAGGATTCTTACGTACCTGCTCTCATCTTGTCGTCGTCTTTCGGCCTCCAGCCTTTGCCTCTCACGTTCCGCAGCCACCCTCCTGGCCCCTTCATCTCGTACGAAATTGCTCGGAATCGGTAGACTATCCTGCCGTCTTCTGTGTTCCAGCAAAAGACGACGATCCTGGTAGTAGGTCGGCCTCGTGGCTTCCGGCTGTCTGGTTCTCCCAGCTTCGCTTCTAGACTGTTCTTTCAGCATCTCCTGTCTCCTCCTCTCGGCCTGCAACTTGGTCGCCTCCAGCCGCTTCCTATTCTCCTCGTATCTTCTGGATTGCACTTTTCTCGCCTCTTCCTCTCGTCTAACCGCCTCCTGTCGCCGCATCCGTTCCTCTCGCAGTCGCCTCTCCTCCTCTTCTCGCTGTCGCCTGGCAAGTTCCTTCCGCCGCTCTTCCGCCTCGTACCTCTGCCGTCTCGCCTCCTTCAACCTTCTCTCCGTCTCCTGCTGCCTCCGCCTGAGTTCCTCCGGCGAGGTTCGCCGATCGATATTGTACGTAGGTGCCGACGGGCCGTGCTGTCTTCTCGCTTCTGAATCGGGGTAGCTGGTGGGATCGCGACGCCTAGCTTCCTCGATCAGCCTCCGTTCTTCGAACCAGTTACGATCTGTTACGGCCGATTGATTGCTTCTTGAAGGCACGTTCACCGGCTGGTTCCTCCTGATGTAGTCCTGCAGCTTCCGCTCTTCCTCCTGCCTTCTACGTTGCTCCCTTGTACGAGATTCGTCGTCGTCTCTGCTCGCGTTCATCCGCGGATCTCTGCCCTCTTCGGGTCGATAGCGTCGATTTTGTTCCTCCGACCTGCGATCGACATGAGTGGCGTTGATAGGTTGATTTCGCGCGATATATTCCCGCAGCTTCTGCTCCCGTTGTCTCTCGTCTTGTTCTCGCGTGCGTCTTTCTTCATCTCGATCACGCTGTCTGACATCGTTCGGATGACTGATTTGATGTCCCGTGCGCATTAAATTTGATGGTGGCTGCTGCCGCCTTGTCTCGTCCTCTTCCTGCTGTCTCTTCTTCTCCGACCATTCTCTGCGACGTTCCTCTAGTCGTCTCCTATCATCTTCCGGAAGATTTCTCGCGCGGTCTTCTTGACGTCGCCTTTCCTCCTCTTCCTTTCTTTTTAGCGCTTCTTGCTGCGATCTGTACTGTTCTCGCTTCCTAGCTTCTTCTTTTTGCAACTGTCTTTGTCGCTCTTCCTCTCTCCTTGTCTCCTCATCGTGAAACCTTTGTTTCTTCTTTTCATTGCTCACAGGTGTTTCAGATTCCGATTTTCTCGCGTTTTCCTCCTTCCACTTGGTGTTATATGGTCTTTTTTTAGTCTTTTCTTCCCCTTGCAATCGTCGTCTTTGTTCTTCTGCCTCTCTAAATCTCCTCCGCTCCTCCTCTTCTCGTCTGGCCATTTCCTGCGTTCGATTGCGCTCCATTTCCTGTCTCTGTCTCTCCTGCATTTGTCGTCGCCTCATCTCCTCGTCATCCATGCGAGATGTCGAGGTATGATGCATCCTGTCACGATACTTATCATGTTGCGTCTTTCGCATTTCATCCCTTCTTCTCTCTTCCTCCTCCCATCTGTCCAGCGTCTTTCGACCACCCTGTTGCATTCGTCGTTCTTCTTCCTCCTCTCTTCGCTTCTGTTCGAGTAGGTTCTCATACTCTCGTCTGATATTATCGATGTCGGGATTTATTCCACGATGCTGGTCACGTCGTCTGGATACATCTTGATGGTATCGCATCTCGTGCTGCCTGCGACGCTCATTCACGGTCTGTAATTCGTCGCTGGATACGACACCTTCGTTCTCGCCGAAACCCCAATTGGTCGACCGTCTCGCACGTTTTCGCCCGCTCTTCTCGCCCGCAAATCCCTCGGTATTTGCCTCGGCGAGCCATAGTAACCGTCGATTCCTGACAGCGTCGTTCGATAAAATGAGCGCTCGCTTCGCTTTAGTTCCCTTTTTCATTTCAAGATCTGTCGATTTTTCTGACTTTTCTCGATCGATTTCGAGTCCGCCGGATTTTCGTGGAATAGATTTGCCCAAATCCCCTCGAATCGGTAATTTTTCCGACCGCCTAGACTCGTCCAGATGATCGGAATTTAGATGGCTAGCATCCATGTCGCCCCTGTTCGACTTATTCTTCTTTGCAGTGGTCTCTAATTTCTTTAACTTGAATAACTCGTCCATCTCTTCGTAGTTTTCTTCATCGTATGACGGATTGTAGTCGAGATCGAGAGATATTGGCATTACGTCCAGCAGCACGGACGCCGGTACCACCCCCTCCTGCTTGTCGGGCGTATCTATCGATCTTTTCGTCTTGTGGGACGATGGCGACGCTTCTAGACCTTCGCATCCAACCTGTAGCTCCGGCACACCGCCGACGCCGAAAGCGTCTCTGTTGACCGAAGGTGTCTCGGTTCGTTGCTCCTCGAAAAAGTTGGATTGCTTGTGATGAACCTTCGGGTCTATTGTCGTCGACTTGATTTCCGTCGTCTTCGTCTTTAAATTCAAGTGGCCAGTTTTCTTGGGAGCTTTGCTCTTGTTTTTTGACGGGAAATTCGTGGGGGGCGTGGTTGCGGTAAGCAGAGCCTTCTCTTTGGACAGGTCCAGCTTGTATATTTCCATCGAACCCGGGCCTTGATCCTGGAACGTGTCGTCGGCCACAAAGGGGTCGTCCAAGAGGTCTGAACGAGGTACCATCGTTTCACGCGAAAGCGTCTCCGGCATGTCGTAGCCGTAATCGACTTTGTCGGCTGCGAATTCCGTGGTGGCGATATTTGACAACCGCTTCTGCCAGCTTGAAAGGGAGTAGACTCGCTTTGAGACAATGTCCTTTAGAGGCTTCTCAAGCGAAAAATTTTGCTCAGCAAACTTGGCATTGTGACGTAGAGCTTTTAATTCTAAAAAACACAATTGTGGCAGTTTTAAATGAAATAGATCGAAAAAGATAATTGCTTACTTTGGAATAAATGAGCATAATAAATTTTCAACTTTAATGAACCGTTCGTGAATATATATTTAAATTAATGATTAATGATATTGTACTTTTAATCGTTTATTGTTAAAATATTAAACACACACACATACATAAAATTTTTCATATAAATATAATTAATTATTAACATATAATTCAATAACATTCATAAATTATTATGTGTTTCTCGATTGCGATATAAGATTACTGTATTGAAAAATGTCGTTTTTCAAACTTTGATTAAACATTTTTTTTTACATAAGAAAAAGCTTCGAAAGATATCCCCGATCCTTTAGGGAAAAGTCCAACTTTTCCGAGTCCGAACCTTTTTGATCTGCAAATAGCTATACATAGTACATGAGGAATGTAATATTTTATGGTGCAAAACTTTACCTTACGAGATATGCGCAAGGCGAATAATTGCATAGGAAGTTACGTAATTTTCGTATCTGATTTAAGAAGTTCAAAATGACATCGATACAAGTTCCTACTTGAAATTGGATGCTCTTGAGTAAAATTTATGTAACGCAAGTTATTGTATATACTCGGAAAGACGAATTATTTTTATGAACATACATTTTAATAAAGATTTAATTTCGAGATTTAATATATGGACGAGAGAGAGATTCTTCAAAAGATATTTAATAACGATTTTATGCTTGGTTAGAACTAATGTAGTTGCATACTATAGTGACGTGAGTAATGCGACGCTAATTTATTACTCTGAAATTCTTGCGTGCCGTTATAACGTTAAAATTGTGTGTGTGTGTGTGTGTGTGTGTGTTGTTCGAAAGATATCAATTTTTCATTATTCTCCTAAATAATAGTTATGTTTTTTTCCATATTTGCAACGCGTACAAAAAATTTAACTATTATTACTTATTTTTAAACGTATATTATATGTATATTTTATAATTTTAATCAAAAATATTCTATTTACTTTTCTTTCTAAATATTTTTTTTATCTCGAAAGCCATATTTCTCTCTAGTATTACCGCTATATTGATAATGTAATGCGTTAAAAAAACTGTTTTCACATGTTTCCGATTTATAAAAATATACCAGCAGAAAAATGTATACCGAGTTTTATCGTATCTAACATGAAATAAAAATGGAATAATAAAATTATGAAATAATAGAATGGAATAATAAAATTTGGAATTAAATGTAAATGTTGTATTTACTCGATATCGAAATTACACGAAGATGATGATTAAGGAGATCTTAATTAATCAGAAAAGTCTGGGAAAAGAGGTAGTCGGGATGAACGGATTTCCATCGGTTAGGTCGAGCTTTGCTCGACGCGTATATTTCGTCTCTATTAGACGGCGGTTCGACAAAATTAAATCTCTGACGTAATTGAAGCTAGATAAACTAGAGCACTATATATCTGCCTAGTAAGTAGAAAGTGCCAAGTGCAATACCAAATATAAATAATAAAATATTGGAAGCATATTTCTCTATTTGGCATTGCTTATGCGCCAGATACTTTATTGAAAAAAATATATTTAATAATTAAATTAAAATATTTAATTATATATATATATATATATATATATATATATAGAAAATATTGCTATAAAATAGATAAATATTATTCCCAGGAAAAATATTTCAGGCTAAAGAGAAGCAGAAAATATTAATAAAATAATATTATTATATGAAAATGTGTAAACCTTCGATATTTCCTTAAAATAACAAAGTACAAAGTATAAGCAAGTGGAATATTTTTATAAAATAAAATTAACTTTTAAAAATAACTTTATTATAATATATACTTTTCCTGCATATTAAATTATAGAAGAGAAAGAAAAGAAATAAGCAAGGTTTATACTAAGCCTCTCCTGAAATATCCTCAAAATGGTAATCTTGTATTCGGTATAGCTCCTTAAATTAATAGTGGGACTCGATATAGTGCTTTATTCCGCTCAATGGGACGTAATACTATAAAGTCTGACATACCCTCCGCGGAAATCGACCTTCGCGAGTCGATCCAAAGGTCGAGCGGCTGATCCTCGGCCGGTCCGTGAGCCCTCCAGTCCCTAGTCTGGTCTTGTTGAAGCTCAGCGTAGCGATGCGGGGACGCGGGGGAGTATTGATCGTTGGAGAGACGGAGGGTGACTGTTCCTCCTACCAGACCCGCCACCGTGAACCAAACCGTGGCCAGAGCCACTGTCACCCGTGGCTGCATCGTCCTGCAATCAAACGAAGGTTTTCCTTCGTTATTCCACCTCAATCGAGCAATCTGACTTACTTGGATGGCGTTAATAGAATCCCTAATTTCTTAAGCCGAATCGAGATTTAGCTCTTATTTACAATCTTTCCAATATTTATGAATTCTAAAGGATTTCGTAGTTTAATTTATGTGGAAAATTGAGTTGGCGCCCTTCAAATAGGCAATAAATAACGAATTAAAATGTAGCTCTTATTTACAATCTTTCCAATATTTATAAATTCTAAAGAATTTCGTAGTTTAATTTATGTGAGAGATTAAATTCGTCCTTTAAATAGGCATAAACGGTTTTTTACTTAGAGGTTTCTATTGAAAAGAGGCTTTTCGATAGAACCATACGAAATTCTGTATGTTCGGAGGTCCAACTAATATGTACTGTTCTTTAAATTTTAATTATGTGTATTCCGTATTATTACGTAAAATTTCACAATGATTTCTTATTTATATATAATGTTAAAATTTAAATTAATCCGTATAAGTTATCTTTGATCCACAATGAACCTCTTATTTAAAAGTTAAAATTTTTATTATTCAAGAAAAGAAGATATTAACAATCTTTATATTCATTAATCTTTTATATAATTGTTTATCTGATTTCAAAAAATTAATTTAATATTGTAAATTTTTGAGGAAAATTGTAGAAAATTTAAATTAATAAAAACAAATATACTATACTTTTAATATTAGCCATGTTTTACAGGCTTTATATTTAACTCGTAATGGAAAAACGAAATAATATAGCATTAAACGAAAGAATTAAAAAACATCAAGAACTAAAAAAACACACGTATAGAGAAAGAAAAAAGAAAGAGGAAAAAAGAAAAAAAACATATTAATATTTTTAATTACTGTTAAAATTAATAAATTAAAGTATTACAATTTTTTAAATCGAATAATTTGTTTTTTTCTATAAATTTGTTTATCAATAATACATATTTCAATACTTTAAAGTTTTCATATTAATTATTTGATGAAAAATTACAAGTAATGATCAAAAAGCAGATGTTAAGTTCTCTCTCTTTTTTATAGAGAAGGTTTGTACATACATAAATATATATGCAGGAACAAAATTCTAATTTAGTAGAATTTTTGTTTTAAATAGAAGCCGCATATTAAGTAATATTGAACAATATTTCACCCTCCAATATATTAAAAGAGATATTAAATTGAAAGTTGAGATAAAAGGAGTAAGAAGCAAATTTCTGTGATTCCGAAAACCTTCAATATATATATCGTGTTTTTTATATGGGAGAAAAAAAGGCTTTTTGATGTAACATAATATAGTGAGAGAAAAACCAAGAGAACCCCAAAGTTATATCACCGAAAAAAAAAGATGTTAATATTTTAACGTAATAAATTAATATTTTATAAACAATCTTCTCTCTCACTCTCTCTTTTAATTTATATGTTTATAAATTATCTTTTAAAAGACTTTTTTCGTAAAATAGATCGAAAAATAGATTATAAAACAACTTTCTTATATCATTCAAGGATCTTATATATCATTCAAAGTTGAGCAAACATGAACACGTGAAGCGGCATCACTCTCATAATTTATCGAAATATAACGTATATTCCTTTTTATTCACTATAACAAGCACTTACTACGCGAATCTTATTCTCAAAAAAGAAAGTCACAGAGAGTCCGGCTCTCTGACTCTTTGAAAACCTCAAAGTAGCTATCTACTCCGCGGATTCCAGCATCCTTCAAAGGATCGCACCATCGCCTTGAAAGATGAAAGCAGGTACGAGACAGCCTATATCAGCCTACCATGCAACTCTCGAATGACACTCCAAGTAACCCTCTCTCTTCACTTCGATTTCCGGATCCAGCTCCTCCTACACGTGAATCTGCCAGCACTTTGCGAACGACACTTGGAGCGCGCCTCTCTCTCTCTCCGTCTCTCTCTCTCTCTTTCATTCAGCGAAACGAGAGAATAGACGAGAGGGACAGGAAGATAGAGAGAGGTTGATACCAACAACGGATCGAGTGATCTTGACACACTGCCCGCGTCAGGCCGAAGTAGCTAAACTTAATATCGTGGTGAAGGAGAAGGCGAAGAAGGCCGCTCGCGTAGAATCAACTCTCGTGTCTGCACGATACGCCAATTGACTTCCGCCAACTGACGTCACGTTTCTCTTTCTCTCTCTCTTTTTCTCCATCTCTTTTTCTTTTCATTCGCCAGCCCAGTTGACGGAAAGATCACCAGTAATTTCGACCAATCGCGATCAAATACCGGTGGTGGGTTCCTCCGTTGTTCGCGTGTCAGGCAACAAAGTGACGTCAAAGATCGTCACAAAAGTCTGGGATGTGGCAAATTAATATTTATCATAATTTATAACTTTTGTGATGATGCCAAGGTTTCAATGAAAGATGTCACGTGCGGGAAACACAAGAATGAAGTAAGCCCCAGAACGATTTATTTAAACTTCCTACTTCCTACTTCCTACTGATAATGATATATGAATCACTGAAAATGTAATACGGACTTAAATCATATCTAAATAAATACCAAGAAAAAGAATTTTAAAGGCTTGAATTTTTATTATTACTCAATTTCGTTCATAAAAAATTGTTAATGAAAATTGACAGCTAAAGAAATTCTTTTAAATATAAAATTTTAAGAATATATACAACTACCATATTTTAAGCGAGATTTTTATTCTTGTGAAACATTGAAATGTTTTCACTTTTATTTGGTTATTAAAATCGATAATTTTTTTTTAAGAGAGTGCTTTGTCTAGAAGTATAACGAGGGTTTATATTGAACTATTTAGATTTTGTCATTGCAGCTAGCTAGTTAGTGCAAGTTATTCTTAGCTACTCATTTAATGTCTATTATCCAAAGGAAGCGCGGTTGATTAGACGCTTTATAGACTCGATACATTCGCATCGTTAGGAAGTCAATTAGAATAATCAGATTTTTTCCTTCTTCTATTCGAAGGTCAACGATCTCACGCCGCAGTTGTTATTGGAATAACATATATTTTTTTTCTCCAGTCACGCGAATATTTCAAATCGCTTGTGTATCGCAAAAATTTTTTTCGGAGATCTTTTTTCCCGATTACATATCGTATCTTGGCGATATAGCTATTAAAGCTAACTTAAGTGAGAGGAATGCGATTTCAAGCAAGAACGCGCGATACATTCTCGAGCACGCAAACGAGAAAATATCTGGAGTGGGAGGAGAGGGAGAGCGATGAATAAGGATTTATTCGTCGCCGCAGGCGAATACTTGCGCTTTAACGACAGAATGAATTATTCCTGTGGCAAGATATATAATTGTGATGTATTATCGTGTGATATATCATAATTTTTTCCGATAGTCATGTAATAGGAATAATAATCCGCTGACACAGAGTCGGCAAATATATAATTACAATGTAATGGATATTCGAAGATATCATTGTACATAGGCTTTAATGGAGCCGAGAATTATGCCTTATGTATCAAAGCGTCTCCTAATTGCTAGATATTACAACATAATGGCCGATTGCGCAATTACAGAGAAGTGATTAATTAGTAATAGATCGTGCCTGTAATTAAATGGTCGCAAACTCGCGTTTACCGAGTAAAGCCCAACGTCGTAAACTACAATTACGTTTAGCACGAAACGGGATACATGACGTAGTCTTATCCAAGTATTTCATTCGCTTACACGTATACATATTCATGCTTGCTGATGGTGATCCACTTGCCTTATAGCATTCAAGCAGGTGTTTTTTTTAAATTTGCAAGGAAAGTCATGTATGATATATTTCATTTTGTCAGAAATATTTTATTTGATATTCTTAGGAAAGTGAAAACAATATGAGAGCCAGATTTTTAGGACTATTTCCAAACATTAACTATCTTGTTATCTCGTTTCAGTAAATACTAAATAATCCTGATTTTAATATAGAAATAATACATTTAAAATACAGATCTATAGGTCACATTTGACGCTATAAAAATACGGGATGTAAGTGCGAATTTAAGCGATAAACGATTTATTTATCCGAGAAAATGGGTTTACCATGTTCTTGCCCGGATCCTCAATTATAGAAGATGCTCGCAGGCATAGCGCGAACTTAATTGCATGAATTGTTCTAGACAAGCCAGATTTAAGTTCCGCCAATAATCCGCAGACACGCAAGTTTCATTTCTTCTTTCTCGTATCTGATCTTCTATCTATCTCGCCATCTTTCTTCCATTCATCTCGCATGCCTGAGGCAATGGCAGTAATTGGGATAAAGTTTCCTTTCACATATAGTTCTCTGAGAAAATCGCTACAGTCGTTTTCCCTCTCTCTCGCAGTCAATGTCAAAAGATTTAAAAAACGAAAAACATGTATGAGTACAAAAGTTACAATTTTCCATCGATATTACGTTAATCTTTTTCACAAATATAGCTATAATTGAATTATCTTATTTTTCGATATATGTAGAAATGCAATATATGAATATCAAAGACATTTTCTATATTTCTTTGCGCTTTTTCGTAGCTTCCTGTTTTATTTCATCTTATTGCATACGGAAATGATTTACATTTTTATATTTCCTGTCAGTCCTATTATTTCTATTTTTTATTTCACTAAAAGTATTTATAATTTCAATATGTAAAATATGTACTTTAAAAAGAAAAAAAGAGACAGAAAAAGAAAATCTAACGAACTATTTTTTTATCTCTTCTTTCTTTTACTTTTTCTTAATAAATTGTGAGAAATTCTTTTTGAATTTTAAGCGTTTGAAAACAGAATCTTTCGATATTAAACGAAAAGGATTTTTTTTATTTATTCAATCGTTTATAATTTAAAAATTTCTTTCTTAAAACATCAACTTCAAACTGTCTAATAAAAAAATCTAAAATCTAAAAATACATAACATATATTAAATGATTTCTAAAAGGATCTCCATTGAATTTTCGCTGAAAAATTCTCAAATAAAAAATCTATTCTAAAAAGGATCTATATATTATATACATATATACAGATTTAGGCTATTTTGCGTACTTATTGTGAAGCATGTATCGGAAATCTCGGAGCTCCTGTCGAGCTCGAATGTCCCGATTTTCGACTGATTTTCACTGTATCGCGCGTAGTTGATGCGAGTCTGTATATATCGTCGAAAAAATGGCCGTCCGGGAATTCCCACGAGCGACGCTACGGTTTATTATGCGGCACGCGAAATCGGATTAGGATCGCGAATGCAATGCGTAGCTCGATCGCCGATAATAACGCGTCGCGACGCGATAGACGTGGAGCTCTAGAACGGTCGCTAAAAACGTTTGCGATCACCGTATATACAATATATACGCGACTCTCGAGAGCGGTCCGCGCTATCGATCGGCGTCGGTTTCGGCCTGACTTTTCGCTGATAACGTATTGAAATATTGGAGCTTTACGCAAGTCCCCGATGTTGGGCGAGCGCGACGTGTGTTCATACGAGGTGAATGAGATTTTTTTTCCCTTTATTTAACGCTATCCTTATCGCGTGCGCGATGATAAATTGTCTTAAGCCGCGAGCGATCGACCATCGAAACTTTAACGGCACTCGTTATATGCTTACTCCACGAGCAACGAGAAAATATGCATAATGTATTGAAAGCGAGCATTGCATTATGGAATGTATATATCGAAAATAGAGGAAGGGATCGAAATATTTTGCTGGCTGAATACATAAACTTGGAATACGTCTTTCTTCGGAGTAAAATTTTTATAAGATATATATAACTCGTATAAAAACTCAATTTCGGCGATTTCTATAATTCTATTCTATTCTAGCTTTTTTCTCCTCGAATAAAAAATTTTTATTACTACAATTTTGTGTTGCTTATAAATTATGAAAATATTCGGTTTATTTTTCTCCATTATTTTTGTGTAAAATTCTCTTTATCTAAGAAAAATATTTGCGAAAAATATCACTTCGCGCGTTACAAGGTTTACGTTCGCGAAACGGTAGCTGGAGATCGGCAAACTCAATCGACAGATTTTTACTCGCCGAAGTCAAGGAAAGCAACACATTAGCATGTTAAAGTGTGCCGGCAGCATTGCTGGTCAGAAGGTTAATTGCGACTTAATAGGCGGCCCCTTTTCCGCCTCTTATTCTGCTGCCGCGCGAATTCCTTGACGCAGGAATGTGAGATGCCGCGCGAGCGATGATTTATTTCTGCAGGCGACCCACGTATGCGTGCATAAATAAGGCCGATGTGCGCGTCGTAAAAGCGGCGCATCGGCAAGAAGGCTTACCGTTTTGCGTGCCGACTTTCCGCTCGTAAACTCGCGCAATGTCCTTACAATTGAGATATAAAGTTGATAAATACCGCGTGAGAAAGATGAAAGAAGAAAAAAAGGAGAGAAAATGTTACATCTTGGAAAATGACAGTGCGAAGAAGCGACGTCGTTCAGGATTACTCGAAATTTGCCGAGGACGGAGTCGTCCAGTTTCCATCTATACGGCGTGTATTTTCGCGGATACATACAATACAAATAGAGCAAGCGGTGGTGAAAGATGTACATTTGCGGCAGCGAATATTCCGAGAGCAATTTGCATTTTTCCCTCCCTTAGGAAAATTTAATCCACGGTTTATTGTGGATCGCTAAAAGCTCTCTCCTTCTTTTCTTTTTTTTATATTTTTGAGCGTTTAAATATTCCGATAGTATTCTTTTCCTCTCTCTTAGAATCATATATCTTGTAAATACTTAATTCCAACGATTTTTAGATATTTACATAACAGTCTTCTCTTCGAATAAAAAATTCATTATTATTTACTAAAAAATTTATTATTAAAGAATTTATTATTATAATTTTGCACAAACAATTTCGCGTTGCGATATAACAATTAGGAGACGATTTTCGTCATGTAAGTTTTGCCACGTAACGAGACGTTTATCCACGAAGCAGCCAATAACTGTGCGCTCTCTTAACATGCAGCTTTAATTGTTATTGCATTGCAACATAGTAATTAGACGACGTTGCCAACTCGCAAGTAACTCGATTGAAATAACGGATATACTTTCGTAATTACTACCGCCCCATCATTCCAGCGCTAATCCATTTCCTCCATATCTAAGATGCCCGGAAATGTCGATAGCACATTACTTCCTGATCTAAAGGCTTCCCCTTAATTTACGAATTGCTATTACGTCGATTTTCCATAGTAAAATTTATTTGAGATATTTTTACGAGAAAATAGGAAATAATAATAATAATAATAATAATAATATATATCCACACATGATTATTCCGTGTTTTATTTAGATTAACTTAATATTTAACTGTTTAATATTGAAATTTTTTTGATGAAAAAGATAACACGATTAAATTTTTAATGACTCTTATCGAACAATTAAACTCGTGCAAATTGCATTTTGTATCGCCACCGATCGATTAATCGCTAATTGAGGACAAGCTACAATCGAGCAAAAAGCGTTACCTAATTAACGCGAGCGCCCGCATCGTCGCTGATCAGCGGGCTCTTGGCACCGCTAAATGCGATTACTTATTAATGCCGAGTGATTTGTATCGGTTGTGATCTTCAGAGGAGTACTTCAAAGTAACAATCTGATAATGTAATTGTGAAAACCCTCATTGGAAACAAAGAATCGCGTTTTTTCTCGTCAGTCACATTTTCTTCTTGAAACATTCGCCAGATCGCCGTATCGATCTTAATTTGACTCTTGTTTTTCGTCACCGAAAAGCAGGTAATATATTTAAAAAAGTGCCACACGCACGCGAGTTATTCCATTACATTATAATAACGGTATTTTAAACAGCAAAGTTAAAATTGCATAATATTATATATTAAAAAATATCGAAATTATGCAGGTATATGAGATATAAAAAATATTTAAAAATTATAAAATATCAAGATTACAAACATTAAAAAATAATTACTTATCTTGTTAAAATTGAAACGGAAACATGTAATATTTTTTAACTTTATTTACTGCATCTGTAAAAGGCCATTCGATCTTGCTTGGAAATCGATAATTGAAAAACGAATTATGCGAAGGTCTTTTGCGCGAGAGTCTGCTTCATCACTTCTCTTGATTTCCGTCAGAGATTTTAATATCCGTTGCTTTTCTTTTTTTTGCAAAAATCGCGCGAAAAAAGAAGACATCTTCTGAAGATTGTCCTCGCGGTGGGCGATAATGCGATGACCGGTTAGAATCAGCCGGATAGCCGCATTTGCTACTTGAATGTTGATGATAAACCGGCACAAAACCTGATTCTCTCTCTGTCGGAGCTTCACAATTCTTGAACTCAAATGGCCATTTCGTCCTGCAGAGAGACGCTTTAATTCTAGATAAACTATCAGCAAATTGCATGGAAAATAGAAGAGATGCGCTGAGAAGGAGAGAAAGGAAGAGTTATATTGTACTTTAGGATACCAGAGATGGAGATAGGAACAATCTGGATACGCCTGATGAGATTCTATTCTTATCCCGCAGGAAGTTATATTAAACGTCAATGGTACTTCTGTTATTAGAGCTATTATCCTCTAAAATATTATATACTGAGACAGATTTGCACATTGTGATCCCTTTGGGCACCGGATCGATTCATAACACTAGTTAAAATTCCTCGTATTCTTTTGTAATAATAATTATTTTTCTTTCGTGCAATGAGATTATTTCTTATTATCGTTATCTTTCACTCTTCTCTCTTTCCCTCTCTCTCTCTTTTTCCCCCTCATTTCTTGAATATTAAAATATTGAATATTAAAATATTTTCTCTGTTATTAGAGAGTGGATAATAAAATTTTCATATACAAACTGGATTTTTATGTATAATTAAATAGCATGCAAATGGGTGCTCCTTCTTAGTCGAATAATTAAATCGGTACATATTTTGTAATAAATATTTTCATAGGATTAGTCGCGCGCAATTCGTGTTTCAAATCAATTTGAAAATGTAACAAAGTCGAGAAAAAAAAGAAAAATTGCAAGTTTAACTTAAGAGGTCCTGGAAAGCAATATTTTAAAAATTAAAATTATTTCACATCATTATCATTCGAGCAACAAAGGACGGCAAGGCGAGTTGGGGGCAAAAGTCACGTGTCGTTGATGGGCAGAAATTTACAGCACGATTATAAATTAACACGACACTGGCAGGCAGTTAAGAGCAGGCGTGTCACCTTCGAGCCGAGTCTAGTGTCAAACGACGTTATCGCGTTAGTCGCGAGCGAGCAAGCAAAATAATTAGAACGGCCCCAATATATAAGCGGTACGCTAGAGTCTATTTCGAACTAACCGGATAACCCCCCGCGGACATTAATCGTCGCCGCGCCCCCGGTGCATGTCAGACCCCACGGCAAAAATCAGCAGTGACTTGCAACTTGAAATATCGCGTCGGCCTTAATCGGCCTTTTCCTCGCGCCTCTTTTCGAGATCGAAATATAGTCGGTAATAAATGCCGATTTTGTACACATGTCAACATACATCTCCTTCTCCTCACATTTAACTCTAAACTTGATCACATATGATAATCATGTATGCCTTCCTCTTTCGTTGTGTCAAGAGAATTGTATTTTCTGACCGTGATTCTTAGATTCCTAAGATTCATATAAAGTGTAAAAATATGAAAAAAGAAATATTTATTTCATATTTATATGTTCATATGAATATTATGTTATATTTCTTAACTTAATTTATGATTCTATAAAATGTAAATTTTTATTATACAAAAAGATATTTAAAAAATATATAATAAGATGTATTATAGAGCAAATAAAGATTTTGGTACATTAGAGATTTCAAACTCTACTGATAACAAATTTAAAAATACAGTTTTCGTATCTATGCTACAATATATAACAAAATTTTCATTTTTTTATATTTATTTTTATATATACGGATATATTATTAATTTTGGATTTATTATTATTAATTTATTTTAAGAGAGATCGTGTATTTTACATTAATTTCTTATAAATTATGTAGAAATTATTTCTATAAATTACATATGCAAAAACTGAAGAATCTCGTGCAAGAAAGAGATCGATAATAAAAAATGTAATTGCACGATAACGGCAAACGCAAACGGCAATTACATTTTTGCATAACGTAATTCCTATCGTGCTCTTAAAAACTGCCCATTGAACAGAAAGTACACACACACCGTCTATTTGCCGAACACTTCACTTTTACGTTTCCCATGACGAAGCAAGGTGCGCCGCCCTGCCTCCGCTATTAATGGCTAATTGCATTAATCTCTAATTACTTTAATGCGCGATAAGGTTGGATGCTCCTCGCAGTAAACCGATGCATCGAATTAGAACGGTGCAGTTAAGTGCTCGATCAATCGTACGTACGCATTATATATACATCGTTGCACTCGAAATAAAACATTCGAGTTATCAAAGCCAAGGAGAAATATTATCGTCCCATTAATAGCATCGCTCTGCTTGCCAAATACATATATCAGAGTGGCAAAATAAATACTTATCATTCACACATTTGTCTGGGATTTTAATTGCTGGAAAAATAGAAAATAAATTGTTACATATTAGTTGTTTATAAATTTGTTAAGATTGTAGTAATAATTGAGATTATAATGATAAATCAATTAAAGTATGAAATTAATAATTGAAAAAAATAGGAACATGGAAAAAATAGGATATTGAAAAACATAGGAAAATAATAATTGAAAAAATAATTGAATATCTTCAAAATGAAATTTACTTTTTCGCTTGTGCGATAACTATTGAATATAAATTTTATTTATTAAATGAATCTGCCAATAGAGCATCCTGCTGTGAATATATTGATTTAAACCAGTCAGAAGAATGCAAATTTACGCACAATTACGCTGACGTTTCGATGTCGTGAAAATGAACAAACGATTGTTGTTTATACATCGCGCAAACAGCTGATCCAACGTCGATAACTAATTTTGTTAACAACCACCAAACTTGCCATTTTACTCGATTTCTCGTCGCGAGCAAGAATGTGTGATTACAGTTCCGTTTAATTACTACTCTTTTTATCGATATTTCCAATATTTTGGGAGATTGACTTTGTAACTGGTAGCAATAATAGTGGAAACGCAGTATATGCTTTGTATTAATTGATCAAACATTTCAGCCAAATTTTTCGAGGCATTATAATATCAATTGTTAATTTAAAATATATAAAAAAATTTTAATTTTAATTTTTAACGAGCTATCGTACAACATAAGATATTTAATATTAATATTTACTACATGTTAATTAATTTTTTTTAATGTATTATAAATTAATATACTTTTTTTATTGATGATATTAACTGGCATTTAAAAAACCGATTCGTGTCTTCTTTTTGTCAAGAATTTAATCGATTTCCTGCCAACATTCATAAATTAAACACAACATCAAATACATTCGCCGATGTATATCGTGTAGGAGAGATTGATGATCATTAATATATTAAAACGCGTTTCGAAATGTCAATGCATTCGTGCTTTACGACATTCAAACTTTCGTCGTTTTACTTCATTAAAATTTATCATAATGTGAATTTCTCATTTTTCCTCGGGATATGCTGCCACTTCGCGAGAAACTCAACGGTGCTTTTGCAAAAGCGATGTAAGACAGCATTGAAATCGGATTCACGAATCAGCTTGCTGGCTCACCGGAAGAATTCATTCGCCCGTATAACGCATAATGCGGCTACATTCCCATCGGGATTACGCGGATTCCACCGTTTCGGAACGCTCGAGCTACCAACACCCGTCACGATTCTCTCGATGATTTCAAATTCAGTCGGAGAGAGAAAGACGAGAACCTAAAACCACAACAGAAATATACGTGCGATCAGATACAACCGTGATACAAATAGCCATTTCTACAGCTGATCCTCTGATTTAGAATTTTCATTTTTCTAGTGTAGCCAACAATAAGAATCGTCAAAATAGAAAGAATGAATTTTAAAATACTAAGATGTAAGTATATTTAAATAATAATATTTTTAATTGCAATTTATTAGGAACAATTAAATCACAAAAAATTTAACTCGCAAAGATATTCCTATATAATTTATTTGAAATTAAAGAAATTAAAAATGACATTCATTTTATTTAATTAATAGAGATGAATAAATTAATATTTTAAAATTTAGGTTAATATTTTTAATATTTTATAAATTAATATTTTATAAATTAACATTTATAAATTAATAAAGATGAATATAAGTTAATATTTCAAATTAAATTAATTCTTTTAAAAGTTGAAGTATAAAAAGATAATAAAATTATAAAGTACAAAATTAATGATTTTATTTTAATAACTGAAAGTTATTTTAGTATTTGACATAAAAAGAAATAATTTCTTAAATTGTAAAAAAAAAATAGAATATTTTAAGATAGGTGAATAGAAACCAGAGATATTCATAAAAAAGTAAAAAGGAAGAATTCCTAATTTTAATATTAAAGTAATATAAAGATTGAGAAAAAATTTTAATTGTTTAAAAGATAATTACTAATTATTAATAAAAAAATTAAAATTAATAAAGCTGTAGCTTGAATAATGCAATGGAAAAAAAAATTGTTTTATTATTTAAATTTATATATATATATGTATAAAATTAAATAAATAAATTAAATAATAAAATAATAAATAAATTAAATAATAAAATAATAATAAATATAAGATAAAGAAGAAATTAATTTCTACAAAAAATCGTATTAAAATTAAATTATAAAAATTGAGGAAATGTTTTTATTTTATTTTCTATAAAAATTATTGAAAGATATAAACACTTAATTTTTTTCTTAATATTTTAAAATTAAAATATAGAGATGTGTCTGATAAAATCGTTCATTCATTTTGCTGTAGATGCTTGGCTGGGATTTTCCTAATCGTAAATTAATTGTTCACGAACAATAAGAAGGAATTGCGCGATCAACATAGCGATGTCTGAGGAAGTTCACGACCGTGTCGAATGTTAATATCACCGTAATCAAGATTGTTTAAATGCTTATCATCACGCGCTCTCATCGATTTTATTACGTTATGATTGTGACATATGGGCATTATAGCCTATTAAATATTCGTGTTTAAATCATTGGGATATATTGCTACCATCGCTAAATTATTCTCGGTCTGTCGATTGAATTAATGACCGCACATTATTGTTTTGGATCGTCCCAGTCGAATCGCTGGAAATGTCAAGAACCCAAATTTTACAGGCTAAGAATCGAGAATATTACGCAAGAACGTTATAATATATTCGACTTGAAAAAGTAGCAATCT
This sequence comes from Camponotus vicinus, assembly GCF_025532165.1. Classification (NCBI taxonomy): domain Eukaryota; kingdom Metazoa; phylum Arthropoda; class Insecta; order Hymenoptera; family Formicidae; genus Camponotus; species Camponotus vicinus. The sequence continues at coordinate 16,395,651 of NW_028141980.1, forward strand.
TCGGTATCAAAAAATTCGTGTTTAGAAAATATAATTTTTAATCTTATACAGAGGGGTCTATAAGTAGCGACAGTAATTTACGAGTATAATCTCGAGCAAGCAATACTTGCTTTCTCTCTATACTTCGGCGATTTTCGCATTAATAACGGAGTTAGAATCTGGTTAAATGTGTTAATTAAGAACGGGGAGAACTTAGATAAGCCTGTGAGGGATGTCGCGCGGAACTTGAAATTACCTCGTTACCCGTCTAGTGAGTTTTAAACGAAAAACATCTTAATCCATGGTCACCGTGTAAAGTGCGAGTCTCCGCCAGAAAGTAACATTTGCTTTCCTCGTTCTTTGAAAAGGGAATCAAGAAAGTATCCTTTTTATTATCAATGCGTATTATTTTCATTTGGTATATTTCGACTAGTCGTTTCTGCTCGTTTCGCTTAATAAGGGCAACTCGAACGTCATGCGATCACTTCGATCTCTGAAACGTGATACCAGATAATGTCCAAGCAACATCCAAGGTATGGTAAGAGCCAATGCGTTAGAATCCTCTTGGGAAGTATACATAACCGAAACTGTACACCGGTGAGCTACATCGCCTAATATCAACCGTTCCTACTAATCGGCATCGTGAACATGGAATATCACCAGAATAACGGGTCACCGAGTATAAGCGAAAAACATTACAACAATGTCGCGGGCGATCCGCGAGTTACCGTTATAGCATGCCATTTTGCCGAGTCACGCGCATTTTACATTTAACGCCGTTTTGCACGCAAATCGCGCGCGTTTTTACGATAATGAGACTTTCTTTAATAGCGCTTAGGAGGAAAACGTCCTACTGTTTATTTCTACGGAAATCGCTTGGTCGTTCCGGTCTTGTAATTACATTTAACGGCGTGTGTTCATGCAACGTCAACGTTCACTCTAGGAGTGCATGTTAACAGATAAGACAGGAGTGTTTCAGAAGTTTCTTCGATAATAAATTCTTCTCAGCAAAATTAAAATTGATTTTTTCACAATGAGTTTTATGTGTATGATATAATCGCTTCTTAATTTTATCTGAGATTTTTTTACTTGAAGAATATTGTTATTTTTTTTAAAATAAAGTATATCTTTCTTTATAACTCTAACAGATGTCACACACACACACACACACATTCTTCCGATGAGATTGCGAAGACAGACAAAAATTGGTAACGAGCTGGAATTTCCGTCGACGCCATTCTTGGGTATTTCCAGCCGGCAGGCTATTTGATGTACGTTTTCAATAAATTATGCAAACTCGATATTCATTTTATTCACGCGACAAAATAATGGATGTATCCATCCGATGCATTATTTGTTCAACTATTGTTTATTTCTTACAATCGCAGGTCGCAAATTATATTTATTACAACGTTGTACAGCTGCTATGAGAATTTTATAGCGACATGTTATTTTATGTTTAAAGTTTACGAACAATCGTCAGTGTAAATTTATAACGAAGCCGAGTGATGCGATGTTTCTTTTTGTCCGTATTGTTGTACTCTGGTAATGAAAGGATAAAAGATAATATTGTCAATACTACTGGACTTGAGAACGAAAAGGGAAACAGGAATAGAATCGTCGTGCAGTTAAATTCAACTTATATTCTGTGAAAAAGAAAAATGTAACATTCAATGACATTGTGCAATACACGCATTTCATATAGGCTGCAACAAGAACAAATTTGAGAATAATCAAGAAAATTATTTGTTTCTAAATTTATTTTTACATTTATTTTTAGATTTTTAAATTTATTATTTTTAGATTTAAATTTATTTTAACTGTTTTCTCGAATCCAGATACAGTCCAATACAACACAGTCAATACAATACAGATACAATCCAATATTTTTGAAGTAATTTTATGTCCTTTATTATTTTATTTACCTCGCATCTGCATTTAATACCATGTTATTACTTATAAAATCACTAGTAACAAAAAACCAGATATGTGCTAGTATTATTTTTTTTAATTAGAAGTTAAATTAGAAATTATAGAGTTTTTGACTGCGCTTACTTTCATTAATTCTGCAAAACAGTTTACGAAAGAGAAAAAGAGAGAGAGAGGAGAAGAGCATATATTTAATTGTATTTTCACCATAATTAATTATGAACAAAATGCAACGCAATGGCCGTTAATCTTGCTATTGTCTGACGTTTCTGTTGCATTTACGACGTGATGCAATTACACGATTGAGAACAATGCAAAAGGATAAAGCAGTACGTTACAAGCAACATGCCACAAACACTAGGATTGTAACGAAATTTCCTTTCGCGTTACAAGATCATCTAGAATTTCCAAGGATATAACTGGTATTTTAAATGTTTATGAATGCATGTTTAATCGAAGGTGATGTTTGCTCGCTTTTTTATCGTTAATAATAAGGAAAATCTTTGGGAAGAATTTTGCAATGTTCGTTTAAAAATAATGTTTGTTTGCTTTTCTATTGTTAATAGTAAGGAAATTTTGGGAAAAATTTTGCAATGATGTGTCTAAAGATAGATGGAGCACAAAACTATTATTTAATAAAAATCTTAATCTGTTTTATTTATTTTAGTTATGATATTTTGAATTAATTTATATTCATTAGAATAAAATTGAATGTATCATCAAAATTAAACTCGAAAATATATTCTAAAACATTGCAAGTTCAAATATGCAAAAAATATTTATGATAGATCATAAGATTCGAGATCAAATAAGAAAATTAAAATTTAATATTTGATATACGTATTAAATTTTAATAATCGCAATTTTAATTAAAAATTGAAAAATAATAATATTAAAAAACGGTACTTGTATATTTATTGTATTAGTAGATCAATTCTTATAGCATTTGCAATGTAACCACGATTCGTATTTCTTAACTAAGATTTATATTATGATCTTTACTCGTGGCAATTTTTAGTTTATAACTGTGAATACTTTGCTAATAAAGTTTCCTGTTTGTATAACGTCTACTTCAAACTACTCAAGAAGTAGAGTTTACGCGTCCTGCGCTAAAACTCTGCACAATCTTCAATACCGAATATTCCTCTAATAAATATGCCAATAAAGTTCTTGTTAAAACAAAACCTATTTTTCTTCAAAAAGCATTTCCAAGAAGATTCTCTTGCAATTTTTGAATACATCGCATTAATTACATTTCAAATTAGAATTTCTAATTAGAAAATAAATATTGTAGTTACATAAATAGCCAGTAAATAAATATTGTAGATATTGCGCTTGCACTAATAGCGAATAAAAATGATGTAGTTTTCGAATTAAAACAATAATATCCATTAACACGAGAAATTATTGTTTTGGATTTATTTTTAATTAACAGACATTTTATATAATGAGGTCTAAATTACCGGATACCTCGGTAGTAACGCGTGTCCCTAGGGTCGTCGGATATATTGTCCTCGGAGTAATCGGCTTTGTGTTGTCCTTCCTGTGTCAGATGGACTGATTTATGGCGCCTACGCCATATCGAACGTGCTCTGTACCGTCCAATTTGTAGTCAAGCTGCGACAATTTTGCGTATTACATCTTTTCTACCGTAAGGCAAATGGCGGTGTACAATTGCTAATATTATTAAACAACAATAAATATAATAAGCAATAATAAATATAAATAAATAATATAATATGATAAATAATAAATATAAATAAATAAATACAAAAGGAAAAAAAACATGATTTGAATAAAATGCATTTAAAAAGTTTTTACTTTTACTACGGGGAATATATTTGAAATTACATTACATAATTTAATTTCTTTTCGTCTTTACAAATGGCATACAAAATGCATTTTTATTATATATTTTATGCATACATCTCTATAATCTAAAACAGCTATTTGAGAGCTTTATCGTGATGATAATTTGCGTTTTGAAAGCAGGTAGAAAGAGAGAGAAAGAAAGGGAGAGGGAAGAGAGAGAATCGAATAGTCAGCAATTCGAATTTGCTTTATAAAGGAAGGACGAAATTGCGTTCATTATATCTGCGTTCGCTAATGTAAGGTAGTGTTAGCATATCTTTTTAATGTATAATGATTTACGACGTCGACAAATTATATTGTCGATTTGCGAGAATGCAACCAATTATATCCACAATTCAAATGCGACGTATCGACATAATGTCGTGCGCATTCGTTACGTTTTCACGCGGATGCGCGAGAAGAAACCAAACGGAGTGAAATTGCGGAAAAAAATTGCGCGAGTTTTTGCTTAAATTTCACATTCGCCGATACATTTCGACTGCGAATATCCGTTGATTCGGATACATCGAATGAATAGATTCGTCACAAATCCGAAAATAGTTTTATTAGATATATATTAATGCCAAATTGGCGTTGAAAATCGCTCATTCGCAAAAATTATAACATAAATGTGTGTGCATGTATATGTGTGTGACAGGTAATAAAATAAAAATAATTTATAAAATATTAAATAAAATAGCGAGACAAAATATAAAATAAAATACGAAAATATATACATATATTTTAAAATGAGATAAAGGACTGAAAAATTTTTTTTCCACGTCTCTTTGTTCAAAAAAGCCATTTCTCTAAATTTCCAATTTTGGGATATTTAGAATCCTGTACAACATATACGATAAATAATTTTGAAAGCCTTGCAAATTCTTGTCGATTCGTCGTAACACGCGATATGAAATAAAAGGACATAACTTTGCGAAATAAGGAAAAAAATGCTCCATTCCTTTCATTTTATTCCATTTACACGCACGCGCGTGCGTACATTTTTTCTCGTTTATATATATAAAATAAACTTACGAGGGACGATTTTTATTCGGAGTTGGAATGTTCACTCGTCGATGTTCGCTTGTTCGTTCATTTGTCCGTACCAGACGAATGCAATTTAACGTCGTAACGCAAATGTGTCCACTATGGGCGCACGGAAGTCCAGTTAATTAATTAAAAAAGTCGTCGAATTAACCTCATAAAATATACAGCTGACGTGTCAAAAGCGCGCGTAAACAACAGTTGTTTACATTACAGTAAAATCTGTTCGTGGCAAGAGAAACTATTGCAATTGTTGTAACGGCTTTATTGGACATATGAAAGAGGATAAATAATTGCAATGTCGCTGCTATTGTCGCCGGCAGTTACAACCCCAATTTTCGCGCTTGGAAAAATTAATATTTCACGTTATGGATTTTTTTTTACGATTTACATTATCGAGAAATAATCGATGCGCGAAATAAATGAAATTGCATCGGGAACAAAGGGGCGGGCACAAAGAAGCGAGGAAACGGGACAGTCGGGTAATTACTTTTTTATCAGAACCACAAGTAAAGTCGGAAAGATCGACAAATTATAATCTCGTTTGAGTGTCTTGATCCGATGAAAAGGCAGCCACATTATCGGTGGCGGCTAAAGGAAAAATAACAAGAATCGCAAATTGTAATGAGGGTGGTGTCAAGAGGAGGCATCAGAAAAAATCAGTAGAGGGAGAGAGATAGAAAAGTTGAGAAAAATTGCGAGAGAGAAAGGGGAAAAAATGGAAGAGAGGTGACCGCAAGAAGAGATAAAGAGGACGAAAAAGAGAAAAAGGAGGCGAGAAGAATGGAACTCTATTACGGTAAAAATATGTATGAGAAAAAAATAAAAGAATTAGAATAAAGTTAGTAGAATGGTTAGGTACAAGATAACTGAATAGTGGAAGAGAAAAAGATGGTCGCAAGAAAGGGAAACAAAAGGGGTGAATTGGACGAGGACTCAAGAAAAATAGTACTATTAATGCTGAAATATGTATGTATGAGGTTGGAAAAAGTTACAATGGAAAAAAAAACAGAATGATTAGAATCGGAATACTTGAATAATGAAAAGGGACAAAGAGATATAGGGAGAGAAAGGAGACAAAGATAAATTCATTAAAGAGGAAAAGACAGAAAAAAACCGTGTAAAAGTTATCTTCTTTGATTTTATATCTCTCCATAAAATATCAATAATTAGAAAAAATTTATATCGTTTTATATATATAATTATACACATGACATTCTCACACATATGATATTATTATTATTAAATTTTATTAAATTATTATTAAACTAATTATTTTATTGTAATTGAAAATTTTTTTCATTATATGAGCTTGGGAATATATTAATTTTCAATTAATATCGAATATATTACGAAGGAAGAGATTGCAGGAGGATAACGTGGTGCGAAAGAAAATGACACGTTGGCAGAAAGGAAAAGCGATGGAAAAGTCAGTTGGATGAAGGCCATCACGCCAAGCTTTTAATTTCAAATGCCGCGAGGAACGTTCGCCAATTGATTTTATGCAAATAACGCGGTCGGTCGATCCTACGTGTCCGATTCAAATAATACTTTCATGGGTAATCGGCCGGAACTGAACCCATGAACGTTTGCCATTGAAATAAAAAAGAGGGCAGAGCTGATGTAATCGTTATTTGCGGAAGATCGTGTGTCGGTCAGTTTAGTAAGTAATCGAATCGAAGTTTGGCCAGAGATAATGTTTCCTTGGCTGTGAAAGCATTCGAAGAGAAAAAGAGAATCTTCTTGTTTAGACAATTTTTAATGAAATTTTTATTGAATATAAAATTCGAAGATAAAATATACATTGATAAAATATATGATATTAAACAGAGATTTCTAAGTCTTTTTAGGATATTTTTTATGGTAAATATCGTTATTATTAAAATTAAAAAATTGAAAATATTCGAGACAAAAAGATAAGACTTCTAGAATTATAGCGAATATCAATGTAAAAATTATAAATTAATTTTGGACGAAATAATGTTTTATTTAGATGATCAAATCATAATCCAATTATATTGAATATTATTACTGATAAATATATTGATAAATATTTCTCTGCGATATTTTTCACTCCGAATACTGAATAATCTATATTCTCAACGTCGAGAGAAGCGGCGTTAATATAATTTTAGACTTTCGACACTGTTTCTTCTCTCTCTCTCTCCTCTCTTTTCCTCTTGTATTTTGTTAACAATTTCACATACGACCTCGTTAAAGTCCGAGCTCTCCCGAGGAGAACAAGGTAAACGTTTGTCACATAGTATATCATTATAGATGTACAAAGTGACTGAACGAAATTAACGGAAAGCACAGGAATACCGTACGTGAAATAGTACATTAACGTTGTATAGTGTAATATCAGATATACCTTGCTTGTACCCTTCGCTTCCCTCTTTCTCCCTTCTGCCATTTAACCATTTCTCTTCTCGTACATTGACAATACATTTGACTTTCCCTCTCTCGCTCTCCCTCGTGTTCTACTCCGATATCACCGTGTGATTCTGTTCTCCGTCATTATTAATGGTACTATTCTGGGGGAGGATAACCACCCCGCATTTCACTCCTTTCTACACACGAATATACGTAACATTACAATGCATTGTCGACCGGTAAAAGGATATGCGAAAAAGAAGAGGAGCAAATAACATTTTTCACAGTTTAGGGAACGCATTTGTAAAACGTCGCGACGCTTTTCACACATTTTCCAGCCCAGAAGTACGCGCGATTCGTTTTCTTTCTTCTTCTACATATAACATTGTACAGAATGAAGCGAACAATCAGTATCATGTCATCCGGTAGCTTGCGAGAATAAAACAAATGCCATATTTTTAAAGAAACTAGAATTTGCGCGCGCACGCACGTATATTTTGATGGGAGTCGAAAGAATTTATACATAATTGTACGCCTTAATATGTCATAAAATTTTATGAAATTTTATACACATGTAGAGGAGGGAGAGTAAATAGATGAATTTAAAAATTTTCAGTTGCGATTCAAAAACGATTTTAAAGAGTGAAACCATCCCTTATGTAATATCTCTTCTAAATTATTTAAAATATCAAAAAATGTTTTATACAAAAGTTTCATGGTAAAAATACTTGTATTTAATTACATTAATAAAATTTTTAAAAGATAATTTTTAAAGAAAATACCTTGAAAAAGATTATTTTTTTTCAAAATTTTAAATGAAGGTATTTTTACGATAAAACTTTTGTATAAAACATTTTTAGATCTCTCGAATAATTTTGGAAATATATTGAGAAAAGCAAAAAGCCGCTTTATATATAAAAGATGATTTTCCTTAGAATCGTTGTTGAGCCTGAACATTTTAAAAAATTCATGTATTTACACGTGCGTAAAATTTCATCAAAATTAGAATTTTTTAATTTGTGAGATTCTCTTGTTAGTCGTTGAATGACATTGGTATAAAATATATTTTCGGCCTTTTCTTTCATATTTTTAAATTAGATTGCAATCTTGTTGCGGTTAGAATAAATATTCAAGCACATATATACCTGTATGTGTAGAAATATATACTTATTTCCACAAAGTTCTTGATGCTACGTGGAAATAAATACTTCTTTTTGTTACGCGCATGTTTTGCAACATGCAGCTGTAATTAAAAACATTTTGCAAACATTTCGCTCCAAATTGCATACACCTCGGGGCGGCAGATAATTATTAACGTTAATTTTGTGTAACTATGAGATAGCCGTTGAAACGTTTCGTTCGTTCGTAATACAAAAGTTCAAAACGAGATTTCAGAACGCGATTGCGTTTTATAGTTTTAGCGAGACAATACAAATAACCCGCGACGATATGACATTTGCACGCTTCGTTAATTCATAGTCGGTTCGTGCAATAAAGTTTGACGAAATTATATCAGCGTGAAGGATCTGTATCGTGCCTACATAAAATTTTTTCCGGATTGGCTGCATTTTTTAAACTTTGAAATTGATTCTTTTTGTCTCTCTCCTTCCCTTCCCTCTTCTTTTCTTGTGCACGTGCAATTAAATCTGCATTTAACACATCTTTGTAAAATTGAGCGATACAAATCTATAAATTAGTAGCGGATTCCGGAATATGATTTGCCAATCAGAGCAGTAGCGCGAATAAAACGGAATAAAAAAATCGCATTAATAATGAAAATTTATGCGCGCGATCGAGTGTGCTAAAGTTTAACGGCGACAAATTAATTCATCGCAATGGCGTATGTCTTTGTTAAAGAATTATTAAACTCTTCGAATTTTTCGATCGCGAGGAAATACGTGCGATGAATCTCGAGAAAAATCGGGTCTTAACGTGATAAGAATTTTCTATTGAGGTATCAGCCCAAAGCTTTCGTAAAATCTATCATTCTCGTCAAGAAAGCACCGTCTTCAGGGATTATATCAATTTAAATGTGTTACAACAAAAATAAATTATTAATCGATCATTTAAATTATATAATATCACAAATTAATAGTTCATTATTAAAACTTTGTTTTTCCTTTACTTCTGATTTAAAGTTTTACTTTTAATGTTAATTAAAAATTATTCAACAACATTTAACAACATTTAATATTTAATAATAATTATTAATAATAATTAATAATATTATTAATATATTATTATTATTATTAATATTATTAATAATTAATGAAGAATAAATAGCAAGACTTAAAAATCTCGTTAAATATTGAAAAAAAATTATTTTTCACACGCGCAAAAGCCGCAGCATATAAATTGTTCATCTTCCAATATTGCTGACAAGACGAGATTATTTTGATTCTGAAGAATCGACATCATGCGAAATATGTCTTATTCTGCGTAAAAATTGCCACTCGATAACATCGATTACTTTCGCAGGTCGTTGTCACATATTTTATCGTCGATGCTACATTGCGTGGCCACGAGCCACGTTTCACGCATTCCGGCTATTTCGGGAAGCCGTTTAATCCGTTCATACTAGACCGCTTGTTTACTGCAGTCATTTGTATCGTGTTGGGACTACGTCAATCTAACGACGGTATGTGAGCGCGGTTTTCAGTCAACCTCGTTGGCTTTTCTGAGAAACCGAACAGCGCTTCTCTTGTAATCCGCCACGTGCGTCATTCTGTCACGCGCAAAACAAAATGGTCTATATGTCGCTCGTGTATGCGCAAATTTGTGTCCAAATCAATTATGCCGTGTCGAGACGAATAGAATTAACAGACGTGATTTTTTCTTTTAAACACATTATAAGCAAAATAAGCGTGAAAATCACGGCTATATTCTGTTAGACATAAATGAAATATTTGTAATGTAAATTATTATTTCGAAGAGCATAAGAAAAAAAGGTAATTAATTATAATTTAATATTCATTGGCATATTATGTTAAAGATATTTTATAATTATTTATAACGTATTTTATTTATAATTATTTATATAATATTTATTTATAATTATTTATATCGTATTATTTTTAATTTATATATATATATTTTTTATGTGTGTATATATATTAATATTTATAGATTGCAATTTGTATAATTAATTACAGATTTTGTAATATTTGTCGGAAACCCGCACAAGTGTCATTTAGCACTCAAAGGATTAATATCGAAAACGATATTAATTATTCAAGCGCAATTATACAAGCGAGGCTTTAATTCGCTAATCCGTGTTCCAGACAGTAGTTGTAATAGCAATGCGCAGACAGTAGTTACAGCATTAGCACTCAGACAATAGCAATTACAGTTGTGGTATACAGGTAATGGCTACAGGTAACAACTTTCGGGCATTATTTATAGACTGATGTAGTCGGCCAAACTGTAATCGCTTCTTTTAATGTCTTTGTCCGATGAATTAAAAAAAAATGAACACATTGTGGCGAAACATTAATATTTTTCGAGCACAAGTGACCTCAATGTTATATTTTATGCCTTATTTCTTTCGCAAGAGCCCAGCTTGAAAGTCCAGTTTATTTCAACTTGAGGCAAGTGTCGATTCCGTAACACGATCCGAGTGTTATCAGAGGGATTTGTCCGATCTAATCTACATCCGCGTAATCTGTTAAGGCGCTCCGAGACAAGGAGCTACCTGCTTTTCATGACTAAATCGACGCGAAGGGATCTCGTCCAGAGCTCTCTGCTTAATCCTAAACGAGACTGCGAAATATTCCGCGACTTTGTCGTCGTTATCCCGAGGGACGCGTGTTTGATAAGTAGCGCTATTAATATTTCCGAATATCGATTTACATGCACGCTACTATGGGCGCGGACGAGCAGCAGCTCAAAGTTATCCTGTCAGGATTGGCAGTCAGATATCTGAAACAGTGATATCAATCCGCGCGAAGGCGCGAATGCGAGAGCCGATATCTCGGCTCGGTCGCTCGGATCGATAACACGGCGGAACTGCAATTAGCATACACGTGATTCCCGCGATTGTGCAGCGGCACGGCTGCTACTAAAGCTGTCATTTCCTGGGCACGTACCAAACAGTGTCTGGCGTTAACGGCCAGACGCGATATCTTCCCGGAAATAATAGCGCGCCTTATTAAACTTGCGCCCTACTTGCGCTCGACCGTGAAATAATAGTTGGCCTGAATTATTATTATTATTATGGATAAGCCTTTAAACGCTAAATCTTATTAAAACAATTAGTTTTTCAAGTAAGTGATAGTAATAATAATATTAATCTGCAATAATAATAGTAATATAATCTTAAGAAATCAATTATTTGAGTGTATATATGATAAAATATTATTAATAATAATAATATTAGTAATTTTATTTAAAATTTATTAATAATAATATTAATTTTATGAAATATTAAGAATAATATTACTAATTTTCTAAAATATTACTAATATAATACTAGTAATATATTATATAATTTAATATTAATTTTATATAATTTAATCTTAAGTAATCAATTTCATTTGATAAAGTGTTACTAATAATAATATTAATATAATATTACTAATAATATTACTAGTATATACTATTATAATATAATATTACTAATATAATATTACTAATAATATTACTAATACAATATATACTATTATAATATAATATTACTAATAATATTACTAATTTTACTAATAATAATATTACAATTTTATAAAGTATCATAAAAATTATAAATAGAAATCACTTTTTTATTTTTATTAACGCTTTTATTGAGAGAAAACACACTCAATCATCATTGTTTTATTAATAATATTTTATCAAATAATTGATTTGTTCAGATTAAATTAATAATAATATTATTAATATTTTAATATTTTATTAATATTTTATTAACATTTTAATAAAAATATTATGCTATAAAAATAATAATCGAGCATCAAATAATTGATTAATTATGAGATAAATCACAATTCTTTATCTATGCGATAAGATGGATTTAGAAGTGATCGAGCGCTTCGAGATCGCGATTATTCAACGATTCGCTGCTTCCGAAATCTATTTTCGCGTAGTGCCCGTGACAATACGCCGAAGAGACACGCTCGGGTCTTATCTACTGCGACAGCAGTTATTACGGCCCCGCCGGGGTAGGCAGGCAGCGTCGTCGGCAGGAAGCCGCTATGATATTCATTGAGCCAAATGAAAAATTACTTCTCGTATTATGCGCGAGCGAACGAGCGCGCCGAGCTTATTCGACTAATTGCGCGCGCGATTGAAACGCGCGCGTATCAATCAAAGTCAACGGCGTGTGTTGATTCCGAGTGTCGAACCGCGAATGAGAACCGCGCTAAATGAATATTACGGCCGGGGATCGCTTAATCAATTTTCTTTCCGGATGCCTGCTCCACTTTCTGACTTCTTTCATACAAATCGGAGCAGTCACTCCGAAATTAATCTCGTAATATCGACGAAACGTCCAAATTTAATGTTAACATCGAAAGAGTTTACATTGTGAAATGAATCTCTTTTTTGTATTTAATTATTATTCATTTATTAATTTCACACAGGCACGATTTAGTCAGTAATAATTGTTTGAGGAATTATTTGCTTTGCATTTTCAAGGCAGATTTTTATCTGTGTGTGTGTGTGTATATTGGATCAAGATTTGTTTCAAATTTCTTTCTTGATTTTACAAAATTTCCTATTATATATTATATTTTTATTGTGTATCAATGTTACAGTTTAAAGATTCTTATATATTTTAAGATGTGAATTTTATTATTATTATTATTACTATTATTACTATTATTATTATTACTATTATTATTATTACTACTACTATTATTATTATTATTATTATTATTACTATTATTATTATTATTGTTAAGCGAAAATGCAGACGTTGAGTTCTTCGCAGGACATTGCGGTCCTATTTTCTAACGAACTGATTATCTCTTCCGCGCAATGTAATTATTTTGCCGCGCTGTTGCAACAGAACGTCATTTCGGCAAACGACCCCCGAAATTCGTCGCGGTATCCAGGGGAATTTCCTGCGCGTTGCGTAATCGCGGATAATTAACCAACACACTACCACACGTGCCCCGCATCGAAGCGCCATGGCCCGATCTCATACGATTCATCCCGTCGAAATTTGTACACGATAGGTCATCATTCGTGGCCGATGTTCTCAGGGGGGTTGAATGCAAATTTAACCGCCCGAATTCGATAATCAACTTTCCAATGTAAAACTGCAAGTCAATCTGATAGTCTGTTTTTCTTTTTTTTTTTTAAGAATTTTGTCTCGTTTTTTTTGTATATTAGTGATATCTGAATTATTTCCTTGCAAACGGAATAAAATAAATTAAAATAATAATAAATTAAATAATAAATTAGAATAATAATAAATAAATTATAATAATAAATTAAACATTGAAAAAGCTTAAATATGTTTTCATTCGAAATCATATAATTTCAAAGAATGAAATGATTTAATGTAATTATGTTCATAATATAATTTTCCCCTTCCACGTGATATTTCTGTCGACGTGTTCATTTAATTACACAAAGCGACTATATTTTTAACAGACTGTTAAATATTGATGGCTCATCAATCGGATACTGATTGACGATAATTCGATAGAAATCGACGAAAATTTACTTGAAACGCACCAACCAAGGAAATTATACATTTTATTACAATTTAAACTTTTACATTATATACAAATTATACATATCGTGTTTATAGAGTTCGGAATAACGTATCTCCGCTACACCCGCATAGATCTATAAAGAAGAGATAACTGACGTGGTCTACATGACCCTCTCTCTATTGTCGCTTGTGCGAATAACAATATAATGCAGCACTAGCGATGTTTTTCACGTTCGTTCTGCGAAGGATACGCCAATAATAAGATACGCACTCGTAATGCACGAGCTATTCTCGGACTCGACTCTTCATTGAACACTAGACAGTACGCGTTTTACAAACAGAGCGAGACAGATTAGATTATGGCGAGTCATTATGGGCTTTGGCACCTCACTTATCAAGGCTAGCGGCCGCTCTTATCATCGCGCGCGCTAGTATTGTAAGGAAGGTCTCGCGTTGCTCTATGACATATACACACAAATACACACATACAAATACATTTTACATGATGCATCCGCCGGATAAAGCGTGAAATATGCCTTCTCCGGGGCAAGTTCCTTCGGGGAATTGTTTTTGCCTCGGCAATAAAGACTGGCGAAACTCGCAGCAATACGTTAACGTAATAAAGCCTACGATGTAATGTATCAAACACCACATTAAGGTCGTTGATTTAATTTAATTTAATTAATTGGGAGACAGAAATATGCACATTTCTAAGCAGCCGGTTGCAGCAAAAAACAGAGATCATACTTTTTTATCATAATTTGACTTTAATATTTCGCCGCATTTTGCTCGTGAAGGAAACTTTCGTGCAAAAAGAGCAAGATGCGCGTTTTAAGAAAAAGTGGGTTTCGAGTATGTAACGCGCCTCAGGAATTGTCGCCTGGTCGAACAACCGCGTCGAATGTCGTGCTTGTAGAGTAATGATTTCCGCGGATGCCGACCATTTCCGGCACTCTCGACCATGCTAACGAGCCGTTAAACTTTCGCAAGTTCCGCAATAGTCACATTCAAAAACCGTGAGTATTACACAGATATGAAAACGAAGACTTCTATGGCTTGATTTATGTCAAAAGATGCACGCTCTCTTAGCATTTCTTAGAGATTTCCTCGAATTTCGCGAAAATTTATGAGTCAAAGATACGATAAGTTCGCGCTCGTGCGCTAAAGTTGATTATGCATTATTATAATACGACGATTAAAAGATGGCTCTTACGTTCTTATAAAATATTTAATTCTATATTTATCTATTAAATATTATTTTAAGAAAAATATTTTTTAGTAAAAATTATGTATTTATATATTAAATATTATTTTAAGAAAAATATTTTTTAGTAAAAATTATGTATTTATATATTAAATATTATTTTAGCAAAAAATATAATTTTTTAGTAAAAATAAATTATATATTTTATGTATAATTTTTCTATTGAATATTATTTTAGTAAAGTATTTTTTAAAAATAAATACTAAGAAATGTTTTTACTTTAATTTTTCATAATTCCTCCCATCATCTTCGTTTCTATCTTCCTTACTATTATTTCATTACACTTGCTATAGTTTCGTAATAATTGACGCATTTGTAATTTAAATTCCTGTCTCTATACACAAAATGGAAATTGCAGCTGTAATGTAAAACATCATGAGATATAAAGCGCAAGTTATCGTAAAACGATGCGTTGTTACTAATATGCCACCTGGGGGACATGTGTAGTGTATGCACATTACCGTGACGTTGGAAGATTGACGAGCGTTGTGTGACTTGCAAATGCATTTGGTCAGATATATTTCGCACACGAGCCGGCGAATCGGTGACATGCAAAGCATACATATAAAATATCGCCTATATAAATATAGTAGCGACAAAATAATATCCCCGTCTGAATTGCGAGTCTTTTGGCGAGATGCAGCAAATTTCAATGAGTTGCGGAAAATACATTTATATTTGGAAAATTTATGCCAATTATCGTGTAAAATTTCTCGTAACTTGATTATACGGTAACAATGAGAAAGAAATTACCTGTCGATCGACATTATTATCGCTTGATATTTCGCAAAATCCAAAAACCATACATTCGCGCGAAAACTCGAATGTAAATTTACACAAGGCGCAATTTATGGTAGTTATAGAGGGTGCAGCATCGATTAAACGTGCGACGGAAAATTCAGTTACGTTTAAAACGCATTTATTTCGTAAACGATAAAATGTGTTTAGATATATGCATCCAACGCTGTGTAACAACCGCTATCGATCGCGTTTCGAATAATATGTTACACATTACAAAGGGTATATTAGTTGCGATGAAAATACGACATTTTGAAAATAATTTAATTAAATACCATGAAAAAAACGTCTTGCATCATCTTAAAATTTAATAAATTATTTATATTAATTATTTATCATATAATATTTTTTATTTATTAAATTATTAAATTTATAAATTAAAAGAATTATATATTAAATTGCAAAAATCTATGTGAAGGTTTTATACTTTTTTAAATAATCACACATATTTCAAACAAAACAAAATAATATAAGCTTGTTTATTAAAGCATAATACACTCTACATTATTCAAATTTATACTATATTCGTTTGAATCGAATTTTTCACACATATATGTCAACATAATTCAATTTCATTTAATTTAATTTAAATCGAATTTTTTACACATATATGTCAGCATAATCGGATAAGATCTACCCGTTATGTAATCGAAGAAATTGAAAATTTCGAATATCGTTGCTCAGCAATATGCACACGTGTGGATACACGAATGTTCGCGTTTTGCTTCATTCGCACTTTAGCTTCAAATTGCACTTAGCGCGCATATGAATTCTATTACGGGAATATCGTTACGTTTATCTCTCTTTTTAAACCTTTCACGTTATTGATTTATTTATATATAACATTAATAGTGTAAATGAAGAGAAGAATTTAATGTACTCCGTCTTTTCTACGCGAAAAATGTTGGAGCGAAATATTTTATTTCGGCAAAAATTTTTCTCTCTTTTCCTCGCGTACGTTTGCGCTTATCGTTGTTCTTTTGATGTAACATGTGCCGGACATTCTTTTGCAGTACTGCGTTGACGAAATGCTTTATCCTACAACATCGCAACTTTTTGTCCGACAGATGCACATTTGTATACATTAAATAGCGTAGATACAATCCGCGAGTGTATCTAAAAGAGACGAAGGAGGACACTTCATGCATTTATTCCAAACTTAATACAAACGCTGTTGTAAATGTATGTGCGTTCGAATATCCGAAATTTGAATTCTCAATTTTAAGCAAGGCAATTTGCTAGATGGAATATTTTTTCGCTCAATCTTTACATGAATATAATAATGTAAATAAAACTTTCTTACTGGTCGGCAATTTTTTCCCGCCCCTTTTTTCCGTCTGGTCGATTTTATTTATTTTTGGAAAATTCTGTTGTGTCATCTAATCTAATTAATACTACTATCTAATTTTAGATTTATTTGAATATAATTAGATCTCCTTCGCAAGTTCCTGGGAAAACTGGTGGTGAATGATGAATTTTTCAATCTTGTTTGGACATTTCATTGGAATACTTTCAACTCAATTTTTTTTTACAATTTTGAAGATTTAATTTAGATACACACATTTTTACTAAAGAGGATCCAAACGTCTAACTCTCTGAATTTTATTTAAAATCACTCGAATCTTGTAATTATTTGTAATTAATTTCAAGATTTTTCGAGCGTATAATTTTTTTATAAAACAAATATATACACGCGCATCGAGTAATTAAGCTCTTAGGCTCTTAGTTATTAATTTTTATTTTTATTAATAGACCTCTACCGCTTATTTTTCAAACTTTCTTCCTATCGTCTTTTAATCGTCTCTTGCAAGGATGAAACTAGTCGGTTGAAGAAGGCGATATTTCACGGACGGAGGTTGGGTATTTAACATTTATATACGCGATGTAAACCGCGTTACTCGCCTATACGATGCAGTTCCTGATCGATAAGCGTGCATGCTCGAGGTGGAGGAGGTAGAGGAGGACGAGCAGGATGGATCCAAGGTGCGCGCGAGAGATTTTTTGTCGCGAGCTGCGACAGCTTGATAGTGAATTGATGTAACGCGCGGGGGAGGGGAACGACAGTGTCCGTCTGCGGGGATTTATCGTCGATTTCGCAGGATGCTTCTCATGCGATTCGCTCATCCAGAAAATTTCGACCTATCGGACGTGCATGCCGGGTTGTCGATAAGCGATACGCGATGCACACCGTTAATCTGCATGCGCGCTCATGCACTCGAGATGCGCTCGAGGGCAACATTAGAGAAACGACAGAAGGTTGTGTAGTGTTTATCGTCGTGATTTTCAGAATAAGGGGGACTTGCTTTCTTTGACGCTTTTGAAACGTCAAATGTGGCCTCCAGCTGAGCGAAGCGAGAGGCACATAAAGTGCAGAAATTTATTTCTTTGCGAAAAGTCCAGAAAATAATAAAAATATTATACAAAATATGTGGTTATATAAAATATGTGACATTTTAAAAACAAGAGAAATATATATTTTATATATAGGAGATATAAATATTGTAAATGAATATAGATAAGCTTTCAAATAAGATTTACTTAAAAATGAAATAAAAATATGTGATTACACACATCTAAATAAAAATATGTGATTACATATTTTGACAAAGAGAGAAATATATATTATATAACCGATATGAGCTGTAAAATAAATAAATCAAATTGCAATAATAAATTTGCTTAAATATTATTTACTTGAGCAATATTTTTCATAAAGAATATAAATGTATCGTTACTTTTTTCATAAAAATAGCCAGTAGCAATTATTTATTAATAAATTGTTTTTTAAATAGTCATATTTGGGATTTTAATTTCCTTTATTTTCCTTTAATTTCCTTTAATTAAATGTTTATTAGTAAAATAATATGCAAAAGGAAAACTATTTCAAACACGACAAATTCAATAATTTGTTCTAATTAATATGATAATAGAACTTGATTTCGTAATTTTATTTGATTTAATTACCATCTCAATTACATCCAATTATCTGCTTCTAATTGCATTCATTCATTATTTCACAATGAAATACTGTTTTACTATTTGTAACCTTCATCTGATAAATCGTAACTTGACAACGAATCCTTTCATCGTTATAAACGCGCATATGATTGATAGCCGTGATCTGTAACATTATTTTACATGATGACGATGCTTCGACACGGCTCTATTGACTCAATCTCAACGGAATCGTTTCACAAGTCTACGATTAAATCGCGTGACCTTGTCAGCAGGACCCCACGTTGTTAACATAACGGCATATGCTCTCAATGACAGTCAGGAACATCGTTGTGACTGCTTGCTGGCATGGAACGAGCGTGTCAAGTATCTATGAGATCACTGCTGTACTCATCGTTGTATATTTTTTCATGCGAGAAACATAAATGTCCAATTCTGGATAATCAACCTTGGACCAGGTTTCAATAAAATAAAACCGCACTAATTTATAATAGGCATAAAAAGATGAGAACACATTTCTATATTTATCTTTTATCATCTTTTTCTTAGATACAAATAATATGGAATGTAAATTTTAATACAATATATTAAATAAAAGATTAAGAGTCCGCTTTGGAATAAAGCAAAAAAATAACAATGGAATAAAATTTTGTATTGCAAATTTTTATATTTTATATAAATGTTTTTAATTAAGCTTAAAATATATTAAATTTTAAGTATCATATATAATTTCTTTCGTTTCAATTTTATAAAACGAAAAATAAAACAAGTAAAAACAGGTAAAACAGGTAAAACATAGAAATAAAGGAGAAAAATATTTATGTGTTATATTTATCTCTCGCTACTTTTTATTTATAAATAGTTATTTTGAAATAAAATAATTTTTATGTATTAATTAAAATGTGTCCTATTTGAATATTTATTTGATTTTATGAATCATAAACAAATATTTCAAATCTATATTCCTGGTTAGGAATTTTAAATCATTAATTAAATTAATTATTGTTATTATTATAGTAATATAGTAAAATATTTAAATGCTATTTTCATAAAATTATGTTTGTAATAATGTATTTCATGAAACATGTTTATAGTACTTATTTATCTCTAACGCGATTTATATATTTCTTAAATTTGTTTTATATTATTTTATTTATTTAATTATTTTCTTTATTACATAATATTGAAATAATAAATTTGTTCATGTAATGTTTTATTTAAATAAAACTATTCTTTAAAATGATTATTTTCAATAGTATTTAAAATGTGCTCACTATTGAAGTTGGTATAATTCTCACTTTCATATTTTGATATTTGAAATATAATTGAACGCACTTGTTCGTTAATTAAATTTCGGTTAATTAAATTTAGTTAATTTCCGAATTTTAACAATTCTGTTATACAATTTAATTTCTCTAAAAGAAGCAGAGATACATTTTATTTTATTTTAATATATTTATATCTTAATTTTGTGAAACGATTTATCTTATAAAATAACTGATACAAAGAACAAAGAGGAAAAGATAGAACGAATTAATCTCGAGTAAGCCGAAATTGCTATGCTTCTTGACAATGTTTCTTGTCGCGGTTTTCGACGCGGACGACGTCGCAACGCGTGATTGTCGCCTTGGGCAAAGCGCCACTCTGTTGTAATTATACATTCGTAATTATAGATCTCATTAATGCGAGAACGCAAGGAGAGCGGTCGAGAATGCGATAACGCGAGCGTCATGTCAATGATATTTCAATAAACAGACTCTTTCTCTTCGCGGATCGAAACAGCGATAAGGAGCAACAGCCTCGCGCAGATTTTTTTTCTATCTTATCAGCGCTGATTAACGATAATTCACGATAATTCCACACGATAATAATATCGGCAGGATTAATCGAAGCGGAAGTCAACTTATATCCAGAGAGTTATAAGATAGCGTGAATAATTGCCGGCTATTAGACAGGTGATTATGTACAGGTGATTATATGTGTCAATTAAAAAAACTTTTCTTCTAGAAAAAAAATAAACCTCTTCAATGACACATATTTCTGTCGGATATTTGTTATTAAAATTAAAACAATCTGTGAGATTTTATTGAAAATATTAAATTAAAATTTAGTTTTTGCATGATTAACTGTACCACATATTATAATTTAATTTAATATTTCGATTCTTCTCTCTTTGTATAGTTTTTAATAATCTTTTTTAAATATTTTAACCATTTATCGCAGGAATATATATCATAAAATGGGTATAACTCTATTGTTTTTGATACAAAAAGCACATTGAAAATTAATGAAATTTATATTAATTAAAAGAATATTTGACTAACGAAAAATACATAAAAGAAATCTGTTCAGATAAATTTATACTATAGATATAAATCTATTATAAAAAATTTTACGGTATTTAGCAGGATATAATTTTATATATTAAAGAATTAACGTGTTTTGAAATATTATGATAACGGATTAGATGAGATTCCATGCTTATAAAATATTTTCGGTAATAAAATTTGCAAAACGGTCAGTTAATAATTCTTTCCAGAATGTTGTTTATCACGTATTATCGTGTGCGTCGGATAACCCTGAAGAAACTGAATATCGCTTCACTTTTAATTCACGTCGATATGTCTCTAACATTATACACGATGAAAAACGTGCTAGTATTCCGTTTAAATCCGCATCTTTTTCGATAAAAGCTAGTTATTCCAAAATGCCCATAATTACGTCAGCAAAGCTACGATACGTGGCTACATATCAAAATTTTGTAGTACCTGTTAATTAACAGTTATTAAATTTGCATAATGCTTTAATAGAATTTTCAATTGATCTCCATTTATGATAATGTAATCAAAGTACCCTCTCTAAATTTCTACGCGGCTATCGAGATGCGGCTGCGTTTAATTATATGCAATCATATGCGGGATCACATATAGAGAGGATATTAAATTTTTCCAGTAAAGCCAACCTTTGCGGTTACCTGCACATATTATTATCTAGTAGCCAAGCTTGTTACGTCTCATTAATTAAAAAAAAAATACGATGGAAGGTGTAAGTGAAAGGTGTACGTGAAATTTATTTCCCTAACTTGACAGCGAAAAGAAAATTCAAATGCTCATTTTACACGTGCGTGATTATTTTAAATCTTTTCGCATTTTTTTCTCCACTCATTGTCAGCAGGTACATAAGCTCGTTTTACGAAATTCGAGTTATTTTAGCACGCAATTATTTTGACAGCTTCGTATTAAAAAAACAAAATATCGCACTTACCTGCTTGTTAGAGTCACCGTTAATTAGTTCTTACTACTGTAGCCCACGAGTCTCATCCGTGATGCACACTCTTGTAGCACGCGTCCTTGTCAATCACGCTTTCCCGATCACGCTCATTTACGGCGCACCCCAGGTGCAAAGCGGCGCTTCTCCTCGTGACGAATTAATCGCAACGCACTTTAAAATTCACTCTCTTTCTCTCTTTGGTCGAGGCAACTTTGCGTCGATGTCGACTGCTCGGCTCCAAGGCGATCCTCGCCTCGCCAGGTTTTAACGGCAATCCAATTTGCGATGGATCGATGCGATTGCAGCCCCGGAGCGCGTCGAAGAATCTCGTAATCTTGCTCAGGGGTGGCGGGATTCCGGTCGATCTGTTTCCGGGGAAGTTAACCGATTGAGCGGACCCGACGTGAACGAACCGGCTGTTATACCGGGCAATATGGCAGGCGGGATATTGATTCGACTTGTGTATCGATAGAAGCGTTCTCGACGCCCCGGGAAATTCGGTTATTTCGATTCGCCGAAATGCGCCGAAGATGGAGATTGATAAAGAGTCCGGGTGGTAAATCAATCGCGATCGGAACAATCCCTCTTCGCCACCAAGTGTCTCTCCGAAGGATGAGAGGGACGGCAAGTTTTTCGCCACCTTTTCACGAGGAAAGTACAACGCGATCGAGTTGTCGCGTCGATCATCGACGTGGGAAACTTTTCGATGTCGCTCGCAAGGAAAGTTTTAATCGCGCCGGAGAAGTTTTAATCCGCGTTCCGCGGAGATACACGTATATATGTATCCGTGACGCTTATACGCGGTGTTAGGTGTAAAAGAGATGCGCTCGCGAACGCGCGTTTTTCACCGCCGTTGGCCGAGGTGTCACTGCTTCGACGTGCATCCTCGCGATTTATAAAGCCTCTCTACGCGTCTCTGGCGACTCTTTGCACGCCGCCGTGTGTGTCAGTCCGACTCTCGTTATTATTCCCCTGCCAAGTGGCCGTTTCTCCCGCCACGCCGGTTGCAAGCCGGTTGCCACCCACCATCACGCATACGTATCCTAAAGTCTAAAGCCCGATTTGCTCCGCATTGCTATTTTAATTCCTCCGGATTTATCCGTGATCTGAGAAGCAAAATGGTTAATCCGACAACTGACTTTTCTTAGGAAGAAATATTTTCACGATGAATTAACACGAATGAATTATAAGTCATATCGTAAAATGAGGTAAATCTCTTCAGCATGTGTGTCATTGAAGACGCATTCTTTAATTAAATTTTTATTATAATAAACACAAGGATCTATCTTAAATATTTAAGTGAAAATGTATGCAACGCGTCAATCGAGAAATGACATATTGTTGAAATACGGGGAGATATTTTCTTCGTGTAATTTAGACTTAACGCGCGAGTTCGCGCAATCAGAGTGATTGGCGTGTAACTAGATCGATGAGCATTCATTTTAAGAATCGATGCCTCTGACTCTGGTTAACCTTAATTGAAGTTAACTGAATTCATTCTCTCTCCAGATGCGATCATGACACAGATAGAACACCAAGATTAGAGTTAATCAACATCACGGGAATCGACGGTGAAAAAAATGTCATACATAATTCGAGAGATACTGATGAGGAACTTATTTAAACTATTTTTAGAAAAATGTTGCAACTTTTCTATTTACAGTAAAAAACGTACTCAACGTCACTCGAATTATATATTATTGATATATTTTCATACGACGTAAAAAAATAGCAACAAGTTCTCGCATCCACTTACTTGTATTTGGGCGAAAAAAATGCGAAATCCTCTTATAAAATGAAGTTAATATATATTGTTTGGATTATCTTTGCACGTCGGAGACTAGCAAGAGATTTTTCTCATGGACTTGAAAGCTTTTTACCTTGGTCGCGAGAAAAAGTGATGATAAAAGTTTCAAACAAGATGGTTTGTTTTAACTTCTTCTTACGATCTCGTTAATTTATAGAGTATCGCGCCTCGGTGTGACCTAATTTTGCGACAAATTTATATCAAAGTAAAACGGCAAACGTTCGAGTGACATTTGAACAATTTATTTACTTGCGCTGTTGCAAAAAACTACTCCATAAAGTTAACTTTTGCCTACTTTTGGTACAAAGGAAATAAGTCTCTTATAATTCAGACAGATATTCCTATTTCGTTTAGTTACACACACATATGCTCGCTTACTACATACAATTATTTTATTTGTATATAATTATACAAACGTGATATTTTCAGAGCTTTAATTATTGTTGAATTTAACATAAATATAACGTATCTTTATTTCACTGTTTCGCGCGACATTCCATTCTGTCTGGCTAATGAACTTGATTCAGTCCGACTATTCAACGTTTACATTAAACTTTTCGGGCAAACAGGATCTCCAGAATTGAATGGCCACACAATTTACCCTAAACGTGAGTAGGTGTAGCTTGTGGTGTTCAACTTTGCGAGAGATGACAATGTTATCTTTATCGCTCGCTACCAAAATCAAATATGCCAATGCTCGAGAATACTAATCTCTTTTTGGGAACCAAAGGAGCTCGTCGCTAGCTCCCTCTCGTGCGTCACTTTGCGTGGGAAAGCCTCGCGATAACCGATAATGGGGTCTACCAAAGTCTGTCGTAAACCGCATAATATATCGTGTTCCATTTATTTTAAGACTCTACCTGTCTAGTCCATCTAACTACGCCATTCATTGCGAAAGTGGTTCGAGTCTAGTTTTGAATTTATTGTCGCGCTGGTAGTTGGTATCTAGTTGATGCGTCAACCTTTGTTCCAGCCTCACGTTCGCTCGCGGACTTTATATCTCGCGTCCCGTGTTTGAAACGCGCGGATCTTTTGGTCTCTTTTATTCAGCGCATTTTCCACTCTCGATGCGTTGTGTCAGTAATTATATCGTCATTTGATTCTATTTTCCCTTTTGCTTTTTGCCCCTCTATTCTCTCTGCTCGCCTTCGTTATCGCTCTTCCGACTTCTCGGCCGGGATTCTCCTCCTGTTTCGCGACGACGGGACACAGTTTCCGTGCACGAAAAGATAATGTTTCGGTATACCCGGCCCATTTTAACGCGAACAATGACGCGATAATGGGTCCAGATACCGTTGTCCCAGATGCAGGGACGAGCTAGCGTAACGCGAGCACGTCGTCGCGTTAAATTTGCACGTGCGAGTACATCTGTCTCCGTGCGCACGTGTGTGTCCTCGTCCACGTTGCATTAACGATTGCGTCGAGTTCGTTAATGAAAACGAATGTATGCGCGAGTGTGGGTTTGCGCGGCGCGAAACCGCACGTTAAATTAATTTATTAAGCCGTTTGCTAATGGAATAATTAATTGGTCTGCCGGCGACATCGACAAGCGACATGATACTCGATAAAGATACAAGGTCGTTTGTTTTCTTCCAGCGGTCGAGAAGGTCTGCGAAATTCATATATTTTTTTAAGAATTGACTTTTGCGAAAATAACGATGTTGCAAAATTGCATTACCGGATATTCTGCATATTGTCAATATTTTGATGTAAGCCGATCTTAGAAAATTTCATAAAATCTTATCTTTTTGCAAAGTTTTTTGATTGCACAAGATAAGATTAGTCTTGATATTGTTTCGTCTTGTTTCGAAATTATTTAATTATTTATTAAATATTTATTAAATAAAAATTAGATATTAGATAATTTATTAGATATTAAATAAAAATTAGATATTAGATAATTTATTAGATATTTATTAAATAAATATTATTTATTAAATAAAATTTTTTATTATGTTTTGGAAGTAAACGAATGACATAAATAACGATCTTAAATTACATTATAAAGATAAATTTTATTACATTAATTACATTAAATACATTATCTTAAACGATTGTTCAAGATGTGAGATAAAAATTATTGATAAAATCGAGATCAATGCCAATACAATATCTTTATAAATATTGTCTTATCTCGTATTCAATCTTAATTATCTGACAGTCCATTAATTCGTTGTAAAAATTGTCTATTATAAATATCGACGCGATCGAAGTTCAATAATAATCTTCCGTTGCATGCGTGATTCATTATTTCTCCAATGAATTCATCACACTCATGGGAAAAAACGGCCAAACGCGTTGGCGATATTTCTCTGCCGCCCACTCTAAATAATCTCGTTAACTCGCCAGACTTGGAATTAATTCGGCAATTTGTGGGTGCGGCGAATTAATCTTCGCCAACGAAGGAAAATAACCGGGTTCGGTATTGTTGTGGTCGCCGTTACATCTGGCCTGTCGATGCGCGACAGAGAGCTGCAACGGACGAGAGCGTGTGCCATCCTATTTTAAATCGAAAACGCGGGGATATTGCAACCGCACCAGATTTTCACTGATTCTCTTCTTGCGTGTATTAATGCGACAAGCACCGATTGCAAATCAATGCCGCTTGTAAATTTGGACCATCAGTTTACGCTTCAATTTTTTTTATATAGAACATATTTCGAAGTTTAATCAACCTTAATACAAATACGTGAAATTAAAGATATTAAATTTTTCATTTCTCTCTCTCTCTTTCTCTCTCTCTTTTATACAGGCGTGATTAAAGTGCTGGTCGATTTTGCATGCGTTATAAATTAAAATTGTATCGAAAATACGCAGTTTGTATTAAATTTTCCGAAAACCCAGATTAACTGATTTTCGAATATATTTAATGTCTAATTTCTCTGAATACTTTAATATTTGCAGATGAGATGCATAACGGATGAGGATATTGCGGATATCAAAACTGAAACAGTGGATCGATAAAGTATTAAAAGATTAAAATTAAATCCAACTGTGATCAATCATTTTTTATATTCTTGATTAATTTGTAACCGCTCTTTCTTTATAATCGTTTTTATAAAATGATAAAATTTCTTACAATTTCTAATTTTAAACTTTTGTCTTTAAATTAAATTTATATGTTCAAGAAATATTTATCGATTTAAAAAAATATAGAAAAAGAAATATACATATATTTATTATTATTATTATTATTATTTTTGTTAATTTGAAAAATATTTAAATAATATTTATTTTAATTGAGAAAAGGAAGTCACACGAAATTTTTTTACCGCCTACAGATGAATGACGTTGCTTGTGAAGTACTCTGTGCATATAATTAATCTGCGTTTCGAATGAACTAAACTCAAGAGCCATTGATTATTCATAAATTTACATCGTGTAATCCCGACCTCGACTTGCAATCGTGAAGATTAGATTCAAGGGTACGCCATGTAAATATGGGCGGCAAAAGAGCTCACTCAGAGTGATAGACACGAGCTCTGATCACAAAAACCGACGCGGACGTGAAGCGATAGCGCGCATGCATCGTAAACGATATCCTCATAACAAAGTCCACAAAATGCAAGCTTATCAACGATAATTTCTGCAATCGATCGTCCAAATTCGCATCGTCGAACCAAGCGTTGATTATCATCCCTGCGTTACGACGGATTAGGGTCACATCGATACCTCCATAGGGCACTTTAGAAGGCCGCTTAATCAAGATACCGCGTCATCCGATTAAGAACTTTGTCAGAGTTTCACTCGCAATTTCGATGTGCGCGAAAAGACTCAAAGAAGGCTCAAGAAGAATTAATTTAAAGATATGTGGATAAAGGTTCCATGAGGAAAAATAATAAAAGGAATCAATAATAATGATAAAAATAATATAACAATAATAATAATAAAATAATAAAAATAATAAAAGAAAAATAATAAAGAAAAGATAGAAAAATAAGGGATATTTTAGAGAATTATACGCGCAGTTTTGCAACAATTGTAAACGGTTTTTCTTCTTTCAATGCATTTACAATCGCAACTACAATCGTATTTATCAACAAATTGGCAAGTACGATAGAATCGATTCTCTCTTTGCCGTCTACTATAGCATGCGATTCTGAAGCAGGTGCTTGTACTTGCTGCGAGGATTCTCGTTGCAGTCACAAAATGCATCGACCCGAAACGCTACGGCACGAAAGCAATCCACGGAATTTAATTAAAGCTCCTGGTGCGTTTTTTTTTCAACCACCGACGCGTTTCCGTCTGCGTGCCGACTAAAGTGGATGTATACCGCCAAGATCTCCTCGGCCTCAAAGGCGTGATGAACTCAGCTTCAGGAAATGCGAACCTTGAACGTAATAATGGACCTTACTTAATTAAAGCGTTCTTTTTAATTACGCATTCTTAATGCCGAAAAATGAAAAGTATTGCTGCGCGTTGAGAAATGGCCGCGAATAAATTCGCATTCTCGGTTCAACATTACAATAAATTCCATTTCAACGATGAGGTAATAATGTGCCAAGTTTTCATTATTTTGTGCCGATTAATTCACTAAACTTATGCATAAAAATGAAGTATAACGAAATTACTTTATATTAATTATTATAACTGTTTATTTTCTGCTGCCCTTATTTATTATGAATAAATGTCGACTATTATACTGTCAATTTATCATATAACTGTCCATTAAATAAATGATCGATGAACGTGAGCGAGATTGAAATTAATTATTTATTCAATTCGAGAACGTACACTTATTAATTTTTGTGCATTGCTTAGATTTTACGAATTTATTCTTCGAGAAAGTTGCAGTAGCATCTGTTAAAAATGTATGCATTATGAATCGCGTGCGCGCGTTGTATTCTTGTCATCTACGTAACGCTGCTGGAATAAACTTCCATGGAAACTGTCGCGATGGTAATTTACAAGGTTCCGCTATTGTATCATGGAAATAAGCAGATTGATCGGATTACTTTCATAAGGGTTTTTTCCATGATGTCATTCTTCGTGGTACGTAAAATCACCAAATCATTCTTCTGCGATTTAAAAGGAAGACGGATACGATCTTCGATATGCATAAATTTTATATTAGCTGCAGCTTATCTTTAAACAATATTAATTTAAATCGAAAAACGCTAATCGCATCAGTTCTTTCTATTCTTATCTCTGATGCAGTAATAAAAGCAATCATTAATCATAAAAAATGAAAAAATATATTTTCAAATAAAAGTGCAGTGTTAAATTATATCTTGATTACAATTATTTTGATCTTTTTATACGTATTATTATTTTAATTACATTATCTGCGTCATTTGATTTTTTCACTTTTCTGGAAAATTAAGAAATGGTTTTAACGTATCTCGAGAGCGAAGAAGAAAATCCATTCAGACTTTTGCTAGTCATGCTATTTCCTCGAAATGAGACGAAACGCAAATCATGGGAGAGTCAGTTAATCCTTATCTTTCTTCCTTCCTTTCCGGCTCTTTCGTTGAATTAAGATTAAACTGCCTAGTATGACTAACGGCGATCAATATTAGTTGTAGCTTTTACGTTACATTTATCAAGAACTATCGTTTGGTTTTACCGCTCAACGTAATAAAGCTCATTAATATTTTTCTTCTCTTTCAAATTTATTAATAATGATAAATACGTGAATAATATACATATATGTAAATAATATCGTAATATTATGAATAATGCAACGTACAAATTTTTATTACAAAATAAAATGTCAAATTAGTATATCAAAATTAATATGAAAATATATATTATTAACATAATTTATATAAGTAATATATATTATAATACATAAAAATACATAAAGTAAAAGTTATATTACAAATATATGATTGTATAATATATTACTTGTATAAAATAATATTTAATAATATTTAATTAGCTCCTCATCTATCGCATAACTTAATATGCATTTGCCTTACACAAATAGTGAATTAAATTAGACAAATTTGTGAAATATTTATACATTTTTCCGTACATATATATTTACACATACACAGACCATAATTACGCTTTCAAAATTTATGGTATGCAAGTTATATCTGTGGTGAATCGCCAATGTTAACCAGAATTGCCGTGATATACCTTCGCTGGGCGAACTTGCGCGACTCTGAATAGGTCTGGTGAAATATTTCGCGGTATAATTAGACGGTAAATTCTGTCGTATTGTGTGCGGCTCTTACAGATTCCATTGGACACGTTTACCACAATCGTTGATGTAAACTACGTCTTTTTCACAAAATACTCTATTGTTCTAACATTCTCGTTCATTTTCACTTTAAAGTATAACTTTTGTCTTAAAAGCGAAATCATAGAGCAGCTCGTATATTTGAATTTTTCTATACTTTATCGGAGCTTTTAGACTATATTTTGTTCCTTTTACGTCAAATCAAATTCTAATTAGCACAGCAATTTTCACAAAACTGTATTATAATTACCACGTCCGGTTATTAGCCAGGAAGTATTTTTTTTACTTTTTGACCAACGCAAATACTGTTATGTGCCTTAAATTATCGTAATTCTTATAGTCGTCACAAAGACATGTGTTGTTTTCGTAAAACGGTGCAAGCAATGAAAATAAATTCTAGAAAAAAAAAAATAAAACTCTAATCATGCGCGGTTACCTGATTGCAAATATAAGTAAAACGGAACAGGAGCACTACGTGGATTGATTCCTTCGTAAAGATATCTCTAAGTAGCTTATAAAACTTGGAGAGAAGACGAGAGTCGCTCAGAATGTCAGCTGTGAAACGGAAAAATGGCAAATGTACGAAACAGGTTCCCGATTAATGATTCTCGATGCAGGCAAGATTAGAAACCGCTCGCATGTATCCTTATATGCGATGCAACAATTCACGCGACGATTATAATTATATAACAAAATGATTGTGAGCGAGCTGCAGCGAGCAATAATGTGAACAATTAGTCGTAGAACCGAGATGGTGGATAAAAGCATTTAGCGGTCAAGATAATTATATGCATTTAACGGTATTTAGAGATAAAATCATACACGTTAAAGGACGCTGTGTAAGAACAAAATTGCCTTTGCATCTAACGTATAAAAAATAAAAGAAATAAAATTCCTTATATAATATTGTAGAAGGATTTATATAATATTGCAGAAGTCATATTCTTGGAAACATAAAACAGCTCTTGGCCGGTGAATAAAGTTCATATAATCGAGCGTCGCGGCTCTCTCGTTCTCCTTGTTTCCCACCCTCGAGGGAAGGATATCGCGCCGACGATAGGGTGCAATGAGAGCCGGGGAGGGAGTGGATGAGAGAGAGGAAATCCGCTCCAATTCTAATTACAATAAAGCCGACTTTAATTGCGCGACAGAATTCGCGGGACGCAATCAAGGTACGCCCCCCTCTGTTGCCTCTAATGGAGCAAAAAGGTGCTCCTCCACATCCGCTTCCCAGGGAATTATATCCCTCTTCCGTCGGGATATAACACGACGGCACGCCGTGATTCATCGTCGGTGGCGATGCAAATGTTTGACCAACCCGTTATCTCGGGGGACCACCGGTTCGCGCTCTTTTTCGCGCGCGACCTCCCGCCTTTTTATCTCTCGGCCTCTTCGTTTTTTTTCTTTTTTTCTTCTTCTACTCTCTTCCCAGCCTCCTCCTCCCGCGCTTTTATTCGCCGCGATTTCGTGACCGACGAGAACTCGCGGGAATCGTAAATCATGGATATTGGATGGTGTCGATTCTTCTGCCTCTTGCCTGGGATCGCCATTAGAGGGATACTTGATATAGCATACATACATATAGAGGATGTCAGGGCAATCTTTTCCTCCTAAAAAAAGCTCTTGTAGCTTACCTCGAGAGCTTTTCAAAACACTATAATAAAGTATTTTTTCATCGAGTACTTTTCGAATTATGAGACTTGAAATAATTTCTTAATTTCTTTTTTTGCATAAACCATAAAATATATCTAGTAAAATATTCATTTTTCGATTATCTTAAAAATATGTAATTGTTAATTGCAAATTACATATTTTTTCTTCGAAACAATTATGTGTTTTCTTTAGACCAATTGATTCCTCTCATTATTTTGTACATAAAAGTATTAAGGTAAGATAGCCGAAAAATGAATATTTTACTAGATATATTTTATGGTTTATGAAAAATTAAGAGATTATTTCAAGCCTCGAAAAGTTCAATGAAAAAATACTTTATTATAGTGTTTTGAAAAGCTCTCGAGGTAAGCTACAAGAACTTTTTTTGGGAAGAGATTGCCCTGACACCCTGTATTTATACACACACACACACACACACACAATATCCCGCGAGAAATACCGAGAAGGAGGGAGGCTAGATCGTTTTCACGCCTCATTATCGTCGACTTTGTGCATGCGCTTCGCGCTGTGATAATCGACGAGCATTGAATGACAACTTTGTAACTGTGGCTGTTTTAAGCGGATAAGGTTTTCACGACCGGCACGAGATAAAATTTCGTTGCTATTGAAATTTTTTGATAAAGAGCGAAAAACAGGATACAAAATCTTTGCGATTATATAAGACGGGACCGTAATCACAATACATTTTTTTTCAAATAAACAACTATCTTTATTCTCCTCAAGTTTAATCTGTTATTTTGTACAGATTGTTTGAAATAAATACACGATACCAGAATTGAGAGTATTTATATTATATTATATTATATTATATTATATTTATTTTCGTAATAAAAGGTAATAAAATATTTTTTGAGAACACAATTGGCAGTAAAGAAGATTTTGTACGAAATGATATTAAGAAGGAAATAAGAAACAAATGCAAATAAAATGCACGATGACAATGGAAGCAAAATTATCGCGAAGAATTTTTATTGTTCGATTCGTCGAGGTAATCACTATTAATAATTGACAAGGAGCAGATTTTCTATGCGCAAGTAGTATATTTGTATAATAGTATATATGTACGTGTGTGCATGTGTGTGTCTGAGTGTGAGCAGACCCCAATAGAATGTTGTATTGTTTACACACATAACTGCGTGATGTCGCGTAATATTTTCACAAGTCGGAGTAATCTCGCAATTGCGCATAATCCGTCCATTTGCGTCAGTCATCGATGCAGTCATCTCAAGGTGCGCAATCGCTATTCTTCTTGATGATTGGAGCGTCCTAGAATGAGCGAGATATTATCACACATGGAATTAATTTTTTGAAATTTCAAGTCAATCTTTTTGTCAATGAAAGTGTTATCCAAGATAATAGAAGATAGCACAGACTTCGTTGTAAATTGTTGAAAGTCGAGAATCTTTCGCAAATTAAGCTTCAAAGGAGAAAATAAAGCATGGAACATTATCCTTCGTTGAACTCATCAAGTGTATCTTTATTTTATCAGAATTTTAATTCGACACCTAATTGTTAAGAAAATTGTATTCAATGAAAGTTTAAAAACTTGTTTCAAAATGTTGCTCTTTAGAAATTGCACTGAATATTGATATACAGGATGTTTCAAGAGAAATGGTCAGTATTCTAGTACATAATCGTATACATCATTTTAAATAAAAAAATTTTTATAAACATGTGTCCTATTCTAGACGGTTGCATAGATACAGCATCAATCTTAGGAACATTTATTATTTTAGTACAACTAAATTCTATGAAACAACTACTTTAAATTTTAAGCTTGTAATAAATTTGAAAAATTGAAGATAGAAAACTTAACATAAAAAAATTGTTAAAAATTAAAATAAGATTTAAAAGTTTAAAATTTATTTATTTTATTAAAATTTAATATAATTGTTTCATAGAATTTGATTCTACTAAGATAATAAACAGTTTCGTTTTTAAGATTACGCTGTATCTTTATAATCATCAGAATAGGATACACGTTCATGTAAAATTTTATTTTTTATTTAAAGCAATGTGACAATTATGTCTTAGAATAATAAACTTCTTGTCCTGGAACAATCCATTTCTCCTGAAATAGCCTGCATATGTATTAATAAAATGCCTTTCGTAATGACGATTATTGCACGAGTTGGTGACATAAGAGAGACACTATCTTGTTGGAGTAATTTATATCCCGTATATTTATGTCAAGTAACAGATCCGTGCGTTCGAGGCTCATCGAGCGTTTCGCGAGAAGATGACGTCAAGTGTTTCTATGCATCGAGAGTGCATTCGATTTGATGCTTAGAGTCGGTGTATCGGGTAGTTATTCGCGCGATAGCTGCGTGCAGGAATTCTCGCACGGTTTATCGTACGTGAGCACGATCGGAGCTTCACTTAGCGTCGCGTCTCTCTTGGCAATAAATTCGACTGCTTTATCACACAAAGCCGGCGATTTAATGTTCCGAATAGGATGCCGGTACCGTAATCGCACGGATACCTGCAACCGCGTTTACGGTAGCGTGCATTCATTCAATTCCGCTAAAGATGCTTGCTTTCAGTGTTTATGTGTGCATGCATTCGCTCCGATTTTCCGCGATATTCAATCTCCGATAATTTGAATTAGTTAATTAATTTTGCTCGAGTTTAACCCGAATTTACGAATCGCTTTTCCTTCCCATGAAAGCTACGAAATAATTTCACATTTTCGAAGTAATCGATTAATACTGATTTAATAAAGCAAAGATGTAGAGTATTTTGGAGGCACCCTTCTCGATTTTATAATTGATTTAATAATATCATCTTTAGACACTACTTTAAATATTTTCTCTTTTGTTTTAGTTAGATTTAAAAATATTTTGAAACTTGGAAAATATTTTTAAAAATAATCAAACACTTGTTGCGAAAAATTAAAAAAATTTATCTCTGGAAAAAATTGAATTTAATTTTATTGCTATTTATATATATGTGTGTGTGTGTTAAACTTGATAATTTGTTACTCGTAAAAAAATATTATCGTATCATTGTTCAACATTATTTTGTCTGAAAATGGATTCTTTCACGTCGCGCTTTTCCGATATTGCTGGAAAAAAATTCCGGCAAATTGGCGGCGTCGCATGTTAGCAGGATTGAAATTCAATATCTCCAGCGAGGAGAAATTATAAATTCACTTTTGCGTTGAGAGGATAGAAATTTTTCTTCAGGGAATACACGTCGACATCGTTATAGCGTCGCGTGTCTTATGCATTAGAGAAGTAATTTTCGGTTCTATTATTACAAAATCGTGTTGACAGACATTGAATATCGATAATATCAGTCGTTTATAAATTTCTCGTTTTAATATCGTTAAGAAAATTGTTATTTCTTAATAAATTCAAAATTGTTCATAAATTTCCAATATTTTTCATAAATTTCCTTGGATGAGAAAACATGTCCAGGGAATCTTCACAAGTTTAACTTTTTCAATAAATAATTTTTTTAATAATTTTTAATAAACGTAAAAAACTATACAATATAAATATATAAATTTGTTAAAATTTTTCATTTGAAAAAAAGAAGCAAAAAGAAATACATATCTTAGGAAAATAACAAAATTATTCATCCTATGAATAATTCTATTTCTCCTCGTTTCTGCGTCTCTCTTCGTCTGTCCATGTCTGTCTGCAACTACTATCTAGATCGTGCGCTATTACGTAAAGAAAATTGAGGCGTGTTCGGATAATCTGGTTTTCCGCCGTGATATCATTCGAAGGGAAAAGAATCGGAGCAGATATTTCATCAAGTAGGCGCGGTGCATGGTATTATTCAATAGATGATCCTCGATATTCACTTCGTATAGGAACGTATAAGAAGACGCAATGCCGTCTTCTAGCACGAGCAAACGAAACTCCAGATTGATAATGTCATTCTGTCATTCGTTTCTTGTCATTTGTTACATATGCAGCGTAATTGATATCGTGATTCACAAATATCATCAGCTGATGATAGTGATAATGTTTTATTTCTCAATTTAGGGAGATTTCACAATTTATTGATATTATTTTATCTTGTCTTGAAATTTGAGAAAATTAAGGCGAGATTTTTAATTAGTTATGAAGATTAAGATTGTCAAGATTATTGATTTAGAAAAAATATGTATATTTTTAAATTAAATGAGAAAAAAATCACTATTATATATAAACTAAAAAATTTTATTTAATAAATAAAAAATTTAAAAATAATTAATATAATAAACAAAATAAATAATATAAAATTTTATAATTCTTTAGCTACAAAAAGACTGTGTATATAGTACATGTACGCGGTTCTCTGATTGTGTGAGTCACGTCTGTATTCTGATATTATTGTATGCAACTACCTCTCTCTTTTAATAAAAACAATGAATATATACATATATTTTAGGAAGTGTTTTGGGAAGTAAATACGAATGGCATAAATAGTAATAATTATCTTAATAATTATCTCATAAGGAGATTATATTAAATATTATTTTAAATAAAAATTGTTTAATATTAGATAAAAATTGAAACAAGACAATACAAAACGAGAGATTTTTTACTATTAAAATATTCACTCAAAACAAGTTTTAAGTTTTCGAAAATTTTCAATATTTTCACGAATAATTTTTTATCTTTCTCATACTTTCTCATACTTTCCCGTATATTCGTAGTTGTAAAATTCGTATTCATCCAAGTTATATTGTAAATTCCTGGAGCCTCGGGCTGTGCGAAGTGTTTTGAACATTAGGGATCTCGAATAAATTCGTCGCTCGGGGGCCCTCGAGGTCATCAAGACGCGGCTGCGTGGACCGACCGGCAAGAAATATCGGGCGAGGCGATGTATCAGACGTCTCTCGTTTATCTACTTCTGCCCCACGTCCCGACACGTAGACCACCCGGTGGAATCTGTCCGATAAATCCGTGACTCCCGCGGAACTTTCTTAACGATCAAGCCGGACTCCTCGGGCGATCGTTTTGCGTCGGAATTTCAATCGAGACGAGACGAGACGAGATCAAACGTACAGTTTCCGAGTTCTCGTTAAATGAAGCGAGACTTGGCTCAAGTTATTCTCTCTGTATCGAGCCACTCGATTTCCGCGTATCGAAATTTTTTTCAGCGAATTTTGCAGACGATGTCCTTGAACCCGTAGAAGAGAGATCATCCGGAATGAGTCACAAGTTTTATAACGAGCTAGGAAATGTTCTCTGAATTTTTATCACGCCCATCTCCAGTTTCAAGCGCGTTAATCTCTTTTTGATGCGGATTTTTAAGCGCGTTTTTTTCAATGCTTTATGGAATCCTGATGTTTCGAAATATACAAAGATTGTTGGAAGACGAAATAATTACTAGAGAATACAAAAATATTTTAAAAATATGGATCATTATAGATTTAATTATTTATTTTCCAAAAGAGTGGATGTATGGAAATATTAGAAAATTCGAGATGTGCAAAATTCCTCGATTTTAAAATTCTAAATAAAATCTTCGTCAAAGATTTCTTTATAAAAAAAATAAAATATATAAATTTTAGAAAGGTATATAAAGTGCTAATAATAAACAAGGCAAGCGCTTGATTAATTAAAATGATTGGAGTTGTAGTACAAATTACAATTTCTCGAATAATCGTCAATTGCACGACATCGACATGAAAAGGATTGACAAATGGGTGGCGTGTGCATTCGCGATTGACGCACCCTAACGTGACTTTCAATTAGCGGCGCCGAAGCAGGAATGAAATTGAATTTTCCAGCCGAGCTCTTAGCGTAAACGAAAATTTAACTCGACGCAATACGGACGCGATGTTACTTAGCCCACGGAGTCGCGTGTGTGCACGCATGCATGTATCGCGTGTGCGTGCGTGTACAGTACAGTTTTTCGCCCTGTAACGAGAAATAGCGGGATTCCCGAGCGCATCAGCGCACCTCTCCCCGACAGGAACTTTCTACGTGAAAACGCTGAAAGGTTTCCATCGACCGGATAGCGCTTTTCGCTCGTTCCCGCTACCTTTTTCCGCGTCCGTTTTCTCGCCAACCCCTCTGCGACTCTCCCCCAGGGGAACACAACGCGTCCACGAGCATTTTGCCTACTACAACTTTCCCTAAGTTTTAGAGGGTGAAATTTATTATTTATTTTACGAACGTAGCTGTTTAAAATGTATAATAAAATATATTAACTAAATATATATTTTTTATAATATAATATTTTATATTATTTTATAAGAATATATATATCCAACCAATTTTACGGTATTTGCTTTAAGCGTATATATTCAGTTATTTTTCAATAATAGAGATATAAAAATATATTTCTTTTTGAATAAAAGTTATTTTAACGAATCAAACGAAAATTTTAAATTATCCTTTTTTAAATATTGCCCATGAGACAGTTTTATTTTTAAAATGGAATAATATATCTATTTTATTATAGTTTTATAAAGTATTTTATGACAAACTCGAATATGTAATATGTAAAAAAGTGAGATTTTCAATAATTGTCCATAAGATATTGTCTTTTTTTTAGAATTTTTTTATGAATAGAGAAACTAAGTATCTCCAATAAAAACTGACATAGATGACATTAAAGAAAATAATAATAAGTAAAAATTTTTGTTTGTCATACACATTATATATATAGATTTTTTTAAACAAATAACTTTTATTAGAAATATTTTTTACAACTCTATTAAAATATTATCTAAATTATATAAATTATATAAAATATTATCTAAACATTAAAATATTATTTTAAATTTTATTTTAAAAAGATAACTAAGTGTATACGCTTGTATAAACTAAACGCATTGTCTATCTAGAAAAAATGACAGAAGAATTTAGACAAAAGGAAATAGTAATTTTGTAGCTTCGTATTTCAATGCATCATCTTCAAAAGTATCAGGGGCTTCCTTTCATTCTAAAGATGACATTTATATTATGCAATCGAACAGGAAAATAAACAACGGTTGCTTTGTGTTGTCATCATCGTATAATAACGTAATCATAATTTCATTCAATTCAGATGATAATTCCGATCTTTTGTTGTTCCCCGTGCGGACATTCAATCAAGCGATGCTTTCCATTAGCAATAGTTTGTTGTCGGCGAAAAAGCACAGTATAATCCAGCTTACACGTACATACACAGAGACACACACGTGCACATTCGCGCATCGAGAAAACCGCAGAGATGCGGTCAATACGTTTGATCTGTGTAGCGAAATCCGCCTGTGCATCCATCCATATCCTAGTCGCTCTAACAGCACCGACGCCAGTCTTATCGGCGAAAAATCCGGTTTACCGATCCTCAATAGCGCGTGGACACAATGAAAATGTATCTACGCTCGAGGGTGGTGTCTGTAAAGTCGGAAATGAATCTTCCTTAGCAATGATTTCTTCTCCATAATGGATGACATACCCTATGACGTTGTACTTTAATTGTGTATAATCGAATAGTATTTTAATTCCGCAGAAGCTTAAGATATATAGAGCTCGTCGTAGGAAATAGTCCAATAATCATTAAATACTATCGTAAATTAGTAACGACGGTTTTAGATCCTTCATAAGACTCTTAATTACATTCT
Source organism: Camponotus vicinus (assembly GCF_025532165.1). Taxonomy (NCBI): domain Eukaryota; kingdom Metazoa; phylum Arthropoda; class Insecta; order Hymenoptera; family Formicidae; genus Camponotus; species Camponotus vicinus. The sequence continues at coordinate 16,434,989 of NW_028141980.1, forward strand.
GATACTTGGGGAATTTAATATAGCTATTTTTCCATTCAATTAAATACTTCGTAAATTTACTTTGCAAATAAAATTTGAAGATACTGCGAAAATTCCTTCCAATATACTAATGATATTTTTTCATTATTTTTTGTTCAAAACTTATCAATTTAACTATACGTATGGGTGTAAAAATATTTTTATGTATATAATCGTGTTGAACAATGATATTTATATTAAAATATTATACACACAATCAAACTCTTCTTTTGCTTCTTTTATACATGTATAAATTTAATATTTGAAACATAATATATCACACAATTTTTTGTATTACATATGAACAAACACACATTTATTTAATACGTAATAATATTAATGTTATGAATAACTATTTATAATATATGATTATATAATAATTGATTGACGTATGATTAATATTTCGCAAATTTATTTTCCAAATAAAACTCGAAGATACTAAGAACATTCCTTCCAATATTAATAACATTCTTTCATGATTTCTCCAAAACTTTTCAATTTAATTGTGCATATATATATAAAAAAATTTTTATTTACACTTAATTATATTAAACAATGACATTTAATTATATAATTATATAATTATAAATTAAAATATTACACATACACAATTTAATTCTTCTTTTGTTTCTTTTATATATTTTACATATAAATTTCATATGTCTGAAAAATAAAAATATATATCACAATTTTTATAGTATTATATTATATACATATGTACATTCGTTTAATACGTAATAGATAGTGCCATATATAATATCAAAGCTATAATAACTATTTACGATATGATGTGCGATTACGTGTACGTGGCTTTACCAAGATAAACTATCTAGCTAGATCCTCCGTTAATGACCTGCGCGAATTCGCGTGCAGCAGTTGCAACAAGAAATCCGACCTCGAATAGCCACGATTTTCCGCAAAAGTTGGGCAATTCCAGAGGTAGAATAGCGACGAAACGCTTGCGGTCACAAGCTTAACTATCTCTTGAGACTGATGCGAAGCTCCGGCTTTCAGGATAAAGATCCTGAAAGTCTGAAGAGTTACCCTCCTCTTACGGGCATTCTTAACGATCGCATTCTCCTTCGTCAGAAGGTTACGACTATTAGGGAGACCTCGAGAAATAACGTTCATCGCGCGGCAAGTCAAGTCGTTCCCACGCCTTTTGTCTCCTCGTGGATTATTGCGCGAAAATTCATCGCGCAGACAGGAAGAATAAATTCTCACATCGTATATCGCGGGAATATTTTGGCGATCGTTAAAATAAACGATAAACTGCGAATTGCATTATGGCGGTTATATATGGAGCGAAATTAGTTTTCAACTATGTTGACGAGCTTTACCCCTTTATTGCCTTTTCGCCTCCTCGTCATTTTATTATTAATTTATTCCTGAAATTTAATTACGATAAATTTAATTACAATAGCATTTTTTCTCTTTTTTTCTCCTTACTGTTTCATATTTATCTCTTCGTTTATTTATAACAAAATATTTATTCTCAAACGTATGTATATTCTCATACTGAATTCGACGAGAGAGCAAGAGTTGGAGAGGTCATTTTTCGAATTTACGAAAATCCTGGTGAAGCAAGATACGAAAATATCTCTCCCTATTTTTATTCGATCGCGATACAGATCGGTGGATTTGCTGGCGTAAATTTAGGGGATAACGAGAGCTCGTTCGGGAAGGCAACGACTTCGTTGGAACCATCGGGGAATGGGAGAACGACAATTCACTTAGCGAACGAGTTACCTCGTGCAATCGAACGACAATGCGCTTGTTGCATTTTGGCATCCGGCCCGACACCGAACGGAAAAAGCCTTCTCTCGGCCACTTCCACGGGATATATCGCGGCGGCGCCTCGTGATCGAAGAAGCGGCGGGCTTGCATAACGTGGAGGAGCCACGTAGGAGACACGCGCGCGCTCTGAATTCCAATGAGACTATCCAACCGCTGGAAAAGGCACGACAGGATACAAATGCCGGACGACATGGACGGAAACCCCTCGCGCCTCGGTTTGACGCGCTTCGTATGAAATACCGAATGAGTATAGGACTTGGAGCTTTTCGGGGGACTCCCTGCGGGTGACTTGACGCAAGTCCTCTCGAAAGAGAGTCGACGACGGCGTCATGACGATTTGGAAAATTGTACGTAAATGTGATGAAAGGGCTGTCGCAGTAAACCGGAATTGGGTTATGTAAGCAGCTCGGGAGATTCCTTCATCGCCGGTATCATGTGTGTTTCGCGATTTTACGATTTACGTCTATTCCTTGGAAAAACATGAAAAATCTGGAATTCTCAGGGATTTTTTTTATCTGGGAAAATCAGGAATTCTCATGGAATTTTATTGGGATTCAGGGATTTTTTTTTTAATTTTGTCTTTGATAATTTTATCCTTGTTGTAGCCAATCGCTAATTATAAATTATGTGTTTAAAATATGTTATATAATAAATATATATTTATCTCTCTATATTTATATATTCAATGTCTTAACAAAATATAGAATATGCAGTTAATATTTTTATTGCAATTTTTAATGACAAAAAATTAAAAATGTCATGAAAAATATTTATTTTACGAAAGTTATATTCAGTTTTTCTTTCCGTACACTTTCAAATCTAGCACTTGAAACTTAAGTGGCTCTTTATTTTTTCTTTCGTATGAGTGGGAAAATCATACAATAAAAAACCATACAGTCGAGAAATCATACAATAAAAGAAATTATTTTAGAAAGTTGCATCCAAAAATTTCTTAAAATGTTTTCTTTACCTGGAACGTTGAAGAAAAAATCTGAAAAATCAGGAAATTTTCAGAGTATTTTTTTTTTACAAAATTTAAATAAACATCCTGAACATACCTTTATTATTGAAATTATAATGGAAGATTTTATAGGATACTTTAATATAAATTGAATAAGATTCATTTCTCTTTTATATTTATTCGAAATTATGCAGTTCGCATAAACGTGATGGCGGATCATAAACGCATCTTTACTACTGCCGACTAATGCTCGCGAATAAGTATACAGGGGTGCACTTAGATTTAATCAACGATTAAAAGAGAGCTATTAAAACTTGAAAAATAAAAAAAATAATAGATTACAAGAATCAAGAAATCGATTTTAAATTATTTGTATAAAAAGAAAATGATTTACATCTCCAGTGTTTTTTCAAGGGAGAAAAAGAAACAATCGCTCAATATGTATCTCGAGATTTCATTTGGAAACTCCATTCGAATCTACTAAAGTCTCCTGCGAGTCGACAAAATGTAATTACCAAGTAATTCGAAGGATTATGAGGGCAAGATGGCGCGAGTCTACGGTGCGTTTTACAAGTTGGCTGCCAGCCAGCTTCTTCTCGGCGACGTGCAAATCATATTATCTTAACGAGACCAGATAACACTCTTTTGTCGGCGAATGATGATGCCGTGAATGCATTCGCAACTAAAAACCGTCGTAGTTAAATGCAAACGAAAATGAGAACGTTATTCGTTTATTCGTGTAATTGACCGCCGAGGCAAATTGCGTTCCTTGCTATTGTCGAGATTATTATTATTGAGATTACAAGTAAACTTAGAAGCTTCTAAAAAAGAATTTTTCTCTTAATATACCAAAGGCATTACGAATGAGAAATTTAAAAATTATTTATTATTTACTTATTCTGACATATTTTTAATGTTTACTCTGTATAATATTGAATTTATCCCGAAAATTATTTACTTATATATTTATAAATTTACTTAGAAATATATAAATAAATGTTTAGAATAAATCAATTTAACATTTCTTTTTAAATTATATAATTATGTAAAATAAATTTCATATAATAAATACACATTTATAAAATTATTTATAAGTATATCTATTATACGAAATTTTATTTTATAAAATTATAATTTCAAAAGAAAATTCTTACATTAATAATTTTGATAAAAATGAGGCACTTTTATATATAATAAATATAGAGTGTTTCTGGCGTAAATGAAATTATTACGGCATAATAATTATATGGCGGACGGTTAAGTGGGACGGAATATGGAGGATAATTTATTTCTCCTCTACTATAACGAGAATAATCGTTTTGTCGTAAAAAAAGCCATGTCGAAGTATCGCTATTAAAGCAGGTCTATTTATCGTTCTCCTAGACCGAACTCTCATCGTAAAGGGCGGATTATAATACAGCTGTATAAGATGTCTTACACACAAACTGGCACTCAGCCAAGCTCGAACGGGCAATTCTGTACTAACGAACACAACGGATGTTACGAAGCTCAGTATTTCGGCGAAAAATCGTGTCGCAACCTTGACACGAGAACTTCACTCTTCAGCTGCGGCAAATGTGATTGATTAGCGTGTAAATATATTTGAAAAAAATTTATTTTTTTTTTCATTTTACGTGAAAATATTCTCCATGAAAAATTTTCGCCAAGCAAATTATTTTCAGAAAAAATTCGTGCTCAGATTAATTAGAGTAACTGCATAGGCGAGATTCTTTTTTTAACCGAGATTCTCGGGGCGCAATTCACTACTTTACCGCGATGAACTTTCGCACGATACACGTTATACGCGTTGAGTGAGGGATGCAGGAAATGCGGAGCTTTGACTTTGTAACGACTTAGCAAACCGTAAAAGAGGATTGCGGGGAGCTTCGTGCGTTTTATACCGCGAGGAAATCTCTCTCGGGCGAGAGAGTCACACAGCATTATCATGTTGACGTTCGTCGGTTGGCAACTTATGAAACGGCTCTTCAGCGAATAGACAAAATATAATAAACGGAACTCTCCGCGAGGCAAATGTTGCGGAAGACAGTGAGAACTTTGTGTAGAATACACTCTCACGTTACTTGTAACAACGTTACAATGCGTATTATCTCACAGATATACAATAACCAAGTTGTCCACAAGTAATGACGGAACTAACGAAAAGCTTCTTCAATAGAACTTGAGAAGATTTTTGAGATTAATTCATACCAACCTATTATAAAGGTAATATAATACAAAAGCTAGAAATATGCTAGAAATGTGAAAGAATAATTTATTTACTATACTATTAAAAATATATATATTTACAATATTTATTAAAATATATATTATTATTTAAAAAAAAAAAATATATATATATATATATATATATAATTAAAAATGTATATTATATATATTTTTAATATAATGTATAAAAAAATTATTCTTATATATTATATATATTATTAATATATTATGAAAATATTATGAAAAATGTACAATATATAAAAAAATAATAATTTGCATTTAATTAACCCAGATAATTTTTCTTTATTTTTCCTGAATCCAATCGAGATAATAAACTACTTGTAATGCATCCGACGTAAATATGGACAGTACAAGTCTGGCGTTTAATCAGTCAAGCTTTATTTGGAAATTAGAGTATTGTAGTTGGTATGACGTCCCTTCGCTCGCGAGAGATTAAGCCGGCCGCTTGAAAGGATTAAGCTTGATAAAGCGGTCCATTACGTCAGAGATGAGAAAGACCCGCATTCTCTCGCGATTTATCGCGGAAAGACGGTGAAAACCGCCGGCTCCTCTTTTTTTTTACACACGCGCGAAGGAAGAGTTGCAGAGAGCCATTGTTACAGATAACAACGGCTTGTGCATTCGCTTGAACTCGACTCGGGCGGGGTCGATCGCTTTAAAGGCCCGCTTCGACGGCTGCTTTAAGAACAATCCCGTGTTTTACGAGTAAGGAGCTTTAGCCCGCTCTTCCGCACCGTCGCACTTTATGTCGCCCGACACGGGCGGGCGACGCGATGTTGGTATTCCTCGTCAAGTCATCTACTTTCCGGATGCAACGAGTGACGTTTGCGAGTTCTCAGCTCGCGAGGAGAGATTTCCTTCTCTTGTAACTGGAAGAAGAAACAAAATGTTTTTTTTTTCTCATACAATATGGATTTTTTCTAAAAAAAACAAGCCCCGTCTTTTTTAAATTTAATTTTTTTTGCAAAATTTTGTTTTTTTTGTTTTCGATATTTGTTTATTTTTTGATTGTTGCAAGTTGATTTTTCGTTATTTTTTATTTTTAGATGTTTTGAATTAATCTATTATTTAAATTGTTTTAAATGTAAATTTCAATTGACTTTAAAATTATATAATGACTATTTTTAATTAGATAAATCCAAAAACAAATAAAGATTTAATTCGAATAAATTGCCTTTATTATAGATATAAAAATACAGTTTAATTTTTTTCAATAATATACTTTCGTTCGAGTCGCTAATTTAACATAATAGGAAAATATTAAAGTTCTTTTATTTTTAATTAATTTTTTTTCGAAAGTAATCTTAAAGAATTAATGAGATTTTGCGATTAAAATGATACCGAACACGACGTAATTCCGATAATTTTTAATAAAAACTTTTCTTATGCATCTAATTGAAAATCGGAATCACATCGATGCTTGATGTAATTTGCCGCAAAAATCTTATTAGTTCATTAAATTACTTTCGAAAAATGATAAATTAAAAATACAAGAGAACTTTAGCTTTTTTTAATTATATTTGTAAAAAATATAAAGAAAAAGTAATATTATATTTAAAAAAATAATGAGAAAGATATGTTTTTCTCAGAAAAAACAGTTTTTTTACATCTTTACTTTTACATCTCTTGTACCCACGGTGTATGAATCTCATCCATTATTCCCGCGCGTCTTTATCCAACGCGATCGAAAGAAGGGCCTGCGAATTTGACTTTATAATGCTATTCATCATTTACCATTGAACGATTCTGTTTAATTCAAAATTGCAAGATGTTACATCTATCGTATGTATACCAGGACAGCGATTTAAATCGAGCACTGTATGTTTCAGCCAGCACCAATCTCGTCGGCAAATTTACGCAGAGCGTTCGAAGGATTGTCCAGGACGTAAAGGATGAAGGCACTTCCAGTAAGTTCGGAAATTATATTTTATCATACTCATCTCGTGTAGGAGTTTCATTAAATTTTAGCCACTAACTTGGCTGATCATTGTCGAGCGTTTCGATAATTTTATACGCTAAGAAAGATTGCAGAATAACAGTGTTCGCGTTTTTTTATTTTGAGAATCTTTTCATGCATAAAAATCTTTAATAAAATCTTTAATTAGTAAAATCTTTATATCTTTATTTGCATATCGATTATAAGATGTTTATGATCTTCCTCAATAATCTCGCCTAAAAAAAGAATTTATTAATAAAATAATTTACAAAAAAATTACAGAAAGCTAAATTTGTGGAGAAAATTTGTAAGATTCTTTCAAAAATATTTTTATGATTTTCTCTTTCTCTCTCTAAATACATATAATTAAAAGTATAGTTTATAATTATGAGAAATTTTGAGAGAAAAAGAGTCGAGATTTGCTCGAGAAGGAAACTTAAATTTCTAAGATCTTTTTCGAAAGAGTTGCTTTTTTCAATTCTTGATCCTCCAAAAATTAAGCGGTTCTTCGTCTCGAGCACAGCAACTTTGGTGAATCGACGATAAAGATATTCATATGTATATCATTTAAAAAAATTATAGAAAGCTAAACTTGTGAAAGAAGTTTGTAAGACTCTTTCAAAAATATTTTTATGATTCTCTCTCTCTTTCTCTCTCTTCCTCTCTCTAAATTGGTCATTATAATTAAAAATATAGTTTATAATATAGTTTATAATTATGAGGAATTTCGAGAGAAAGAGAGAAAAAGAGTCAAGATTTGCTCGAGGAGGAGACTTAAATTTCTAAGATCTTTTTCGAAAGAGTTGCTTTCTTCAATTCTTCATCCTCCAAGAATTGGATTAAGCGGCTCTTCGTCTCGAGCACAGCAACTTTGGTGAATCGACGATAAAGATGTTCATACGTATATCGTTTGGAAATAAACGCCTGGCATTCTGCCAGCAGCGTACGGTCGTTAGTTGTCCCGTGAATGGAATCGAAGCGGAAACTCTTGTATTCAGTTGGACCGGGAGTAACGGCGTGTCGGCTCTGCCGCTATATTAGCTAAAAGGGACGGAAGCTCCGCCGTCGACGGAGAATTCCGTCACGTTCGGATTAACGCTTTCCCATCAACGAACGCGGAACTATGATTAATTCCGACGTCAGCATGTTCGCGTCGCCGTCGCCATCGCTGGTGAAATGCGACGATCAGATAAATTCCTAACGTATACGATAATGACACGTGTATAGGAATGTTGCGCGACACGCGACCTCAATTTTCTTGACAGATTCTCGCCAGCGAATTGGAAATCAATTATCTCTTGTTAGCGAAATGATTGGGAATAGTCGCACTTTTATACGTCCCTTCAAGTCTCACAAGGGGATTGGAAAATTCTGATTTTAATGAAACTTTACACATGTAAAGGGGGTAGATAGATGAATTTATAAAGCTGCGATCTAAAAACAATTTTAAGGGATGAAGCTACCCGGCTTTTTACTCTCCTCAATACACGTCTAAAATTATTCGAAATATTAAAAAAATATTTAAAAAAAAATTTCATGAAGAATAGCTCTTTATTTAACCACATTAATAAACTAATTTTTTTCAAAGATATTTGAAAGAATTTTTTTCAAAAATTATTTTTTCAAAGTTTTATTAATGAAGTTAAATAGATGTGTTTTTAAGATAAAACTTTTATACAGAACATTTTTTGACATCTCGAATGAGTTTCGATATATCAAAAAAATCAAAAGTCGCTATATATGAGGGGTGATTTCACTTAAGAATGAATCCCTTCTTGTCAGTATGTATTAAAGTTCTATTAAAAATGAAATTTACTTTATATTAACCGAATGGAACGAAACTTTCTTACGGTTTCATGTTGCTTACAGTGTTTTGGGATTTTGCTTGCTTCTGGAGCTCGAACTTTTCGAACTAGAAATTCGGACGCGCTCGATGAGACTGCAACGGAAACTGAGTTGCTTATCGCGTCGCCCGTCGCGCTCGATTTATTTATGTTGGAACTTTCGTCCCTATCGCAGTGTCGAGTTAATTGGAAATTAATTAAAGGCGACATTCGCGCCCGGTCCTCGTCGCGCTCAATTTAACAATCCTGTTAAATCGATGATCGACACACGCGATACGAATCGAAAATCTATCGAATCAAAGTTCAATTGTTACATCATATCAAGGGGTATCAAAGTGTCCGTACATAATGGAGAGAAATTCCGCCCGCCATATTTCCAATATCTTGTCGGGGCTCCCTTTATATCCTTTTCCTCGCCGACAAACAGGTGGACAAACAAAGGAGGAGGTGATCGAGACGAACGAGAGGCTGAGAGTCGTCAGGATACGCCTGGACGGCAGCTACGACACCGCCAAGAGAGCTCTCGTGGAACTGATGTGCAAGTACACCGACAGCAAGCAAGTCCGCAACATCTTCCAGCGTTACAATCTCCTCAAAGTTATGATCAAGGTAAGACGGGGAAGTACACCGTGGTTGTATCGTTTGTAATTGGATGTACACACGCGTTGTTTTTGTCCCACCGACGCTTTGTGCTCGACACGTGTCAGTCCCAGGCTGTCGTCTTTCCGTTGATGTAATTACGTAATTACGTCGCCTCCCCGGTTTATATACATAAGCTAAAACAGAGGAAGAATGACAGAGACTTTCGCTTTGAAACTTGTTCCGACTTTCCCTATTAAGAAATTTATAAGGAATCAGTAATTAATTCGTATAATCTTAGCGCAAATTTACATAATAAACTTTCTAAGAAGTTAATAATTGCCTTTATCCTGGATACACATAAAAATTAATACATCATTCTGAGATGGTTTCATCGACAATATTATAATATTCATATCAATTTATTATACTTTTATAGATATTTATTATATTTTTTTTCTTATATTTTTTTCTATATATTTATTATATTTTTAAATTATTATTGCATTTGATTTTTGCAAATTTCGATTAATATCAACGCATAAATTGATGTGCCACGTAAACATATTTGCCAGTTTTTCGAGATAGGATATAAAATAACCAAAAAGGCAACTGATAGTCGAGTAATAATTTAAAAAAAAATTAATAAATCGCATTTTATTTATTTTATTTTCACAATTATATTTATTTTACTTAATATTTTTTAACATTTTGTTTTTTTTTCACAAATACACGTAAGTTCGTAAACTGATAGCGCGATTTATCGAAAAACGATTGTTCAAAGAGAAATGAAATGAAGAAACAGCAAACGAGAGCAAAGTGACAGATAGATGTATGCAGTGCATATTTTGTCAGTAAACAGTCAACACGGAGCGGAAAATATCCAGGCTCGATCCGTGTGTAAATCGGCACGAAGTTCAGTTACAACGCAGCATAAATCGTGCTGGAACAAGGGAAGAATTCGACAAACGGCACGGCCGTTTTATTTTTCTCCTTGTTTCTTCCCTTTTTGTCTTTATTTATTTTTCGAAATACGTATTTATACCTATCCGTATCGCGAAATCCAACGTGGCGCGTTTATTATTACGGGAGATAGATCGCGAGACGAGTACAATAAATAAAGATGCATGGGAGAGACACCCGGACATGTCAGCGCGAAAGACGAGCGCGCGCTTTTATTTTTTTTTCCTTTTTTCACTCTGTTTTTTTTTCTCAGAGATGCATAAATAGCATCGTATTTACGCGGACGTTGACGTTTGTTTCTGGTGTAAACTTTCGTTGCGAGAGACATTCATTCGTATCAAGAGCGCGGAGTATTTTCCTTTTTTCTTTTGGTGAAAAATCATCGGAAGTAATCCCCGGGCGATATGAATAAAATTTCTCTCTATAAATCGCGCCGTGTGTCTCATCGATAATCAATGTATAATTTCGAGGTGTATTTCAAGTGCTTTGTAGGAAGATATGAAGAGAATAAATATTCCGCGGGGGCGGAACGATATAATGCAGATATGATTGCCGTAAGAGCGGTAAACAGCCTGTCGGCGTTATTGAAATTAGTTTGTGTTTTTGCAATCATGGAATGAAATAGCTCGAGATTGCTCTTAGCGAGACGATTTTCGCCCCAGCATTAAGAGATTAAAATCGAGTTAAATTGAAATCAAATTAAAATCAAATCGAGATAATTTCCATCGAAGTTAAAGGAGGCGCGTCTGAATTCTTTTTTAGGAAGCAGACCGTAAAGTAACAATGGAACTTGATTCTGTTCGACAAAAATATCTGTTTACAGTTTGTAAGTAATAATAATCTCGAGCATAAACGCAGATTAATGACGCTACGTTTCGTAGAGGCGCGAGGGAAGGATCTATCGCGTCCTAAACCAGGTCTGATAAATGGAGCCGGCAATTTGTTTTCCGGAACAAACGCGGATAAAGGGATCCACTGTACAATGGCCAATCGCCTTGCACAAACTTTGCGCTGCTTCTTTCACTCTTCGATTTTTCTCGTCCTCGCGACGGTAGCCCGAGCTACCGACGGTTTTACCTTTCCAGGACGTAATTAAGCTGGAGACGCAATATTGGACGCTGGTGGATATACCGAGACAAGAGAAGCAGGAGACCGTGCCCGCCTTCGTATTGCGTGCCTGCTCCATCATGGAGAAGACCCACAAGAGCGGTGAAGGCGTGAAAACTTCGGCGCGTCTCGCCGAGGAAGCCGAGACCAAAAGGGAGCGTATCGAGAGACTCGAGAGTGAGTACACGAAGTACGAGTAATCAATTGAGAATAGTAATAGTGGTAGTCTGAGGTAGTTTTGCCAGAGGAAGAAAACAATTTTCCCTTGTCCTTCATCGATTGTTCTCCTAACTGTGACTTTGAGTATTATCTAACTTCAGCGCTCTCTCGATTGATGACACTCGATAAAAGTTAATTGATGCGCGCTGTGTACGTTTTATCATCTTTTTATGTAATTGATTAATTCTCATTTTATAATGGGAAAAAATATATATAGAAAAATGCAATATGACGTTTGTTATAAAAATTAAATAAAATTAAATAATTTAAATTATTACATATAATTTGCACGTTATTTAAAATTTTATTTAATTTTTGTATCGAATATATTTTGTATTGAATATCATATTGTTATGTTGTATTTTTTGTTGTATTTTAAATTTTATTTAATTTTTGTATCGAATATATTTTGTATTGAATATCATATTGTTATGTTGTATTTTTTTCTTGTCTCATTTTTGTATTATAATTACAAAGCTATGTAGTTACATTATTGTTTGTTTTATTCTCCAAACGACGAGTTTATTGTTCTTCTCGTCGACCAAATTGAGCAGAAAAGACGATTCAATGGCTGTTCCCTTAGAAAGTTTCCAAGCATGCATAATATATTATTTTCCATCATAAGTCGATCGGAGACACCGAAGATCTATCGTGCCATTAAGTTGAAACAAGGCCATACTTCACTCTCAATCTTTCATTATGATTTAACAAATAATGGTATGAAAAAATGACGCTGCTGTCGATTATCAATATCTTGTAAAAAATTGATAGATGAAAATATATTAAAGATTTTGAAGACTTTGAGGCGCGTTGTTTCTTTCGAGATTAAAAAAAATAGATTTTTTAGTTGTTTTATTTCTTTGATGGATAAAAAAAAATTTATCGGATATTAATTTATCGGGAAAAGATTTAAAATTCATAAAATTAAATATGTTTCAGTTATCAAAAGAGGGAAAAAGAGTGGGAGTGTAATTAATCCCTTTTTCTGGTCTCGTTTACGCTAGTTTTTACTCTCTCATAAATATTCAACAAATGCTTCGTACAACAATTCATAATTTCAGAGCGTGGAAGATTTATGGTATTTTTCATTATCGCGATACGGCGAAAATTATTTGAAAATTATTCTTTACCGTGTTCCGCGATGCATTCTAAATACAATCGCTGCTGCTTTTTACAATTCGCATGCGCGATTATCGCTCTATTTAAAACATTCCGGCGAGAAGGTCTTATGAAAGCAAATTGCCAATTCAAAGCATGAGCGCACATCTTAAATAAATATGTTATAATTAAAAATATTTCAGACAGTTCTTCGATCTCTCATTTACTTAATCAAAGAACTCTTTCACTCGTTTCGTACTCAGGTTCCACTTGAAATCATTCGATACAAATAGTTCGATTTAATTGATTAACTCGGCGCCTAATTAATCACGAACATTTTTCGAGAGTTCGCGTATTCTTCACATTTTGTTTTATTTTGATTTCTATTTTATTTTATATACTCTATATTTTTATTTGATTTTATTTTACTTCGCTTTATTCTCTCTATTATTATTTTATTTTATTTATGCTTTATTTTATTTCGTTCCTTATATTTTGATAGTAAAACCTATATTTTATTTTTAAATATCTACAAAAAAGGGCAGAAATTGTTATAAAAATATTCCAGGTGATAAAATAAATATGTAAATAAATAGAAACTTTCAGAATGACACTTTTTTTGAAAATGTTAAAATTAATAGTTTGTAAGTTTGAAAGTATTTTATTGTCTAATATTACTCCGTGTCAATGCTTTAGTTTGATAACGTGCACTGCACATATTAATGGTCAACATATTCATTGCTTGATTTTCATTTCGTTAACAGGAACAATATTTCCCCGAACGTTAATTAATGCTCCGTCGGCGGTATTGCAGAAAAACTACGTTGATGCAACCGCACGCAACATCGACGTATCTTTTTTTGTGCTTGCCCGTATTAATAGTAAAAAGTTGCTTCGAAAGTTTTATTACGTCGCGTCGGAATGTGGAAATTTCATATCGTATAATTTAAACGAAAAATATTTTGCCAAACAAAAGATTAATTATATAGGTTTTAATATATAAATAAGACATTTTTATTTAAATAATTAGGTTGATTAATTAAGTTGACTTTATATTAACATTTTATTTTGGAAACTACGCACTAATATTGTTAAGATCTAAAATATTTCATTACTATATTTTTGCGCATAATAAACACAATCAAATAAAGTAACAAGACGCTTTGTATAGGTATGACGACGGCGCAAATCGAGGCGGAGAACACCCAGATGACCAATGATCTCTACAGATTATTGAAGAAATACACGGGTCTCAGGAATCTCATCAAAGAGTTAAAAGTACGTGCAAGAGACTTAACTTTGTAAGAGACTTAACTTGCGGTTTCTCTACAAAATGATGTAAACAAAAATATTTGCCTAAAAGAAATTACAGTTCAAGAAAATACTGGTCCGCATAAGATTTCCAAACGTGTCTTAATTTTAATTCAAAATTATTCAATACTTTGTTTATATTTTTACAAGTGATGCAATTTTCAATCTAAACTATTTCGTTAAAATTAAATCTTTCTAAAATATTAATGATTGACATCGAGAAAAATTTGTAAATTATTCTGCCATTTAATAAGCACATGCAAAGTTTCATTTTGAAATTAGAGTTTATTTTAAAATTATGTGTAATATATTGCTTGAACGACGACTTTATTTTAGATTAAAATGGATTTTTTTAAAAGCCTCGGATGTATTATATCGCTTAGCGACTTCGCGATTATGATCGTAAAAGGGTGACATTACATTTCGATCGGCCATCATTCTAGTACATTGTTACGATCGTCCCATTTTTTCTCTTTACATTCTAATAACTTATATAACACTGTTGATATAAGGCTTTTCCACCGGCGCTTATCCTCCATTCGTTTTATTCTCTTCTTTCATACAGTGTCAAATAAATTGAAGATTAAAGGCTACCAAGAATATCGTAATATCAAGGCAAACTGCGTTTCGTCGCCCTCTAGAATTGTCGCGGATAATCCGAAATTTTCATGAAGTCGTAGAACGCGATTTAACAAATTTTACATCACATTTTTCAACGAAACGTTATTCCGTGAAATTTAAAACGATCTTTCTCAATTTTTTTTACAAGTTTAGAATTGAAATTTCTTTTACCGCGATAAAAATTTTATCAAATGCTGCTTGAAAAGAATACAGTCGCGATTGTAGGATAAAATATATTTTGAAGAAAGAAGAATTGGATATTTTTTGTCTTTATGCGATGTAAAAGATAGACATGTGTACACAACTGTTTATTAATTGCCAAAATAAAATGATTGAAGGGAGTCGTTTTTTATCTCCGCAGGAGGAGTACAACAGCTCGAAGGTGTATCCAATGTTCCCGCGTTATACGATACTGAAGGATATGATAAAGGACATAATGCACAACCCGGACTACATGGAGGTCTGTCACGAGGTGGACCAAGCATAGCGGCCGGACCCCCTCCACCGTTCGCCACGTATGACCCTGTAAATTCCTCGGGGTCTCCGCGTGGTCGTCGGTGAAGGGGGTGAACCACAAAGCGCTTCAACTGACGATTTCAGTTTGGAACAGTAAATCCCTGCAATTTTTTTTTCACATCCTGTCCTATATTTTCGTTTCCCTATCCATGTCTTATGCAAGTCGTCGTACGAATCTTGGAGCAACTCTGGAGCATCAAGTTGCGTTTGCGTTTATACTTTTGTGAATCGTATACAATTTCTCGCAGGTAAGTTAGACTCAATCCGAGCGAGAAATGGGAGATAATGAGGGATTGGGTTTCGCGCGATAGTGCATTATCGAATGTCGAGGAGTAGCGATGAGCCCTCTCGTCTGTAACAGCGCCGCAACATCACGAAGATGGAATAGCCGGGAAAGCAAGGTATGTCATGAGATCACTTTAATATTCGCGAAATTGCAGCCTAATTATCGCGAAAAAATTGAAAGCAAGAAATGTTATTTGATGTTTGGAAAAAGGTATGAATATATTACTTTGCGAAGAAGAAAAATTAAAACTGTTTTATACAAATAAATTTTAATATATAATTATATATTTTAATATATAATTATATATTTTAATGTATAAATATTTTTATTGGATTTGAGAAAAATATTAAAGATCAAAAAGGACATCTCCCGTTGAATTTTCGTTACGATAGCGTTACAATGTTTCAAGTTGCTCAAAGAATCCACGGGTGAAATAATGGCGGTGTGACTCTAGAACTCGCTTTATTAAGTCTAATATTTTTCGAACCTCCACTTCGTGGAAGAAAAGAACTAGAAGTCCTTTCGAGATAAATCCAAGTAGCAGGATTTGCGAGATTCCAGCCGTAGAAAGCCGAGAGATGATCTTATAGTTTCTGATTTCGCGTCGGAATAGTCGCTCGTACATCACACACAAAAGAGGATAGCCGCGTTATTATTGATAGTGGATGTCGTGTGCACGTGGTATACCATTAATCAATTAATAATAGTTCGCGCAAGATCAAGCAAATTCGTGTGAGCCTGCGAGCGTGAGTTTGTACATAAGTGTAATTCGTGTGTGCATAAGATTAGCGTGAAATTGTGAGAGTGGCATCAATGTGGAGCACACTATTACCTGCTTCCTGCTGTGTAGGATCGTGATAAGGAACATTGTCGTAATCGTCGCTCTAACGCGATTGAATTTACTCGCTTTATCTATGAATAGGACAAAGATCGGACGATTCGATAAGTTGCAGCTAAAAGGAAAGATGTATTTATAGTGAGAATCGTTAGTTGATGATTTGACGCTCTCTTGAAGAAATTCGAGATTTTATGATTAATCTTAAACGGAGATTTTATTAGAGAGATTTGGATACGTATATATCATGGACAAAATGAATCATATATTTAGTGCGTAAAGTATTGAAGTATTTAAATTCCTAGCTTCTCTTTTTTACCTACAAACAGGACAAAGACCAGGCGATTAGAGGCGTTTCAATGTTAAAGAATATTGATGAATAATTTATCGCTTGAAGCAAAAATTTACACGGTTAACTTTAAATGTGAAAATTTTATTGGAATATTTAAATCGAACAATCGGTGTACATTGGAATATTTGGAAAAAAAATGCAGATTCATAAAAGCATCATACAAAATGCGAATCCATGTTTTAAAACGAGTAAAATCAAGCTTGAAAAATATGCGAGTTAAAAACATAAATTTAAAGTGAAACTTACAGATTTGATTCATTTTAATGTTAAATTTTTTCAAGAATAAATTACAAATTATAAATTCATAAATAACATAAATCTTTATCAATTGTAAATTATTAAATAAAACGATCGAATAAAAAATACTTTTCCGTACAAAATTTCAATCAAAAATCAATCTTTATGATATAATATAAATTTCATTTGTATTTTGCCTACAAATTATTCATATTTTTTATCGATTACTCATTTACAATCAGAAATATGCGCACTGTGAGATAAATGTTAATCGACAGTTTTCTCTGTGTATGCAAACACCATAAATATTAATGATTCCTCGTTTAAAGTACACGCAATGCCTCCATTACGAATCGCGAGATAAGCTAAGATTGCACTCGTGTAGTATGAATCAATGCGTTTCTTTCGTGCGGGAAGCAGAACGGCAAGAATGTCACGTACACGTATACATTTTTATTTTTAATGTAACGCGCGTTCGCGCGTATACACGTTAGAATAGAATATTCATACCCGTATATTTAGCGCTGAATGCGGTTCTCTCGAATATTTATATCGGGCGTGATTTTCGCGCTAAATAGATTCGCAGAAAGGAAATTACTCATTAATCAAATATCATTGATTAGCGTGATTCACACATAAAACTCATTATCGAACAATGGCATTTATCTAGATATGCAGTGACAATTTGTATGCTTAACAATAATGGCCGTGAATATAACATTCCCCATAAATATTTTATTACGAAGAATGCTTTGGGTCGAGAGCGTTAATTTAATATTAATTCTACATCATGAACATATCATCAAAGTCACATTTATAAAATCATATATGTACACTTAATGCGAGAAATTTGCGCGAAGAAATATTGAGGAAGAGATCAAAATTTTTTCTCGAGATTACATTTAAAAAAAAAAAATAAAAACTTTGAAAACATTGTACAATTAAGCAAAAATAAATAATTCGTGGATTTAAAGGATTATGACGGAAAAATAAACGACAGGGGTTTTCGAAGGTATTCGTTCGAGCAAAATTAATTAATAACTTTGAATAACTGTCAAAGGGGAGCATCTGTCAGTTAATTAACGTGGAAGGACACGAAAAGGTCCATCAACAATATGGAAATAAAATTTCTCGCGCAAAAATCATCCCTCTGAGGGACTTCCACTCACGAGTGACTACATCCGCGTATACATGCGTATGCATATGCATATCGTGCTGTTCGATATTGACAAACACACAGGGGATGTTATCGGATCGGCTATCCGACGTTACATGTGCCATGTTCTCCAAGTGCTATATATCTCGTGTAAGTAACTTATGTAAAAAGAAGCCGCATAAAAAGGACGCACGTAACGCTGATTATTCGTAATAGCAGTCGTCGCATGGTGAGAATTAACGACAGTGATTAATTCGAGGCGCGTAACAGGAGGGTCTTTTAGGATTTTGTTGTTCTCTCATATTGTTAAGAGATCTATAAGTATAACAATGTATACTATACTAAACTACATATATAAAAAGAAAAATGGCTGACAGCCCGAAATCAAAATACGAAATATAATGCGCGCCAGACATTGGGACGATGAATGGAGGCCCCGCTTCTCGTGCTGCGGGCCCTTTCCAATGTTTGGCGATGATTAGTGCCCCTCCCTCTCTCCCTCTTCCCTTAACATTATCTCCCTTTTAAGCCACGTGTAGCACTGTGTAATCAAAAGGATTGTAATTTTATCAAAATGTCTAATCAAATTCAAATACTATCCTCGATCATCATTTATGAAGCTGGATACAGGCGGAAAAATATACCTTGTGATTCGAGATCAAAAAAATAATATTCTCTCATTTCTCAAATTGAACATAAAAATCAAAACTTTTATCAAAGAAAGGTATTTTTAAGAAGTGTCTCTTTTTTCTGCAAAAAAATATTGCACGACAATATATCGATACTTTGATGTTTTAGTTTTATTTTGATAAAAAGTCTTGATAATAAAGGTGTAAATAATAATACCTGTTTTGTCATCGCATTGTCGATACGATAACAATGACGTCACATTATCGAATTGGATGAAAGCGACAGTAATCAGTGCAGTATATGCAGTATATTATGCAGTACGTTGTTACAACGTTATTAGTTTCGAACGTCAATACTTGTTAGCATACGTGGGTCGCGACGTGTGGTTATCGTGGAAAAAGATCAAAGAACTCATCAAAATACTCATCAAAATGTAATTAATTTAACGAAGGATCGCCGGCAGTATAAATAGTCTGTGTCTCTCTGCATCCAGCGCGTTTATAAAATCTTTTCTTCGCATCGACCGTTTAGAGTAGAGCTTTTGACGTATGTGTACGTATTTATCTTCCACTAATATATTGTATATATAAGGAGACACACAGTTGAGGCACACAGTTTTTATCCCACAGAAAATATATCCATATATAATATATATCCCGTGTTATATCATAATTTAACGAAATTTTGAAACATTTCAAAAGATGCAGCATATTAATTATCAATCTTGCTATCATTTTTTCATACGCCGTAAATTATTTTATCGCGTATATTCTCTTGAGATAGCACGAATTTATATCCTGAAAAATTAATTTCCTTGAAAAATTTATACACATAAAAATTTGCAGGGTATTTCGATTAAACAAAGTGTAACAAAGTGTCTTTTTTTTCAACAAAAGTAAAAATTCTCCGTACATTTTGCAAGCAAAGGGAGAAGCTATAACATCATTTTAAGAAGAAAGCTTTGATATTCTGTATAATCGGAATATATTTTTCAGCACTTTAAAATTTCGAAATATCACGTCATATGGAAAAAAAACCTTTGTATCTATTTATCCGTTTTATGACGCAACTTGTGTAAAGATATTTGTAGTCTTGTATATTTGAACCGTGAATATGAATATATACGACCAAGATAATTAATCTATAAATTTGTGGATTAATGTATTGATGACACTGTAAAGATGATTATCAATTGAAGAATCAGATTTGGAATCCACGAGGGTCAAAATGCGAATAAATTATCTGCATTATTCATATCGACATAATTAATTTTACTGACAAGTACAAATTTATGCAGTAATCAATATTATGATATTTTTTTCTTGTAGGAAAAAATAATTTTTATTACACAATTATATATTATGCTGTAACGAATCTTATGTAATAATTGAATTTTATTACAAGTGAAATTTACTACAATTATGAGTTGTTTGATTGAAAATTGAATTTTACTATAGTAATAAATTTTATTACCTATACTACACGTGAAAATGACTTATGAAAGATGATTTAATCTTGGTTTCTTTGTGAGCGAGATGTGTAATTGATGCAATAGACCCTTACGTGATCTTACAATCTTCAATTTTCTCTTTGTCTATATCAATAATTGGACTGGTCGTTATACTATTTGAAGCTTGTTCTTATTGTACGATTTTCAGTACGATATCGTCGATGTTAGTTGCAAATCAAGATTATTGAATAATGAAAAATTATAGACGATCTCTCATATTTTTCGATCGTGATCTAGGAGAATTAATTTTTATTATAAAAATATCCCTTGTCTTATCTAAATTAGAAAAATTGCGTGCATGCAAAACATTAATGCATTCGATTATACATGCGAAGTCGTGCGAAAATCGCGCAGTAGAAACAGTGCTCTTATAATATCACTATAACAAGAATTATATTGTAACTCGCGATTATCACCGGGCGATTGACTCGCTTCGGTCGGCGCAGCTGATATTTTTTATGCAACCGAAAACTTTCTTAGACCAATTACCGTAATATAACGTATAAGATGTGAACTTAAGATATACATATATATATAAAATATAACGCTAAAAAATCGTATATGTAGCGACGGAGTAAGAAGCTACTACTCGATATGCAATGTCTCTGAATTGAAGAATAATAGCAAGCGTGCTCGCCTTTTCGACGAAACTAGGAGAGTGCCAAATAGATTTTGAAAGTTTATACGTGAGTGTGTACGCGCGTGCGTGTGTGCGTGTGTATGTGTTCTCTCACATTTTTATAGAGTGCTGGCTGTAAAGTACGAGAGCGGTGCTCCCGTTCGCTGAACTGATCGTTATTAAACCTGATCCACTACTTTTCTCTATCAATTTATAATGTTCAACATTATTCATTATTATTTCATCATTTGTGATGACAAATAATCTAATTTGTAATATTTTCTACAATAATCCTTTTTTTTTTTTTATCAAATTGTGTTTGTCAAATTCTTTAATATATAGAATTATATATATTGCATAAATGTTTTTGTAATAATAATAATTATTATAAAGATGCATGTAACGCCAGAGAAAATTTGATATGAGCTTGAAGGTATATATTAAGACTTTGAAAAATGTTACACGCGAATATAGCTATGAATATACGATAAAAATATACGATCTACAGTGCTACATAAAGATCACTTCAGCGAAAAATAGCCATTTATTGTCTAAGTATAGAAATAACGAATGTATACAAGTGTCAGATACGAGAGATCTACCGAATGTGTTTTAAAAGAGCGTGGTAGATTCACATAATTGTACTAGTATTATATGACGAGCTATCTCATTCTTAATGTCCTTCGATCTTTCTCGCAATATACATCTAATTGTAAGCCTATAAATGCAATACACTTAATTGTTTACTTGCATTTTGTAAAAGTTTTATTTTGCATAAAATTGTTTTACATCAATTTTTGTGTAATCTGTTTACCAACTTTAATTTGCAATATAAATGTATTTCTCGATATCGCATAATGAATGATAATTAAATACATTATAACTATTTTTTAATATAAAATTTTACTTTTTTTAAAATATCGAGTATCAAATTTAAAATTATTAAAAAGCTGTATATTTATAATACGTGAGATATTGATTTGATAAAATAATTATAGAGAGAAATCGAAGGGCCATTAACAGTTAAATATGAATAAGTGTACAATAACGTTAATCGCGAGGAATCCGATGGATTTCCAATGCGAGGAAACTCGTCTTTCTCTCGATCTCGTTGTCGCTCTTAATTAAATGTGTTTGCGACTTCACAGATGATATTCTCGACCAATATCTATTTGTCTATAATCATCGCATTACCATTATCTCTCTTTCTCTTTCTCTCTTTGTGTAATCATGTACGCTCCCTCGTGCGAAACGCATGTTCATACAAGAGAAAAGACCTAACGTTTTAATCCGCTCCTTTCTATTGCGGACATACATATTATATCCGCTTTCTATCGATGGTAAGCGCTTGAGTTGCATATCGATGAATCATATATATATATATATATATATATATATAAAAATATATAGATGTAACATTTTTACGAAGAAATATATTTTGGCAAATTCTTCGTGGTCGAGTTTACACGGAAAAGACCCTGAGGAGACCGTTCAGTTTTTTGCGACAAGACATTTATACAGGATGTCTCGCTAGGAATGGGAACCGCATGAAAAATGAAGCAGTCGACAAGAATTTATTTTATGAGAAATTTAAAATTATAGTCTTAAATTTATACATGCTGTGTATATAAAACTCTTTCTACTTAAAGAGGCACAATCAGTCTTTTTTTATTTATTTTTCTTAATTAGAGATTTTTTTTCCTAACTAGAATCTTTTCTATTTTGAAAAATTAGAATACCTCCAGTTTTTTCTATCAGATTTTCAATAAAATTTTGCGGATATTTTTCAATATATAGAATTACAAGTAAAAAAATTAGCCAACTCGGGAAATTTTTCTCATTCGCGGCGGGACATCTTGCGTAAGATTTATCAGTCATTCTATGTATGCACTCATCGTTAGTTTCAGCGAAGTGAAATGACCCCTTTTACTTAGAGACTCGATGTATAGCATCAAATGTATAGAGGTATCGTTAGTTCAGCTAGCTTTTGCGTACTTTGTAAAATATGCGCTATAATAAACATCGTCGGCATCGCGAAACGGTGGAATTCAACGAGGCATAGCCGCTAAATAACGCAAGAGCCCGAAGTTTCTTAATCTCGAGTAAAACAAGAAAAATATTTTTTTAGATACGAAAATTTTTTTTTAAATTTATTTCACAATTGCATCTATATTTTCATTGAGAAATTAATGATAATATTACATGAAGATATTTTTTTCACATATAGAGAATTTAAAAAAAATTTATTTCACGATTGCATCTATATTTTCATTGAAAAATTAATGATAATATTACATACAATGTATGAAAAATTTAATATATATTATAATAATTAATAATAATTTAATATAATTGATAAATTACCATATATAATTATATAATTATTATATAATTGATAATAATTTTTCTTCTAATTTTTAATAATTATGTAATTAATATATAATTATAGTGCATTTTTATTATTGTCACTACACAAGTAATATTCTCAAAATAATATTGAGGATGTTGAATAACTGAGGCACGATTCCGAGCGATTTATTATACGTGCGCGTTTTCGAATCGACTGGATTTTCAATGAATTAGAGAGTAATCGTTGTTACACGCACCCGCTTTCCCTATTTCAATTGTTGATATCATTAATCGCTAGTAGTATATAACCACGTGCAAGAAAATTAACACTGTTGTGAATATGTTGTATGTTTCGTTACGGGATAGAGAATCGCGAGGGCCGCGATTTGATTCATCACTTCTGTGAAAAATTACGTCTACTCGCGGATAAGAAAAGAAGAAAAAGAAAAATGTGATACGCTAAGAAATTAATTGTTCCAAGTGTATATTTGAGAAAATTTAGAAATAGCCATTCCCGTCTTCTACCGATTCTTCTACGAAGTTTTATAGTATGTTCAGTCATGAGTTTCCATCTCCTTAGCAAATCCTCCGGATAATTAATCCGGGAAGTTGAATCCTCGGAAGGATATAGCCCCGAGATCTCTATTTATTAACGTGGTTCTCGCGATTCGACGGGAGTAACGTCTTCATGTCTGAACACCCCGAAGTGGTTTGATAGTAAACGATTAGATTTAGAGGCCACGCTAGATTAGATGGCGCGAGATGTAACAAGTGCTAGATGTCATAGAACGTTACACTATGCGTAATTCCACCGATTTCCTACCCCCTCTTATTAATCGCATCTGTCAGTTTCCCCGACGAAGGGATATATAGTGAGTAGCGAGATATATTGTATGTTATATAGGCTACATAGTTATAGTACCGACTATATTAGATCCTAGTCAACCAATCAGTTTGACGAAAGTGTATGCCGCAATAATAATCTGATTTCGTTCGATGTGTCTTTGTTATCGCGAAAGAGGCATTACTCATTTATTGGCTGTTAAGCTTTGTTAATAAAATATTACGAAATTTTACATCGAACTCCGACGTGTCGTTAATTGCGCTTTCCTTGAAAAGGATTCCTTTTTTTTTTTTTATAATATAGAAGATATTTTCGAAAAACATTCTCGGCTCCTAAAGGGGGAGGGGGATTTTTATCAACTAAAATTCCTGTGGTGGTCTACCTTCAGGACATTTGGGGGAGGGCTCTGGGATTTCTTGCGAATAAAATTCCTATTTATTCTTTCTTATTTTTTATTTTTCTCTGTGTGCCACTTTTAATTGAAATTATTTAATTGAAATTGTTATTTTATCCTAGAGTTGGATATTTATCATATTTAAACAAAATGTGTAAAACATTTATTGCAATAATTTTCAGACAAAAAAATTCACATTTTATTCCTTTCATTTATACTCTGTTATTCGTCTCTTTAAATATTTTAAATATTTTAATTACTTAAATTATACTACATTAAAAATTAGTTTGAAGTCTATAAATAGAATAAGTTTATCAATCGACGATTTTGCGACGAATTTCTTGAGTGCTGATAAAACGGGTATTCGTGTAAGATATGAGTCAGCTGTGCCGCCGATAAAGTCGCGATCTGTCACTAGACGGCAGCACCGTCGATTCTCGGGCATCGAACAAGTAAGATGGCCGCCACCGAGTCGAGTTTATCTAGTGAAAATCCCGCCAAGAAGGAGGATGAATTCAACGAATTTTACACGGAGGTACGCGACTTCCCATTGATCCTGATGTCCCTTTATACGCAGCGTTACCGGCAAAATAAATCCTCGAGTTCGTGACTACAGTCGTAAATATATTCGGAGCAGTGACTCCGACAAATGTCACTTTAGAATACCGATGAAATGACAATGAGTTCTCTTGTAGTTAATTCGCGCATGTTTTAACTATCATTTAAATTAGTATACACACAATTGTATTGGATATCGCGGATATTGTTGTTGTAAACCGATAGTGTTTGATGTTCCTAACCTATACAAACAACAGTGTTTGTATTGAAATTTTTCAATTTTTTGTCACTTTTTTGAATGCACAGAGTTTTATTATCACATATCGCATTTCAAAATTTATCATTGAATATTATTTTAATTAAATATACACTTTAATAGTCTCCTTTAATATAATACCTACTTAGCTTGCAATTGCATTTTTTTTTACTATGTGTTAGAGATGAATGATTTGTTCTTCTTAGCTGAATTAAATTGGAGAAGAATAAGATAGATATATATTTAGAAGTTTGAAAGAGAAACAGGAAAAATGAGAAATGCAATAAGTTTAGCTAAAAAGAACAAACTTGAAAATGACACTGCGCTGACAATGTATTTAGTAGTATCCATTTGCAAAAATTGTTTGCAAACAGTTTTAACCATATTTTCCTTGCTTTCTTTTAGTATGAAAATTGTATGTCCCTAATATATAACATGTAATAATTTTAAATATTGTCAGAACAAATTTTTAATACTCTGATTTATTAAAAAAAAGCATTGACAAATATATAAAAGAAATTAGATCGACTGTAATGAAAACTCATTACATTGCATTTTCCTAAAATTTTTAATAATATTTGATAACAGTATTATTATTGTCATAATTTTTCTTGTTTTTTATTCATTATATAATTTAATTGAAATTCCATATTTATTATAATTATAAAAAAATTTTATTTTGTTTTTCTATAGGTTAAGGAAATTGAGAAAAGAGATTCTGTGCTGACACCTAAACAACAAATTGATAGATTATTGCGACCTGGGTCATCCTATTTTAATTTGAATCCATTTGAAGTCTTACAAATTGATCCAAGTACAGCAA
The DNA here is from genome assembly GCF_025532165.1 of Camponotus vicinus. Classification (NCBI taxonomy): domain Eukaryota; kingdom Metazoa; phylum Arthropoda; class Insecta; order Hymenoptera; family Formicidae; genus Camponotus; species Camponotus vicinus. Next base: position 16,461,055 of record NW_028141980.1, read on the forward strand.
TAGATGAAATCAAAAAGAAATACCGTCGTGTAAGTATCTGTCTCTTTTTTTTCTCTAAAAATAGAAAATATAATTTAATGGCGTGATTTTTATTGTAGATGTCAATTTTGGTGCATCCTGACAAAAATCAGGATGACGCAGAAAGAGCACAGCAAGCATTTGAAAGTGAGTTTAATAATAAAGTATGTTGTAATGTGGTATAAATATATATATTGTGTAACAAATATATAATAAAATATCTCATTAATTGCAGTTGTTAATAAGGCATGGAAAACTTTGGAAAATGAAGAAACCAGATCAAAATGTATGGATGTCATTGAAGAAGCAAAGGCTCGGACTGATCACATGGCAAGTCTCTAATTATTCATTAAAATTTTAGCTTCTATGGGACTGATATCATAGCATATGCTTTGTTACATTTTAATTGTTATATAATACCGAATTTTAAAGATTGCAGAAAAAAAGAAAAAGCTGAAAAAAGAAGGAAAATCGGAAAATTCGACTCCGACGCTTTTGGAAGAAGAAACTGAGGAAGGTTACAGACACGCAGTCTGGGTTATGACGATGAAATTGTTTGCCGATATGGAACGAAGAAGGTTAATTTATAATCTTTTTTTTAAATATAAAAAAAATATATTAAAATATCAAGTTCGCTTGATTAAAATATTAAGCTCTGTATTTAATTGCGATCAAATTAATTGCGGTTTTTTTTAATAAACTAAAGTAGGTGCTATGCCACTGAATACTTTACACAAAAATACATTAATTTAAAATAGTCATTTTATCTTTTTTTACAGACGAGAATTGGCCACGAGAGACGCAGAACAGCGTAAAAGAAAACGCGAAGAGGAATTATCAGCAGAAGCTCAAGCGGCATTAGAACGCGAATGGCAACGAAACTTTGAAGAATCTAGACAATCACGTGTTGATAGCTGGAAGGCGTTTCAATCCGGCACCAGTGCCACAAAACAGAAAAAGGCAAAGAAGCTGAAGGCCTTTAGGCCACCGAAAACGAAGGCGGAATCGCGATAATCGCTGCCATAATCTTTCCTTCACTTTTGACGTGCGGATTCTGATTTAGTCGACGCGATATCTTATCTTAGAGATTTTCTCGCAGCGCATTAATGTAGATAGGTTGAGCGATTCAGCACAACGCGATATTAATCTAGTAATCGATCAACGCGCTGGATCATCTCAACTTGGAACTGAAAGAAAGATATTGGACTTTTTGGCTCTTCTTGACTTTAAATCATTCAGTTTAATGCAAGACAAAAGTTTCTCAATTTTGACATCCATTGTTATTATTGTTAACTTAAGTGCCGAAATTCAAACTTTGAGGTCCTAAGAGATTCTCATACTAATGATCAATTTCACTAATTCATTAAGAAGAATAACTTATATTTTTGACGAAATTACATCTTATTTAATTGATATAAAGATTATTGCTGAAACTTCTTAAATCATTTCTATTTTTTACGAATTTCAACTTATTGATATAAAATGTACGAATTAATTTTGAATAAGTTTAGTGAAATTGATTGCAAATCCACTTTCTTGCTTAGATAATCGTAATTTAATGCCAGAAAGAAGGTTTTAAATGTGGTACGTTATTAATAAAACATGCAACAATGTTAAGAGCAGATACATATTTTTGCGAGAAAGAAAAGATATATAGAGAGGGAATACAACCTATTGAATGAATAGGGAACGCGTCTCTTTATAATCGTATATATGCGAGTCGAAAACAAATTTCGTATGTACGTCGCAGTCTTATAATGCAAAATCGCTCCGTTCGTTTTGAAAACAATAAATTACACATTAAATAATTTTGTTAACAAATAAAATTTTGATAATTTATTTTTAAATTAATTTAAATATTTAAATTATATTAAATTTATATTAAATTATATTAAATTTTTTGGGTTACATTGGCTTTCAAAATGTACGGTTCGATTTATCTTGCGTCATCTCGCAAAATTAACAATTAAAGAGTTTTTATCGCGAATTCTGTGATTTCCCGGCATTGACATATGTAAAAAAAAAAAAAAAGAATGAAAAGAAAGAAAAGAAAAAGTTCTTCAGAGCATTGTACATTTACAATATCCCGATGTCATTGCGTAACAAATGTCAATTTTATAATCTACGTGTGTCTCGTGCTTTTACTATTGAACGTACGATCGTCCATCATAAAGAAAGTAAGATGTACATTATCGCGATAAAAATGAAAAATCAGAGAATTTTGATGATACTAGATACCCAATTTTGAATGTGATAAACGACAAAAATAGTGCGAATTAATATTTAAGACGAGAATTATCACGAAAGATCGCATACAGATTTCAATATTCATTGTAGCAAAAATTGATTGAATCTAAGGTTCATCGTTTCAAATTTTGGAATTTTTCAAAGCATTATAAATTCGCGCGCGCGCGTAACTCTTTATACCATTCTTTTCTTTATACTACTAGAGAAACGATTCTCTTTGCATTTTATTGCAAGGGATTCGATTCTGCACTGAATAAAATATCAAATTATCGCGATGCCATATAATAAGGTCCGTTATCAAAAAAGATACGATATTCGGATATAACTCGTTTATCACTTCGCGAATGCCTCGATATTATACGAAACCACATACGATTATGTAGCTTCATCGAGAATGAAAACAGTTTGTTCGAGCTTTGAAATCAACTGTGAAATGTGAATATATACGTATAAATTGTTTCTAAAAGACTGTTTCTTGCACTTCGACGTAATGTGTAGTATATCCTACTCATATGCATTAAAGAATCTTCCATTGAATTGTGACTTCAGCAGCGACATAAGATATCCATTTAAATTATGCATTCTGTAATAAAAAGACGCATATGATCGTGGTTTCTCGTTCTTCACATCGACATCTCTACAAGGAATATACAGGTATCCTAAAATTTCCCCCATATTATATATATCTTTCACCTATAAAATTTTTGATTTATCAATTTGAAGTTGATTTAAAAAAATAATAAAATTACTTTCTAAAAAAAAAAATAATAAAATCCAAATTGATTAAGAATTTATAGAAATAAATTTATATACATAAACCAATACATATCGTGAAATTTTTCTTTTCGAATTACATATATTAGGGCTGGTGATTTATTTCAATATTCAAATTTCAAAGCTTCGGTATTAAAAGCTTCGAAAGTTATATTATCGCGATAAATACACTTTTATAAAATTATATGATAAAATCTGAATAAAATGTTGCAATTGTTAAATTGAGAAATATGTTTAAAAATTTTGATTTTCAATAACTTTTAATAATTTTTAAGTAATTTTGTATATATATATATTAGTTAATTTACAACAATTAGAGTATATTAGTAATAATATATATTATTTAATTCTCTTTTATTTACAACATAATATTTTCAACATTTCTTATATGAATTTGCAAGAATATATTTTTCGAGGCTTCGAAGATTCAAAGTTAACTTCGAAATTCAAATCTTCAAAGTTGTCAAAACAACGGCCTTAATATATATTTATATATATATTTATTTATTTATGATGTTGAAGTACTTTTTTCTCATAATATACGCGGAAAAATATGTCTTTTACTACCAATAAGTTATTAATATTATTTGTAGTGACTGAATAGGACATAAGATTTAAATGGAATGTGTTGCGCGCGCATCCCCACTTATTCGGCTTGAAGCGCGCCGATAACAATATCAACATTCCGTTAGTAGAACGCCGTACGTGACGTTCGACGGCACGTACAATCTGTGAATATTGTTAATTTTCGTCGAAGAAGTGATTTCATCGCGTCCTAAAATCGTCCCTACAATGCAGCATGATCTCGATGGAACGACGAAAAGCAGAAGCGTACGTAGAAGGATTAGTTCGAGATCTCCAGAAAGTGAAAGACATTCGAAGATTGGACTGGTTGAGAATCACGTGAGTACTTTGCAAATATGTATTCAAATGAATGATAAAAATATCAAGAGGAGAGAAAAATGAATTTATAGACTTTCCTTCTTTTGATCCTGATTTGCGTTTGCGATATCGTATTTTTTTTTCTTCGTGATATCTCGAGAACGCTAATATTTAGTAATCAGAATATGTATAAGATTTAAATGAAAACAAACAAGAACTATATAATTTGTAATAGTCATTTTATAACATTTTATATAATTTCCTACAAATTGTGATGATATATATTTAATCACATATATCCCATACATCTCTTTATATTGACTGAAAGCAACTATGTTTATTATTATTCATTTTGCATGGGAATATTTTGAAAATAGAACTAGAGAATATATTCGAATGGATGTGATAAAAATATCAAGAGAAAAATGAATTTATACTCAAGTAGCAGAATGACGTCAAATGACGTCTTTAGATGTCATTTTGCTACCTGGGTACAGACTTTCCTTCATTTGATCGCAATTTGCATTTATGATCTCATGTTTTTTTCTCTTCGCGATATCTCGAGAATGCTAATATTTAAAAATCAGAATATGTATAAGATTTAAATGAAAACAAACAAGAATTCTCATATATAATGTCATTTTATAACAGTTTCTATAATTTTCTATAATTCTATAATTTATATAATTTCTATAATTTTTAGTTTATATAATTTTATATAAATTTATACTATATGTTATATAATATATTTATATTATATGTTATATAAATTTCCTACAAATTACGAGGATATATATTTAATTACATACATCTTTTTACATTGACTAAAAGAGAAAATCAATCACGTTTACTATTATTCATTTCGCATAGGAATATTTTGAAAATAGAACTAGAGAGAGAATATATTCGAATGGATGTGATAAAAACATCAAGAGAAGAGAAAAATGAATTTATATAGACTTTCCTTCACTTGTGATTCTGATCTGTGATCTCATATTTTTTTTGGTAATATCTCGAGAATTCTAAATATTTAGAAATCAGCATAAATTTATATCAGAATATGATTTAAATGAAATTTATATCAGAATATAATTTAAATGAAAACAAACGAGAGCTTCTGTATAATTTATAATTAATCATTTATAATATTTTATATAATTTCCGACAAATCGCAATAACATATAACATATATTCAATAACATCTATGCATCTCTTTACATTGACTGGAATAGAACAAAACCGACTGTGTTTATTATTACGAGAACCAACCTTATTCACCTTCGCGGTTGTGTGCCGACTTACAGTTTGTAAATATGTAGTATTTTCGTGAAACGAACTATGCTTTACAATGTAGTGAAAAACATAATCGTACGTTTTGTAGCCGTGACTATTTATATCTTGCCATTGAAGAAAATTGTTGATGCTCTCATTGATATTATCGTCACAATTCATAATTGTTGTCAGTCCTCTTTCTTTCCTATAATTCTGATATTTTTAAATATCTTCAGAAATTTAAGAAATAACAATTTGACATATAGTATAAGAGAATAAAATGCATACAAAAAAAATAAAATTAAAAAAAATATATCTTTAAATTTACTATTTTTCTAAATATTAGCCAATGACACATAGTGAGATACCATCGAAATGTCAATTTACTTTTCGGAATATTAGTATCGTTAAAAAAAAGTCGGGGTCTCTGCACTCGCTTACGATTGAATGCACTTCACGTGACTGCTTTACAATTCACAGACGATATGTGAATAGAATTTAGAAAGCAATCCTGCGAACTCATATTTGCGCACATATAATCAGATATATCTGAAGTTATAGAAAAAAGAAAATTAATATATTGATTGAAACTTTTTTAGACAACGCGCGAAAAGTACATTTATATCCTCTTTCTTTATCAATCTTTGCATCGACTGGTAGATTTCATCACAGAATTTTTTAGAGGGAGGGTGGATGATCGGTATGAAAAGGCAAATATATTTCATCGCGTAAAGAAAGAGATAGGGAGAAAGAGAGAGTACTTATTGGCATGCTTATGTACTTAAATTTGTATATGATTTGTATATCATAACTGCTAGCGTGCATCAGTACGCACTAATGCACCCGAGCTACTTGACCGTCTCGTGCGATGCATTTGCGATCGTTGCACGCGATTGCAGACAGAACGCAACAGGTAGCAGCGCCTTCCGCGTCCTTTCGAATTTTCGTTGCGGTTCTTCTAGGTAGATCGCAAGATGCATTTCCGCGCGGAATCGAGAGGGAGAGAGAGAGAGAGAGATCGCAGAATCAGCTGCGACTCCGTGAGATCGAAACGAGAGGAATAAGAAGAAATCGAAAGTATCTAACGATCGATGTACTTGCTATTACGCGTCTGTCAGATACAGCGTGTAATAAACGAGGATGTGAAAGTAATTAAAAAATAATTAAGAGTTAAAAAGAGAAAGAAAGAGAGAGACATTTGAATAACAAATGATAATGATAAAATAATTTTAAAAGAAAATTATTAGAAAATATAATTTATCATTTTTACTTAATGTTTTTTCCTGTGTATTTAATTGTAATTTAATTGTAATTTATTGCGAAGGAAGAGAAAATAATTTTTTTTTATATTTTACAATATGCTTTTTAATAAGCGATTATAGCAAACAAATAATACAATAGAGCCACCTGTCAGGCAGAAAATTAGATCTTTCTCTCTCTCTCTCTCTTTCTCTGACGTTTCAATGGTCTTGGACATGTGACTAATCAATAAGATATTAATTCAGATAATTAGGGGGGAAACGATATACATATATGGGGCTTTATATGCAGATGAATTACGATAAGGGAAGTTGTCCGATAATTATATTGGCCGCAAGCTCAATAGAAATGCGCAGTTAGATATCATTTCCTGCGACGTTGCTCGTGCTCTCTCTTTCCCTCCGGCATTATTCAAATAATTCCGATATCCGCCTCCAGGCACTTCGTAAGAAAAAAGGCACTGACGTCACGCGTTCGCGAGCATCGCCACTTATATGTCACCAGAATACCGGATCACGGGGTGACGACTTGTGTGTGAAAAAAAAATCGCGACATAAATATATCATATTTTATAAAATTTTGACAAATAAAAGAGACATACAATGAATTTTCCATGATGTTGATTCGATTTGATTCTTGACCTTGATGAAAAATGAATAATCATCATGAGACACTAGTCGATTTGAGGAAAGAATCTATTAATAAGAAATGCATTGAATGAATTATGCTACAAAAAATTTTTATAGCAGTTTAGCTAACAAATATGTCTTATCAGCTCTTATTGATCAGAAATGCGAAATTCTTTTTTTTAATTAAAAATTCTTTATGTAATATTTTCAGATCTACATGGAGATAATATTAGAAAACACTAAACTCGCGATGAAAACTGAAGATGTACGTTTTTCATTTTACTTTAATATCTTACAATTAATTAAAATTCCTTAGATTTCTCGGGATGTCCAATTTCGTCATACTTCACTGAATCCTCACATTATACGATACGCTCACACACACATACACACACACACACACACACACACACACACACACATGTGCGTGACCTCTTCCCGATACTAATGCATACCTATGGAACAGGTAAAACGACGCCACATACAAATGCACGTTTCTACCAACCAAGAATTCTGCGTATGTGTGTCTGTATGCGTGTGTGTATGTACGCACGCGGAGAAGGAAGAGAACATGGCGCACAAGTGCACACATAAATATACACGATCGAGCATCGCATTATCGTCTGCAAATAAAGGAAAAGAACACGCGGCAGCTACACGCACAAATATCGCATCACACGTTCGTGTTTTGCAAAGTGATGTACGACGAGATTGGACATCCCGAGACATCCGAGGGATTTTTTTTAAACGAGATAATATTAAAATAAAATAAAATTCCTTCAGTCCTTCATCTTTAATTTCATCTATATCTGTTCATTTTAAGATTGTATAAAAAATTTTCAATTAAAAAAGAATTTTACGGTAAGGTCAATAAAATTAAATTTATTTGTCAACATGTTAACAAAATGTTAGACAAACGGAGACGGCGACAAACGCACACAAATGCTCCGAAACGTGCTACGCCAGTTCTACACACATGCACGAGTTAAGAATCGATCCTCCGTGTATGTGTGCAGCCAGGTAGTAGGAAAAGAATATGGCAAGCGTTATACACGCACCCGCACAACACACCTTTCACATAAACGGGCAGGATGCAAAGAACGCGTCGCACCAGTTTACACGTGACACGCACACACACAAGTCGAGAATCGTACGTCCGTGTATGCAAGTATGAGTGTTCGCGCGCGCGCACACACACCCAGGCCAGGCAGGTGAAAAAAGATATCTGTACGTGCGTGCGCGTGCACAGGTAAGAGCGACGAGACACTCGTCCGGGGGCCTCAGTCAGTGAGGTGGTGTTCACCGCCGTGTGTGGTGCCTCCTCGTGGTTTTCGCCTCCGCCTCTTCTTTTCCATCTCCTGCACCATCATCCTGGAGTAGCGTCAGGTAGACGCACCAAGACGCGGATACTGGATATACTCGCGGACGAAGAACGGACCTTAGGAATCGCTCCTTCGCTCGCTGCCTCTATCCTTCTCTCTCTCTCGGTATCGGTGGTAGCCTTGACGGGCGCCAGCCAGACTGGACATCAGGCGCTTAACCCGGCCTGGCCTGGCGAATACACGTGCGTCGAGTGAAAGAGGTTCTCGGGACTCTCGGGGCTTCGCGAATTCGTTCGCTGAAGAAAATTCTCGCCGATCGCGTTTCCCTCGCGGTAGTTTGAGGAAACGACACTATGTGCGATCGGTGATCATCGGTGCGTGCGGTGGCAACGCGAGTGCCGAGGATGTCGACGACGGACGTGGTCCGCATCGTGCAGCAGGGAGCCGCCGCTGACGAGGATCAGAGGTAATCTCTTTCTCTCTTTCTTCCTTGATTTATTTCGGCGGGTACGTAAAGTTCGCGCGGTGAAGGGCCTTTCCCCGAGTCGAGAATCCGTGAAATGTGGTGCGCGTTTCAAGGATAGCGATGAAGGTTATCGAACGAAGACTCGGGAGAATTATATTAATTCTTCATTCTCTAATACATGTCGGTCTTTGGAGGTAGAAAAGAATTCGCGAGAAATCGAGAATATCACAGTTAATTAGTCCACTGTTTATTGCAAAATATTTATCGATGATTAAATAATCATTTTCGAGATTATCATTATCGATGATTAAATAATCATTTTCGAGATTATCATTATCGATGATTAAATAATCATTTTCGAGATTATCATTATCGATGATTAAATAATCATTTTCGAGATATTGTTTGGAAATTTTTTGATATTCTAAGTCTGAAGAGAGAGAACTGGAAGATATTTAAGGATAGTCAGAAAAATTAAATCTTGTAGAAACATATATCGCAGTTTCAGCTATCGCCTGGTTCACATAACCGGTTTGATATTTTCTTAAGGTGAAAATTACGATGAAACCATAAGATTTCTCGTTCATTTTGCAGTGAGATAGGAAAAATAGCAAACACTATATATATGTTGTAATGAAAATTTACAAAAAGTCATAAAAATTAAGATTCATATATTCTTCTATTGTAGATATCTAAAAATTAATTTTTAAATCAATTTACATGTATATGTTTTTACTTATTCGAAATCAAATTATTTTGGAAAGACAGCTGAGAGATATGTCTAAAAATTCAGTCAGGAAAATTAAGTCTTTTAATCATGTGGCTTTGCAAATGTCTTTCAGACATGTTTCTAATCAAATTTGAATTTAAGTTTAGTCAATCGAAATATTCCATGAAGGTGTTAGTTACAGTCGCGTCAGATTCGGACACCTGATCATGTACGTTTCGTATTGCGGATAAATGACAGGTCGTTAGGAGTGGCAGGAATTTCTCGCGAATAAAATGAGGAAAAGGTTCATAACGGATAAGAAATCGGGAAGAAATCTTATTACGTGCAATACATTTATTTCAATTATGATATTGTGAGTTTGAGAGGGAATTATTAAATTGATTGATAAAAAAATTATATATCTTTTTTGTTTTATTTTCCTTCTTTTTCAAAAAAGTTGTTCAATATATGTTTTAATTTATTATTTATGACTTTTCTCTGATTTATTACTATTATTGCTTAATTATTTTTGTTATTTTTATTTATAATATGTTTTCTATATATTTATTCTTATAATTGTCACATTAGATGGGAATGTTTTCTTAATCTTATCTTATGCCGATATTTTTAGTTCTTTTGACATAAACAGGGCCTTAACATTGCACTCGTACTGTGAAAGATACAGAAAATCTTCTGATCTATTAATTTAGTTATCTCTTTTGCATATATAAATCGCTTTGTATGTTTATTGTTACTACCAATCAACACGTTATGCATTGTACTTCTCGGGAATCACGTATATACACGCGATATAAGATACTTCATTCTTTAGAAAGGAAATATTTCAAGCTTGAAAAATTTATTGGAATCTTGCATCAATTATTTTTATAAAACTTCAGCAACTTAAAAAATTTAATATCACAAGAATTTTTTCTCTATCACGTTAAATTAATTTTCTCCTTTTTACAGATTGTAGAAAATGTTACAAATTCTATCTAATCTTTTCTTTTTAATTTTAAAGATTAAAAGAAATTTCAAAACGAGTTTTATTTTCAAAGAATGGATTTCATCTTCTGAAATCATTTTTCAATCAGAAGAAACGATAATAAAAAAAAATAAAATGCTGTAATCTGTAATAAAGATTGACATTTAAAAAATCTGCGACTAAATTCTCTTCTTCAGCTGAAACTGACCGATTACAAAATTTCAACTTTTACGCACCTTGCAACATACGTGCTTTATCAGCATTATTCGCGTTATATTTTCTACTTGTTATCCGTGACAGTAAAATCTGATGAACAGGTCGCTTGACACCAACTGTCGAATACCACCGTCAAATTGTCATCGGGAATGAGACATTCTCGCGAAACCTGTTTCAACGTTAGGAATTGCTCTGTCGTCTAAGCAAAGTATCTCATTCGCCAGGCAGATTACGAATAAATTTATTCCCTCCTATTACTTGGCTCGGCAAATACGAAATTGTTATCTGCCACCGAGTTACAAGATGATCTTAATTTCTCATGCTAAAAGCAAGATTAGTATGCATATTAATGTCGAAAGTAGCATTAATAGTGGCAATGTTTACATTTAGCCTGATAGAAGATTGCAAATTATTTCTCTTCACACAGAATCAGGCTTTTTTTGAGACAGATATAAATGCATATAAAAAAATTTATTTTTATTTCCTTCGAAAAAAAATAATTTTGAGACAATTTCTTAATATTTCTTGGATATTTTTGTAAAATTAAATTGCAATTGTTAATTGTAAATGTGATTTATATTGAAGTACTTGCTGTCAGGAGATATGGGAAAATTCACATATCGTACACCTGTTGCACGAATGACTGTCAGATCGAGAATGTTCGTCAAATCATCAAATCATTAACAATTTCGAAAACGCGCACCTTCAGAGGAGATTTTCGAGGATATTTATTTAATCAATTAGAAATGATTTTTCGCAATTGTTGAAATTAATTTTCACTTTAAATTTAATGATTCTCTCGACGACATAGATATTGAAGAATCCCCCGATTCCACATAAGTTGTCGATAAATTATTATGTCAATGAATTATTAAATTAGAAGTGAATGTAAAAAAAGTGTACGTACATTTGCTCTCTCAAGCATTTCACGGAGTTTCAACAGCGGATAATCTTCCGCTTAAGCGTTTCTTCGTGGCGGAACGAGCGTGTAATTAGACACATTCTTGCATCTCTTCGTTTATAATGCCACTCCGCCGTGTAATTTGCTAATGTTGCAACATAGTTTGCAATTTTAAGTCCTTTCGCTTACTACACATCTCGTTCTCTTATGGGCGTTTGATTGTTAATATCGAAAATATCGCTATTTCACGCCTCCACTTAACGTACGAGAGCGATTCGAGGGTCGCAAGTTTAACGATCAACTCTCTCATTTAAGCTACCCACGCTTCTCCGCTTCTCAGTCATAGAATAAATAATAGCGGAAGAAAAATTAAAATCAAATATTATATTCAAAATAATATATTTTATTTAGAAATACATTATTTTAAATATAATTTTTAAATTATATTATGAATTAATATATTTTATTTAGAAATATATTATTTTAAATATAATTTTTAAATTATATTATGAATTAATAATTAAAAAGTAATAATAAATTTAGAAATATGGATTATTAATTTTTAAATTATTATTATTAAATTAATTATTAATAATTATTATTAAATTATTATTATTATTATTATTAAATAATTAATTATTATTAAATTATATAATTTTTAAATATTATTTAAATAAATATTTTTAAAATAAATTTAAAATTGTTTCGCAATCATTGGCATCGATCGATTAAGGTTCAATAATCCTGCATTAGATTTCTTGGACAGAGAAGAGAAGAAAAGCCACGCGATCGGAGAGGGAAATTTCTCGGAGGAAACTCTCGACTTGACATTAGAATTAATTTTTCTCGCTTTATGAGACGAGAAGCGGGGAGCAGGGCTATTTACCTTCGCGACGACGAAGAGATCGAGAGAAGACGGCAAGGCGGCACATAAAGACACACAGATATACGCCATATTAGTCACGTTTTCTCGATGGAGATACTGTCGTCTCTCTCCCTTTCCTTTCTCCCGTCCTCCTCGCTCTACCGCCAATGTCAATGACTGCTCCCTTGGGGCTAGCTGTGACCCCCCGTGTGAACGAGTCTCGTCTTTCTGTGTCTTGCCGAGCCGGAATGGCGCTTTCACACGAAGGTGGAAAGAGCGAGCACAATGTGTGTATATATGCTTACTCGCGCATAATATTCGACGCGTCGTTATATCACGCGAGTAAACGTGAGTTTTATTAGGCTGTGAATATCCCGGGCTCTGCGAACACATCGCGCTAGGAGGCCCCTCATTAGGGGACAGAAGGCGCGCGAACGCTTTTGAAGTATGCGTTTCTCCTCTAAACAATAAAGTGTCTTTTATCCCAAATCCATTCAGAAAGCTTGACATTAATTCGAGTACTGTAATAGTGCTCGGAAGAATTGAAGAGGCGAAAGAATTCAGAAGTTCATCAGGGAACAAGTAGAAGGGAACAGGTAGTATTATATGCGAAATAGGTGACACTTGTCTCTAATTAACATACGGTCGACTACAAAGGACGCTTTTAATTCGCTCGATGACAGATCGAAGATGCGAAAATTGATGAGGAAGGCGGAAATCGGCGCGTGTCCGGTCTTCGAGAGGCTCGCGTGGACGCGGATTACTTGGAGAACGGACCTTAAACCTTAAGGTTGAGTAACGGTTCTTCCGGCGCGTTCATGCACACACATACTTTGCCTTACCTACCTACCTACCACGGTGTCTCTACCGAAGAGGGGGGAAGGGGTGGAGGGGGGGAAAGGAATCGCGATTTCCTGAAGCCGAGTCGCGAAGCGACGCAACGAAAAGTCCTGGCGAACCTGTCCCCTGGTCCCGCTTCTTCGCGTGCGTCGACGCAAGGCAGGGTCGACGCACCGAACGTGACGATATTTTGACGTGCCTGAGGCGGACTTGGCTGTCGCGAGACTCGACCTGGCACGTGACTCGCGCTCGATTCTCGCGGTTGCGCAAGTCAAGCCGAGCCGCGAAGGTGTACAGTCAATGAAGTATAGGGAGGCTGAAGAAATACGTTGAGCGTTGCTCAAGAGTTCCATTATCAGTCTTTGCTAAAGGGAAATATTTAAAAGACCCTAAAATAGGGTACAGATATTCTACAGGATGTTCAGAAAGTAATTATACATCTATCTGAAATATTAAAAAAAAACATCAAATATTACTAATAAATTAATCTTTTTTCATAAAATATATTGGAAGTGATCTCCACAAGTATGTCTTAATTCGTCTGACCTAATTGAAAATCTTCTTCAATTCTCCTGATGACGTGCCTCTGATGAAGGATTCATTTGCTAATAATATTTGTGTGCTTTATTTCATCGATATCAGATTTAAATTGCAGCAGAGATTCATCATCTTTCGTATTCTAGAATAAATTCCTCTTGATTATATGTTTTTTATTAATTCAGATAACTGCATTTGTGAGCTGCATCTGATAATTTCTATCGATTATCTTCGTTCTCCCGTCATTTTTTTTGTGTATTTCTTCTGATCGTAACTCGATTTTCTTTTATCTCAAACAGTTCTCGATAAGAAGACCCTTGTAATTGCGCAATTTGCCCTTTATATTCCACAAAGCGGGATAATTTACATGCCGACCGATCCAGTAGCTAACCGCAACATTCCAGTGACGCATTCCTGGCGATTTAATTAAGATAATGATGGGAAAATTATTGTCTCGCGGGAGACCGAATGATACACCACGAGTCCTCTTCTTGCTAATTATTTTCCTTCGTTCTCTTCCGCTCTAGATTTTGTTGGAAACGTCTTCGTCATCCTCGAGACGTGACACTCCGCACTCACAATCAGATATTGACCCACGCGACCTGATTTCCCCTTTTCCATTGAATCTCTGAAGCATCGGAGTATCATTTGAACAAAACAAATGAGAAGTTTCTCTATTATTTAAAATTGTAGTAAGAAGAAAAGGGCCAATTACGGGCTGAAAAGAATTTTTCAGGCTTTGTTATTCGGAGCTAAGCGTATGCATTAATTATGCCTCCAGCTCTTGCATGATTCTAGACCTTCTTCACCCTTTTTCCTTTCTTTTAACTTTCACTTTCTACGAAGTTAATTTTGTTGGGGAAAAAAAGCACTCGTAAAGTACTTTCTCTTAAATTTGCAATTCACTAGTATATATTAATTTCAATTTTTCTCATTTTTTCTCTCATTTGTTCGAAACATGTGTCTTAGCTTTTTTTAAATATTTCTCGTACTCTGATGTTTCGACTCTTAAAACTGCTGTTAGGTTCTTATCACGCGGAACCACCGGTGCGGAAACTGTTGATAATATTGTTTAGCAACCCAGTGCACAAGTTCCAACAACTCTAAGACATTTTTATAACGCTTCCCTATAACTCGCCATCGATATCAATGTCATATCTGCAACAGAAGTTTTATATATAGCTTTTATGTGTACTCTGATAAATATCTACAAACGGTGTAACAGATGTTTGTCAGTCAAACCAGATAACACTTGTTTTCACATAAATCCACGCTGTATTTGAAAAGTCGTTACTTACTCTTCCTACGTCCCCGAGAAACGTATCGATTAGACGCACCGTTACAGCATCCGCAACGGGATTCCGGTGATTAACGAGATGATATGAATCTGTCATCCCACGTTCGAACTTCCTCCGCAAGTGCAAAGTTACGTAATCCATCCAGGATGCTTCTTTAGATAATTATTTCTTGCTTTCCCATCATTTTGACCTCTATTGATACATCAAAATTTGGTTTAAAAAAAATTCACATTTCTCGAAGACACATCGAGAGATCGAAGATCTGAGGGAAATCGAACGGAAGAAAGACCATATTAGGCGTGCGACATGGTTAAACGTCGTCCACCACGAGCCATTATTGTCGTCTAATGTACGTCCAGTCACGCCCCCGCTTGCTGGGGCCCGGCAAGCGAGCGAGTCGTGGCGAAGCGAGGCGAAGCGTGCCGAGAGGCCCATCGGCGGCAGGGGCCCGTCGTCGATCGGCGAGATCGCGACGAGCCGAGCTCTCGCGAGGTGTTCTCGGCTGGACCACTCGCGTTTCCTCTCGCCGAATAATCCAACGATTACACGGGGGATTATGTGGCTCGACCGCGTTCTCTGCCCGGGTCCCCTTCTAGTCGATGACAGGACCTGGCGATCGGTCCCTTTCGGCTGCTCCGGAACTGGTGCTCCGAAGTAGCCTAGGTATGTCTCTGTGAATCTGACTGTCATCGCGGTGCTTTCTGGGTTGAGTGTATTGAGTGCAGTGTAGTTGTAATATTGTGGATACGTTGAGTGAATGTCAAGCTTCAACAGAAATCCGGGTGATCCGAACGATAGTGAGCGATATAATCAAGAAAAACTTTGTGGAAATAATATATTTGTTTGTTCTCTTGTTTCCGTACTACTTTCATCATCTTCTAAACGCTTGCTTTTACTGCTTTTGTTGTGTATGAACTAGAAAACATTGTTAAGCGCGTAAAAGCGTAACACTTCTCTATTATCAGTTTTTTATCAGATTATTATATTGTCTCACATTTTTCATTTTTCTTAATTATATTTATATTTGATATCATAAACAAACATACTATGATAATATTCAATGGACTTATTCAAAATTATGATTCTTTTTTGTCACATTTCATATTTATTCGAAATAATGATGGATAGTAGATAAAAATTATTTATATCTTTGATACAAAAGAATGAGATAGGAATTTAAACATTTCTCAAATTTCTTAATTATATTTATATTTGATATGATCAACAAACACACGCGCACTATAATAATATTAAGTGCACTTACATACAATATTAAAAGAACAAACACACAATATTAAATGCACTTACTCAAAATGTTATGAGATTTCCTTTTAATCACATTTCATATCTGTTCGAAAAATAGTGCGATAAAAATTATTCGTATCTTTGATGTAAAAGAATGAGAAATTTGAAACTAAAATTCCAAATTTATTTATTATCATGATGTGAAAATTTGCTATAAATTCTGAGTTTGAAAAATTTATTTAGAAACGCATAAAATATATAAAATATATTTTATATATAAAATATATAAAATAAAGTTCCATGTAATTCCAAATTTTAATTGTCAAATTCAGAAATCGATTGATTCCGATGCAACGATTAGGTAAGAAAAAACAAAAAAAATTATTGCAATGCAAAAACTTTAAATAGTTGGCGCCGGCATGATTGCTTTCAATCGATACGGTTCGTCTTTTAAGCGTATCTCGTTCTTCAGAAATGGCAGCGCGAGCAACCGGATGTGCACACCTATTCGCGTTTAAATTCCGCATTAATGCAGATCGTTCATATTTTACGCAATCGAACGCGTCTACCTATTTTCAGCGAGGTTCAAGTATGGACGGCAAAAAAAGTGTGTTATTATTCAGTCTACTTAGCTTCCTCATATCTTATTCATTTCTTCATTTACGTCCGCGATAAAAACGTCTTCATTATATGTGTACTAATTTGCTTTTAATTATACGTTTTAGTTTAACAAAAATTGATCATTTTAATTGATTTATCGCTCTTTTAAATAAGAAAAGCCTTCTTTTCATTTTCTCTTTTCCATTCGTGTTTTTTTCCTAGCAAATAAAATCTCTGTATTTTGGAGACGGTAGAAAAGTATAATTTGCGAAATGTCTGCAAGAACTTTTTTTAAAATAACTAAATAAATGGGGTGAGAGACTTTTGGGTGACAAGTGAAATGCACAAAAGAGCATCTAACGAATAATTTTCTCAATCGCGGTATCCGATCCTGCTCAAGACGCTGTCGTTACATCGCCGGATGTGAGCGTAATGATTATTTGCAATAAGTTTTCTCGACTGTCAGAGACGGAAGTGAGCGAACGGCCAGGTGCGTAGCTGCATGTGTGCACATTCACGCGATCGGCTTAACTGATCTTCCACGTCTGGCCACGTCGTCTTAATTCATTCCATCATACATACATCTTTTTTTTCTTTTTTTTTAACGAGGCCAGACTCGATCGAGCATCCTTTGTCGTCAGGTTGAATTTCTCAGCGCATTGTCGCACGTTTTGTCGGCCGTTCGCCGTCAAATTATTCATGGAAACTCGCGTATATCTTTCCCTTCCTCGGCGAAATAGCGACTCGCGAGTACAGCCGGGTATGGAAATTTTCTTCCTGGACCGGACGACGAAGCAATAGCTTATTGGTATTCCACTCGTTTGCTAGTCTATTGCTATTCCCTCGCACGATTCATTGTTCGTACCTGGTCCGATCTGGAGAATGAGATAGAGAAGGGAAGAGTACGACTCGAAGAGAGAGAGAAAGAGAAAGAGGGACAGAGAGAGTAGGTAAAGTAGGAGAGTAGACTGCATTTCATTATTCTAACACGCGAAACCGCAGAATAGGTTTTTATAAATGGTTTTTTTCCATGAATAAGAGGTAAATTTATACATACATAAGAAATAAGTACTCTTTGTAACGTACTCTTTCAGGAGAAAATTGATGGAAATAAATTCTTATGAGGATGGAAGAGGAATGAAAAATTAAGAAATGACAAAGGACAAAGTGTTTTATATTTAAATACGAAATTAAATGTTACACTTTCTCACTTGTCAACCGCGTAACTTACGGGTTACTCGAGTTAGCGCAATTTTTCTCGTATGCTCGACGAGCGGGAACCGGACATGTATACCTGGTGAAACACCCACGAGACACACGGCTACGCGACGTTGTTGGCAGTCGAGCGATGAGGTGTAGCAATCTTTCGCGCGTGGTACGTCGAATCTTTTTATAACAAAAGGAACCTAGATACGACTGTCCGTGAGTCATCGTGACAGCAATCAGTCGGCATAGTCGTGTTTCGTCGTTTCGGAAAGTTTTTCTTCCTTTTATTCCTAAATCCCACGATAATTTATTACTCAGTTAATTAAATACTGGTTGAAAACTTACTTCGAGTCACAAGGAAGACGAACTGTGTCTTGTCATGATTTTAAGTGATTACCCGGTGTATATTCATAAACATTAAAAAGGTAGGCATCAATCATATCAATGTCGAATTATCTTCGTTAAAGGGAATTAATCATTATTTTTCTGCGTTTATATTTGTCATTTATTTATTTATGAGATTTTATGATGTGAAAATATTTATGAAGAATATTGGAAAACATATAGTGTGTTTAAGAAAAATGAACAAAATATTTAAAGCGGATTTAGTATGCTCCGAAATAGATTAAAAAATCTTAATGAACATAAATCCGCAAATGAACCGTTTTTGAGGTATTTTATTTTTTTCTTTTTGATATTTTTATTTTTATTTATTAATTTAACACTAAATCCGCCTGATTATCGCATCAGGCTAGAGTTTTGCAACTGGATTTTGAGGAAACAGGCTAGAAATGTAAATTTAATGAATTTGCATAAACACGGAAGGAGGTAATTTTGAATATTTTCTCTAATAAGATAAAATAAAACACCAGCTGTATTATTTTTTTACATAAATTATAATAAAGATAAATATTTAAAGCAAGAAATAAAAATAATAAGAAAATAAAAAAATCAAAATAAAAAATAAAAATATCTCAAAAATGGCTCATTTGCGGGCCCATGTTTATTAAGATTTTTCGACTTTTGTTTTTAGACATACTATATATCCCCTTAAAATATCTTATCCTTTTTTTTAAACACCTTGTATTCGCCGAGGCTGCATAAAGTTGTCGATTAATTGCATAATTGCACTTGTCAACTGCGTGACATTTCGAGTAATAAATATATATCTTTCTATACGCGAGAGAGAAAGAGAGATTATATAATCTAATAAATATAAGCTATAAATTTACACGTAAAAGTCGATACTGCTGACAGTTTATTTTATTTTCCATTTTGCTTTTTTCCCCTTCACTTCTCCTCCTCTTTTCTTCTCGACTTCTGTCAAAATCTTAATTATGCGCGAGTACAATTTAAGAAACTGGAATAAGAGCTCGTGAAAATTGATGCTAATTGTTCTACCGGATCGATCACACGATCGCGCGAATCTAACACGTCTATTACTGTATTGTGAGAACAAAAAGTATACCGATACTATAGTTAACAGCCTGTTTGTTCGCGCTCAACGAGAAAGAAAATCTGGCGGCGTGCAATTTTTGCACCGACCGCAAAAGTGTGATGAAACGGTTGTTCGTGATTATAATGGACAACACGGAAACGTCACGTGCGTCAGTTGCGTGAATAAGTCGCGTCCATTAAGTCAAGCGCCACGATGACGGCAACGACGACGATGATGATGACGACGACGAGAAACGCCAGGGTGATCGAGATATATCTTGATCTCGCGGCACGCAAACTCGTTTGTTTTTGTCGTTCGATGAATAATCGCGTTCCGATTATACATACATGCATGTATATGTATTTAACGTACGACGCAGCCGATCGTTAATTACCCGCGTTCTCGGCCGGGAGCAAACAATAATTAAACGTAACTACGTGTACAGGCGATAAAATCGCGCGCCGCACTTGGTCGCGTAAAATCCGACGCCCGAGAGAATTGTTAACGCTTGAATAACGTTTCGCTATGTTCAATTCATCCGCTTCTATTCAGCAATCGAGGTTTTATTAAAGAATTAGTCGGGAGAACGTGATGAAGCGGATAAAAATAAGATGTATTAAGGGATGTAGTATGAAAGATTGATTTTTAGGAATCTTTTTTGAAAAATATTAGAAATTGATCTGTTTGACGTTTTGCACATATATTTTTATTAATGTTTAGTATAAGTCAGTATTTTTAAATCTTGGATATTTAGTTTTCATCCGCTTCTGTTCAGCAATCAAGGTTTTATTAAAGAATGGAGCAGATAAAAATAAGATGTAGGGATTCAGTATGAAAATTGATTTTTAGGAATTTGTTTTTTTTTGAAGAACATTAAAAATTTATTTTTTTTATTTTATATATCTTCTATTAATGCTAATTACGTTAGTAAATTTTTAAATCTTGGATATTTAGTTTTCATTCGCATCTTATTCAGTAGAAGGTTTTATTAAATAATTAGTTGGAAGAACGCGATTACGATGAAGCGGATAGAATAAGACATTATTAAGAGATGTAGTATGAAAAATTGATGATTTTTAGGATTTTTAGGATTTTTGAAGTATATTGGAAATTGATTTTTTTGAAATATGTTTTACATATGTTTTTATTAGTGTTTAGCAAGTCAGTATTTTTAAATCTTGGATATTTAGCTTCTTTCGTTCAATATGAATCTCTGTGCATAGCGTGTTCAAAAATGATATGCTGCTTCTCGATTAATTGTCTGACAATGAAATAAAAAGACTCGATCTAATGTTATTCCTTAGAATATTCTTGGGACACTGGATCTAATTAGAATTGAAAAAGTTAATATTTAATAATTCCCTGATTTTCAAAAAATGAAAATCTCAGCGAAATTGAAATATCTAATTTAAAAATCACGCTACTTTGTTATTCTTCAATTTTTTCCAATGAAAAATTAGGTTCAGCATCCCAATAATATCCTATTGAAAAAAATATATAAAAATAAATCGAATTTTCTCATTTTAAACAATTACACGCGAGGAACATTATGTCTTACCTTATGTTAAATCATACATTTTTTTATTTAACAATTAAATAATAAATTACTTAATAATACTTGAGTCGAGCTTCGAGTCAAGCTCGACGCGATAGGTCGCGTTCGAAGGTACTTCGGGATCTCCTGCATCCGGCTTTGTGTTCGCAGGAGGCTGAAGGCTGATCTGCAGTACCTGAGAAGAAGGGGGCTGCTCAAGGCGTCCGCCAGCAACGGCGGCGAGCTATCCCATCAAGGACGCAAATGCGCGCGATGCGGCGCGCCATTCGGTAGATTTTACAACACCGGTGCGAGGTGCACGCGTTGCAGACACCGCGTGTGCCGACAGTGTCGCATCGAGATCAGGGAGCACGCAGCAGGTGACAAAGAAGCCGAGTGGATCTGCAACATTTGCTACAAAATCGCGTAAGTGTCTTCCCAAGACAATCCCAAATAAAATTAGATTTCTTTATTAACGAATGACGATTGAAATGAAACGAGCTATTTCTACTAGTTTTATTATTGCTTGAAGAAAATATAATTAATGTCCTGATGGATATTCAAGTATAATGTATATATATAATAATGATTCCTATTTTATAACATTTTTTTGATTCTAGATAGATAATAAAATTTTATGCAGACTTTTGCTAAATAATTGTTAGTAAGATAAAATTACAAAAGCAAGGTAGCAAGTGAATAAGAGTGAAGTTGAGGTGAAACTTCGATGATTTCGAATTCAGGCAAAAAATGAAGGACGCCTTTCGCGATACATCCTTTGTTTCTCGTTGTTGACCTAATTTTGAACCTGTTCAATTTTCAGAGAACTACACTTGGTTACCGGCAAGTGGATGTACGAAAGTCCAGTTTCCAGTGGAGTTAACGAAAAAACATCGCAGTTTCCAGTAGACATACTAAGTCGCAGCATCCGACGAGCTTGGACAATTAATGGTGCGTTTTTATAATTAATTAAGTTTTTAGAAGAATTTGTTTTCAATAAACTCAAATTAAATATTAATATTAATTAAAATACTAATCATAGCTACTTATATTAATTTATTCTATTGATTTCTTCATTGAAATTTAATCACGATTGCGTTCATATCGTATGATTACGAATTTGTAACATAAATTATTTTCCTGAAAGGTCCTCCGACACGTTGGTCAGCTGCGAGAAAATCCCCAGAACTGCGTCTATATCGTAGCCTGCCATCTCGTCATCAAGACTATCGAGAACCGTTGGATGATTCAGGCTTCGACGACAGAACATTGTCGAAACTTGAGGATTCGCGAGAGGACTCTTTGAATGTAAAGGACTGCAAGAATGTCGAGGACACAGAAGACTGCGCGAATGTAGGTGAAACGACCGAGAAGAGCACATCGATCAATGAACGAACGAAACGAGAAAAATCAATCAGTAAATCAGTAGAGGAAGTATCATCATCGGACACAGGAAAGTTCAGCAAGAAGGGAGAGCGCTCGGGCAAGGAACAAGAGGATGCTGCACAGGAGCACAGCACACCGAGGGTCTCCCTGATAAAACCGCCAAGGATACTCGCCAAGTTTATATCTCCCGAGACGAAACCCAGCCCGATCAAGCATGGCGAGAGGAAGTCGAATATTCCTATTTTCAGAAGGAGCTCCAAGGAATTCGAGGACATTCGAAGTCCGCAGGAGTCGCCTAAGCGATCGCTCATTCCTCAGAGGTACATAATTACTTCCTTTATTGCGGATAATAAATTTGACAAAAGAATCTACCTATAAAATATAAATCCCACATATTACGATTCATTCTATACAATGTTATCCTTGAAAGTTATGTGTCTATTGAATCTATGATAGACTTATTAAATAAATGAAATATTTTTAATCAATATATATATAATTAATTATTATTTTCTATTAAATTTAATAATAATTTGCTATTGATCTTTATTATTATTTTGCAGATATAGAGGAAGCACCGATGATTTGCGTCGCAGTCGCGAGGACATAAGTGTGCCGAGTTTGATCCCGAAACTGCTGTCCTCCCGTAACAAGGAGGAGCGATTAAAGCGGCAAGACAGCAAGGACGATATCCGTCATTCATCGAAATCGGGGCGAAAGGAGGAGACTAAGTTCTCGTCGCTCGTAGTTTCACCGACGTCCACCAGCAAGGACGAAGTCGGCAAATCGGGAATAAGAATCTTTCGCCGCGACAATAGTCGCGAGGACGTGGGCAGAGAGAGTACGAATCCGATCAAGGAATCCGCCAAAGGTAAGCAGCAGGACAGGCAAGAAAGAACGGAGAACGTGGGCGGCTCGACGAGATCGAAAGTTGCTGGAATTGAACAGAACAGAACGAAGTGCGGAGACGGCAAGAACGACCCTAACGACATCGCAGAATTGTCGTCGAGAAGCGAGGTGACAGCCGAGGTCGCGATCGAACGGCACGAAATAACACCAGACTCGCGAGCTGATGCGGAGAACCGGGACGCGAGAATGCTCGACGTCATCGTCGCCAAGGACAGCACGCAGGACGAGCGGATGCGGGAGCAAGACACGTTAGGCGAGGAACTGATAAACGAGAAGCGTTTGTTGGCAACCCCAGAATCAGTCGAGCCCGTCGTGGGGAATAACAAGGAGCGAAACAACAATGACGAGGAGATGAGAGACACCGCCGATCGATTGTTAGACGTCGGCAGCGACGGTGACGTCATTGGTGAAAGAAAGGGTCCGCTGGAGATCGGCTATGGAAAGAGGCCGGACGAGTTCCAAGTGGTCAGTGAATATGCTTGTGAACTGTTTATCGTATGCGTGGGCGTGTATGTGTGTGTGTGTTGTATGTGGAGGTGTTACCGGTATCCTTTGTGAAACGTGAGAACCTTTTCTCTTAAATAAATCATGATATACTAATCTCTATTTACAATAAATAATTCAGTCGAGATAAGAGAGAATTATTTTACGAAAAATAATATTAAGATTATTTAAATTTTGAACATTTCAACTTGTCGCAAAATTTCACTTCTTATGAAAATGTATATTTTTATTAAGAATGTATTGAAGGTTTCGTGTTTTACAATGGTTTTTTTTTATTGAAAATTTCTTTCTAGATAATTTTTTCAAAATTTTTACATATATATCAGTTTTTCTATTTAATTTTATTCTTTTAAGAATAAGACAGATAGACAAGAGATATACAAGAGATTTATTAAACATATAAAATAAAAAAGAAAATTATTATTTTATGCCTACTCAAGAATAATAATTAAGAACAATTTCTTGGAAAATGACATTCACGCAAAAGCCAATTATATATTTATGAATTATCATGTCAAAAGGAAGAAAGAAGGTTCTATCATGTTTAATTTTATTTATTATAACCATTTATTTATTATTTATGACTATATCGCGTTGTTTAATATCTCATAGTGTAAACACACGGTATTATCAAGTATATTATTTGCTAAATAGGTGCGGCGAAAATTCTCCAAGGAAGAATTCTCAAATCCAGACGACACCGACGATACCCCGAATAAACGTTGTTCAAGTGTAAGTTTTTATTGTTGAATTATACAAATTTTTAACACGCTCTCTTAAAGATATATAAATTAAATTAATATTAAAAAAATTATGCATATCTTACATTTTTCTTCCACCTTATTACATGTATTTTATATTATATTTGTAAGGAATAGTTTTTAATTAAATTCTCTCGTTATTGACAGCATTTGTCGCCGGAAGCCAGTCCACTGAGTACGAGATCATCAAGATACAGTCCTCGAGAGAGCGAGAGCGAGCCCACTCCTGCATTGCCACGTAAAATCGGAGGAGACTCCTGTTCCGCCTCGCAGAGGATACGTGATACTATTACGAGAACCAGGAGAGAATCCAACAGTAGCACCAGATACGAGAGCAGCGGTAGCGAGAGTGTCAGGTGAGTTGACCAGAAAGATTCAGTAAAATTAAATTGTCTTCCAACATATTCAAGAGAGCGTATTTGTCTGCATTTTTTAAAAATCTATTTAAGAAAAGAGGCGACCTTTTTTAAACACAAAAAATTATGTTGAATTAAATTTAAGTTTAAAAATTAATTTAAGTATAAAAAGTTATACCAAATTATTCGAAAAAGAGAGAATTACTCTTCCAAGATGCAAAAATCTTTAAAAAAATTAGATTATAACAGCTTCTTCTTTTTTCTCCCTATATAGATTAAGTGAGACCGGCTTGCATGGATACGTGGAGCTGACCAGGAAGGTGAAATTTTTCGGAGGTAACAGCGGCGCGGTCTCGTCGACGATCGGCGGTGACGAAATGGTGCAACGTGACAGCGCGACGAGTGCAGGCGAGGATGAAGCCAACGAGGATGGCCATGATAGGACAGGTCCGCTTCCTTCCCAAGGGAGAACAATGTTACGACGAAGAAGGCAGTTCGACGCTCAAGGTAATTACAATTACAATATTTATGATAGCGATTGAAGAAAATAAAAAAGAGAGAAACTAAAATTTCTTCAAAACATTTTCAGACCTTTTCAATTATATAATTGAAGTTTTATTCCCTTTATTTTCTGATTACAAAGACATAATATTTATAATTGAAAGAGTCCTGGTTCTCTATGTTTGTTTTCTCGAATTTATTCTTATACTTTTAAAGCTGCAATTATGCGTAATTAATAATTACAAACGATGCAATTAATGTACGATAACATGTATCGTTTCGCTTTCGCGATTGTCTGCCCGCATATAATCGCGTGCTCGTGCGAGTGCCAATTAAATTCCTGACATATCTTTTTATTCTTATTGAGTTCTATAATCGTAATCGACCGTGAAAACACAAGTTTTCTTCGTCGATCAGAAACGAACTTTCTTTGTAATCCTTGTAACTTTGACACATTTCGGAAATTCTTGTAACTTTGACACACTTCGTACATTAATTAAAATACTGATGGCTTGTTATATACATGTATAACTTTGCAAAAATTCTACGTGTGTTTGTTTATCAAGTTTGTTAGAGTTATAATAGTCTTTTTTATTTCGTTTATACATCCATTATCCATTATCCATTATCCATTATCCATGTGCACATTTAATATGATATATGTACGTGCATATATAAAGAGCGCCATATGGCTCCCCGTAACGATAAGCTCATCGATTATCGAAGCCCCTGGCAAATTTCCTGGTTCGAAAGCAGCCAGTATTCTTCGAGAGAGCCATGCGGGACGTTGCCAAAAATTGAAAAAAACGTGAACTCATAAAACGATAAACCGGTCCGGTGTTGGGCTCGAGGGTAAAATCGTATCTAGCTAAAATTATATCAAAAAGTGCAAAATACAGTAATTCCGAAAATTATATCTCAATTAGTTTATCAAGCAAAAATTCTAAACTAAAGATAACGTTTCAACGGAGCAGAAATATAAAAAAAAATTATTTTTAATCTCATCTATTTCGTTTGACAGATTCGATGGAATATGAAAAGAATGCTCGACATTTAATACTGGTTAAATAATTCATATTCCGAATTGTTGTTGGTTTTCGTGGTTTAAATAATTTAAATTACGTAATAAAATAATTAAATAATTTAAATTACGTAATAAAAAATAATTAAATAATTTAAAATACGTTATTTCGTGATATCGAAAGACGATCGTAATTCGAATCGAGCGTAAATTGAATATCTAGCGGATCGATTATTTTATTTTATAATTTTTTTTCTTTATTAATTTGCATAGAGAAAGAGAGAGAAAGAAGTGTGTATATTTTTTGCAAACATGGAGCCGCAAAGAATAGTCCAACTGTCAATCACGTTTCTGTTATCAATGTACTTTCTTATTTTCTACGCCGGAATTGTCGTGATATTGTACTTGCTATGGACTCAAAGTAATTAACAAACTAATGAGGAGAGGTACTTTTCTAAATTTTTATCATGAAAGAATTCTCGTTACAAAAAATATTTATCCAGAATGAAGGAAGAAATGAAAAAGAAGGTAATTTGTCAAAATAAATTGTAGAGAGAAAGAGAACACACTGTAGTAAATTAGTATCTTGTCTTGAGTCTTCTATCCGTACTTAAAATAGGCTTACTTTGTAGTTATAGTTTTGAGATTTACGGCAGTTACAACCATTTATTTCAAGTATAATTCGCTCGAGGTCGAATCCCGAAGATTTCGAATGAAAGTCCTATCTGTTCCGTCTTATCTCTATTGTCCATTCTCGCCCAAGTATGATCCTTTTGGCACGGAATCATATGTACGTGGGGCGGCAGGTGAGAGAAGCGAAGCGAAGCCAGACTCAGAGGAATAATAGTGTAACAGCGTTCCCCCTGCTGACGCTCTATAGTCCACTCACCTGCGTCGCGAATATACGGGGTGACGCAGGAATAATACGTCACGTCCGTGACTCATAAATGAAATGTCCCGAAATGTCATAAACGTGCGATTACGTGTCAAATTATAAAAATATTTCGACTTGTACGATCTGATGCGAATCTCATCTCAAGAATCTTTTTTTAAAGATATTTATTTATATTTATTTAATATATATAATATATACAGGGTATTTATTTTAAACGAGTGACTATTTTTTGCGAAAAATGTCAAAAGACGTGAATTTTGTTTTCAAGGGGGACAAAATTGACGTCTTTGGCATTTTTCGCAAAAAAAGTCAATTGTGAAATAAACGGTGGAAAGTTTTAAGATGAATACCCTGTATATTAATAAAATATATTTATTTATATTATTTATTTTGATTGAAATGTGTTAAAGAGAAGAAAAAATATGATGAATTTAAGATTGATTCAAGTGATGATTTATATAGTTAAACATAAACAAAATATATACTTTTTATATAAACGTATTTACATTTATATATTGAATTTGTAACGTACGCATAACAGAAAAAGAGATGAAACAACACGATATTTTGTCGATGATATTTTATCTAATATAAACACATAACAGTTTGTAAACAGCAGTATCAAAACATGTATAGAGAGTATTTCTATCAGATAGATTTAGTTTCCCTAAATATTGAATGTTTTATTTTATCAAATATCATATTTAATTTTTGAAAATAAAATAATAAATTGTTAGAAGAGTGTTGATACATTCTAAGGTATATTTACAAAATTTCTTTTTGGCTGATGATTTTTGATGTAATGTTGTGAGAAAAACTTTTTTCTCAATTTGTTTTTAATATCATGATGGACTCAAAAAAGTGTCATTTTGATCTGTTTTTTTTTTATTTAACAATAAAGCAACACAATCAAATATTCGCAATCATATCAAATTTTTCAACACATGTCAAAAATTTCAGTCAATTTGTCGATTTTGTTCATCTGTTGTTGATTCGTTAAAAAATTTTAGAAATTAAATTTTCGTGTATAATGTAAATCAATCTTTATGAACTGTTTAACGAAATTATAGCGTATTGTATGTATTCTATTATTGTTTCCGTCCACGGACTTCTTAAACGTGTGTCTTGGGGATATACTTGAGGATGTTGTTTTAGTGAAGCGTTAAATCTATCGAATTTTTCTAGCGAAAATATTATTAAAATAGGATTAAAAAACGGCGGAAAGGGTATGTTAAAGAGACAGGTCACCCAGTATAACACAGACGCGTTGCACTATAGCGTCAAGGTACTATAGGCACCGTAGTTAAGGTAGTGACCGACGCGCGAGGGGGGACTCAGGTGTGCCCCCTCGGCGTAGACGCTCTCAGTTTAGCGGCGGTAGCCCACGCGAATCGCTCACTTTGCCTTCTTCGCCTTGGTGTGGTGACCAAAGCCGTCTTTATTTCGCGAACGGGAAACGAATCGAGAAAAACTCAAGCTTGTCGCACTTTCCCAATTTTTCAACGTCCGAAAGTGACAGCCGAGCGCGTTTCGAATCTTCTCCCATCGTCTTTAATAAACTTTGGATAATTACAGCAAAAGGATTTGGCTCGATTATATATCTATAAAAATCGAGGAGGTATATATGTCTTTATTTTAATGTGTGTGTATAAGTGAACTTCTTTTATATATTGGAAAAATTATTTTAAAAATTTATTTAAAAAAGAAAGGGAAAAAATATGGTTTTTCACATACAGTGTACATACTTTGCTCTAAAT
Source organism: Camponotus vicinus (assembly GCF_025532165.1). Lineage (NCBI taxonomy): Eukaryota > Metazoa > Arthropoda > Insecta > Hymenoptera > Formicidae > Camponotus > Camponotus vicinus. The sequence continues at coordinate 16,490,389 of NW_028141980.1, forward strand.
AAGGACGTCGCCAAAAAGCTGTTTGTGATTTGTACCTTGATCTCTTCAGAAATAATATCTGATGTGTTTGTAACTATAAGTTACAAAAAAAATCAGTGTTAAAAGAAATAAGCATTTTTTTTTAATTTCTCGCTTTCTTTTATACAAATCTTTTTCAATTCTTTTGTGAAAAATACGAAATGCGTGATTATGTGATTATATATATTTTTGCACGTACGATAACAATCGAACTATTGTCACGTCAAGGACAATAAAAAAGCTGAGATTGGTGAAAATTCGAGGTGAGAAACCTACAACGATGCTTGATATCGTTGTTTATTCGAGCGTTATTTCGGAAGATTGACAAATAATATTAAATTATATCAGAAACCGACAGAAAGAGATACATGTGACATTTTGCGAAGTTTCCGCGGGGATTCAAGAGCATTTTCTGTGACGAGTTTGATTCCGATCTATCTGTTCAATTGTACCTTGTCAAAATTCATTATCAAGTTTTATATTGAATTTTTGTGAGAGATTTTCTTTCTGTACAGAAAATTAAATTTGAAACTTAAAAACAGAGACTTAAATTTGATGTTCTAACAAACAGCTTTAGTCCTGATTTCATATGGACTTTATTTTAATCGAATCTTTGATTTGAATTTCCTTTATTATTAAGATATTAAATATAAAAAAGATTAACAGAGACATTTTCTAGACAATCTATTTATACAATTCCCATCTTACATTCTTATATATCTTAGGGAATTGTAAAATTTTTAAGCATTGATTTAAATTAATGAGTAAACACATTTTCTATTGCGATATTTATGAAGTGAAATTAAAGTTGAAGTAATAATTCGGGATGCTCATGAATAAAAAAATATGAATTTTGAAATAGTTTTTACACTTAAGTATGTAAAAAAATCGAACAAATTATAAATTAATATACTCTATGCAAAAAAAGTATTTGCATATATATGTGATATTAAATTTAAAAAAAATATAAAATATTAATTATTTGATTCTCCTTATTAATGTCGTATGATGTTTACAGAAATCTGTAATCTCAATAAAATATAGATCGCGACACATATAATCATAGATATAATCGCAAATATGTAAAATAATTGATTAGTATGAAATATTAGATTTATTAAAAGTATTAATTCTTAAAAATTATGAATATTTACCTCATTCTTAAATCTTTTGATTTTTATCATCTTATTATCGCTAAAGACCCAGATTCGTGATTTCCGTTACTCTCATTTCAAATGCGTTCTATTTAATCTTGGTAAATTTCTCTTTTATTAGGGATAGAAATGTAAGAAAATAATTTCTTTTTAATAGAAAACAAATGTTGAAGAAAAACAAATTGAGTTTTTTTCATTATTTTTTTAATATAACATTTTCCTTTGTATTTTTTTAATATAATAAAAAAAACTAAAATTTTCTTATCTTTAATTTATCTCTTTTCGAAACAATTTTAATGAATTAATGAGATTTTCGTGGCAAATTATATAAAACATGATTCGGAGAATTTTTAAAATTAGATGCATAATAAAAACGTTTTTTATACATTTAATTAGAAAAATGATTTGAATTTTGCCGTGTTTAGTATCTTTTCAATCACAAAAATCTCATTAATCCATTAAAATTATTCTTGAAAAAAAAATTTTAAATATAACTGATTTTTTTATTATATTAAAATAGTAACTAAAGTACATTTTTAAAAATTACAAACTATGTTTTGTATCTAATGAAGCAATTTAATCTAGTTCAATTTTGAACTGTTTAAAGAATTTATCTATTTAAAAATATTAACTGCAATTATATAGTTAATTGAAATGCAATTATTTAAAATAGTGATGATTAATTCATACTTAAAGAAATTAAAAATAATGAAAGATCAATTTGTAATATTCAAAAAGATAAAGATGTTAAATATCTGAAAAAAGCGAATAAAATTTTGAAAAAAAAAACGGCTTAATTTTTCTTATAAAAAACAATTTTATGAGAAAAAAACATTTTATTTTTCTTCTTTTTTTACAACTCTACCGGATTTTTTTACCTCTCCTTCTATTTTGTTCTTATCTCTCTCTTTTCCCCTCTCGAGCGACGTCATTTATAAGAATAGTCAAGAAGGCCCGGTTAGTGATAACGGCGCGCACGAGGGGAAAGGGAAATACACGCGGACGGAGACGATGGGCCGCCCTCGTGCCATTGACCAGGTAATTCAGCGGCGCGTAAAAAATGGGCATAAAGCGCGCCGACAGAGCGGGGCCCCAATTCTGTCCCCTCCCTCGTGCACCTTTACACATGCCATTCACGACGAACTGTCGGTTGATGACACCTGATCGCCATGTCCCGTTTCTTCTTATCAACTTATCAGCGCAAACAATACCTAGTGCATAAACGAAAACATGAGCAAAAATCTTAATTTCCTTTATTAATTAATAAAAATTAATTTTATTATTAAAATTAATTTTAAGATTAAAAAATTAATTTTATTATTAAAAATAATTTTAATAATTAATAAAAATTAATAAATATAGTTTTACCTGATCTCAGAGGAAAATCCTTCCATAGGATGTAGCGAACAAATGTTTCGTCTCTTTTTTTTTTTCTTGAAAATTCAAAGAGAGCAAGAGGGAAGTTCTTTAAAAATATTTCACAAACTAGATGAGAACCGAGAAGAAGCAGATACAAAATCAAGGTGGTGTAACATGACCAAACAGAGATTTAAACGCCGTCGACGCAATAAAAGTGCATTGTTTCGCGCGGGATGCACAATAGATATAAATTCAATCCTCCTACGTATACTAATGCATATGTGCGTGAGCGAAGTAACAAAGTACAAAGAGCCTTGCGGGATGCGTTACGTCGTTCATTAACATACCACTTTCGCATCGTCATTACTATTAGTACACCATTTATAGTCGAGTATAGTTTTCCTTTTGTGCGCTTGGAAAAACATTGCATTTTCCTCTTGTTAATTGAATCAAGCGGAAGATTGGAAAGAAAAACATTTCTCTGAGCTCTCGGTAAATAAAATAATCGGTATTTCGCGTTTAAATCTAAATAACGTCATAATTTTAAAAATAAAACTGAATTGAATTTTAGTGCAAATAAAAATTTATGTAAAATATACACGGTTATCGCAAAATAATCAATCTTTATTTACTTTATCGATTATCCGCGATTAGTCGATGAAATCGAGAGAGTCTGTGAATCAGCGCGTTATCATGTTATGGCTCTGTAATCATTAAAATTTAGAATTCATCCACGGTTCGTTAACGTCATGAGCAAACGTACACGAGCTCGTAACATTCAGGAGTTAGTTCCTCGAGTTGCGAGAAACATTAGCACAGACTTTTGTGCGCGTTCTCTTCTAATTGCGTCGTAATTTGCTCACTGCTTCCAGCAGTATAAATGAGACTCCGCAAGGGATGCTCTCTATTAAAATGCAGTCGCATTTTTAATCTGTAGACTAATGCTTTATAGTTACTTGATGAGGCTTGACGCTTCTCCTCATTAGATCGCTATAGTTGCTGTCCTGCTATATCGAAATTGCCATTTTTTTGCGAATTTTTTTTACAACTTTTTTGCGATTCAACATTACAAGCTTTTTACACAATTTTAAAACAGTTTCTTTTATTTTGATGATATATGTATGTGTATGTGTGTAAAATGTATATTTCTTTGATCAACAATTTTTAATCGCTATTTTATTGACATCTCTTGTGAACTATGTTTTGGGAGATGGACTTGTGTTATTTTCAAAAGCTATAAATTAGCTAGAGCACTAAAGAGCTAATCGATGAAAACGATAAAGCAGCTACTAACATGTTGATAAGTGGAACTTATCAGGCAATTCCGTCTCATCCCGTCTCCTCGATCTTATCGCTTCGATATCGTTGGATCAACCCGGGAGATAGACGACGAGTGAAATCATTAACGGTTATTCACGATTGTTGCAAAAGGTCCGCGACGTCGCGGGAGATCGCACGCGAGATCGTCCTGCTGCACCAGCGAGGATTTGCAGAGCCTGCAAACGTTGAACCTGATCGGACGCGGCGGCGGCGGAAGCGGAAGTCGACAACGCAGTCCTAATCCCGCGTCGGTTGCTCCGGAGTCAGCAGCATCCGCAGTCGACTACAGACGGCTCGTGTTCATCAGCTCGGATTCATCGTCGGGCCGCGAGGAAGACGACGCCGACAGCAGTTGCTCGAGCTCGTCCTACCTGAACGGGCTGCCGCGCAACAGTGGCCACCATCATCATCATCACGCGCAGTCGCTCGAAGACTGCGACTGGGACTACTTCGAGAGTGGCTCCTTGCCGCTGCCGACGACGCCGATCGTCACCATCGCCGGCGCCACAGCAGACGCCAGCATCGGTCAGGACGCTTGGAGTTGCTGTCCGGGACGCGGCTCCGCCGCCTGCCAGGTAAGCGCGATCCTCAAGTTGTTATTCACATGTGTCATAGTGTGTCATAGTCATCAGTTGTGGATTAAAGTGTTAAATTGGTACAGAAATCGCTGGCAAAAATCATGTGTAATGATTGTGTCTAAAGAGGTTAAAGTAATAAATATATGTATATTGCTCTGCTTGTGCGTTTATATAAATTATTTATAAAATATAAATTTGAAAATGAAAATTAAAATCGTAATTTCTCTTCTGTATTTTTTTCTTTCTCTTCTGTATTTTTTTTCTCTCTAAGAAAATTCATTGAAAATTTAAATAGTCATTACAGTAGATTTGCAGGTGTAACACAATGTATGTATTTATCATTTTAACTTTTTTAAACATAATATTTTATAAATGTAAATTTAAAAATTAAGATTGTAATTTTTCGATTGTATTTTTTTTTCTTTCTCGGCTAAGAAAATTCATTGAAATTTTAAATATTTATTACATATAGATTTGCAGATGCAATATAGTGTATATATTTATTATTTTAACTTTTTTAGGCATAATATTTTATAAATATAAATTTAAAAATGAAAATTAAGATCGTAATTTTTCGATTGTATTTTTTTTTCTCGACTAAGAAAGTTCAAATATTCAAATTCGCGTGCGCAACAATATGCGTATTTATTACTTTAATTTTTTTAAGACTTATTATTAGATATAATTATTGGACGATTTATAATTTTTATGAGCGTTTTCATAGTTTCTCCTATCTTTAATTAATTTTACTAATTAAACTGATTAAATTTAATGATTTCATTTTTTTCAATATTATCCTTCTTTAACGCAAAGAATACTAGAAAGCACAAAAAATAAATTGCTGTATTTATTCGCGAAATTATTTTATAAATAAATCGAGGAGAAAAGGATATTACATCGCGATGAAAAGAATTTTCATGGATATGAACACAACTCATGTGACCGCGACTGAGTGCCGCTGTTTGTGCATCCGTTTGACAAATACATTGCTACAGCTAAATTAATCATTCACGTTCTACTAGCGAAGAGAGCCGTACATGGCAGCTATGCGAAATTCACGGTCACACTTTGTCAATAAACCGTACTCGCATACTTGTCTCGTATATCAACGACGCCTCATATTGATTATGCCGATCGATAAGTGCTTCGCCAGCAAATTCATCGTCGGCTTTCAAACTGTTAACCCATTTCTATAGACTTTGTATAAGAGCACATTTAATAGAAAGCACAAAAAATTTATATATACTTTTAGATTATAATATATTAAGTTTCAAATTGCATGTATCTGAATAATATCAAAATTTCATATATTTTTTTATAAAAAATATGAAATGTGGAAAATTAAATATTAAAAAAACATAGCATATTTTTTTAACGAATGATATACATGTATTTCTTAATTATTAACGCAATTATATTGTCATATTTGCATTTTTTGAAACTTTGCTCTATACATTTAATTTAATTAAATATAGAAATAAATTTAATTAAATTAAATATTAATAATTCAATAAAATGTTATAATTTAATTAAATATAAGAATAAATTTCACTTACTTAATAAAATAAAAATAAAACGTGTGAAAAATATATGAGAAATAATATGAAAAATAAAAAATTAAGAAAGAAATCAATTTCGACTCAAATTAAATCGAGATAAATTCATTTATTATAAATAAAAGAAACATAAGTTTTCTTCATACATGCTGCAAATGTTAAGATAATAAGAATTTCGCAAACTGATAAAAAGATAGAAGGCTCTTTGAGATAAGTATGTCGCGAGCTATCATCCAATGTCGTTTTATCCAGGCTTGTGGCGGCTCCCGAAGCGCGAACGTGCTCCCGGTGCCGGTACCAATACCGGTCCCGGTTCCGTATCCGGTGCCGATACCGGCCGCCCTGTGGACCGGCGACTTCGCGGCGGCCGCATCATCCATGATAAGCCGCGGCGACGCACACGCCGAGTCGGGAACTCTGAGGTTACGAGGCGACCCGGCGGCGCCCTGGTTCGCCTGGCACCCCCGCTTCAACCAGCCTTTACATGGCGCTCGTCTGGACCCTCGACTTGCCGGCACCTTCGATCCGACCACCTGTACCTTCCATCCACCGGAACAGATGATGTCCCCGAGGCTGTACGGATCGATAACCGAAACGGCAACGGTTCCATCGGCTAACCTCGAGTCTTCTCAGGATGTGAGAGATGACGCGAAAATCGTGTCGAAAGCCGAAGAGCTCAGAAGGGAGGAGAACGTATCGGTGAAGGGCATCAGTAAATCTGGTTCTTCCGTCATGAAGAATAAATTGGAAGAGACGAAGAGCTTTGAAGAGGAATGCAAAAAGGATAATGAAGAGACGCGAGAGGAAGAAAATGAGGAGGCCGTTTGTGAGGATTCCTTATCATCATCTTTCGAGAGGAGCACGCAGGGGATGTACCAGCATTCGCGAGAGGACTCGGGCAGCTCGTCCGGAAGGTCGTCGGCGGACAGTAGCGATCTGGAAGATGATTCTAGCTCGCATAGGTTTTCTAAGGTGTTCGTGGTGAATGACGATTCGCTCACCAGTGACAATGATATCGAAGACAACGCGGAGGATGATTCGGATTCCGCGGCGGAAGGCGGCGTAACCTTGAAACGCGTTACCGCGATTCCTGAAGAGGAACCGGTAGTGTTGCAACACGTGAGGCTGCTAAACGAGGATGTTTTTGTGGAAAATAGATCGGAAATAAACGAGAATAAATTGAAAGAATCTAAAAAGCATTCCAAGGCTTATATCGTCGGCAACGCTTGCTCTGAAAATGGAAACAAATCACTGGATGAACCTGTTGTTAATTTGACCAATAAACGAAAAAATCGTAGCAGAAAGGATGGAACTGATAACGGCGATAACCAACTTCCACTTCTACTACAGTGTCGATCGATCCCTGAAGAAATATATCTAGCGGGTGATAGCGAATGTTCTGACAATCGAATCGAATTGAAATCCATCAGAATGCTCGATCCTGATAGTATTGATTTACCTATAGATATCTTGAAGATGGACGAGAGATCTATTTCAAAAGTGCATAATGAGGAGAAAACCGTCGATCCGTTGAGGGAGATTTCGCAGGACGATCTAATTGAACCAAAGTCACTTGCGAGTGATGTCTGGGATCCAACCATCGTCCCGGATTCTCTCGAAATTTCCGGAGTGTCTTCCGAAATTTCAGTCATCGAGGACGTCAGTGTAAACCATCAAGAAAAACATCGTATTTACGATGATGAGCAGGTTGCGAGATTGATCGTAACGAATGATTACGAGAGACAAGGAGATAAGAAGCCGCGTTTATCGGGAGCGAATTGTTCGAATGGCAACGTCATTATCGATGCGTCAACTGACAGTTGCACCAGCACCGAGAGCAATACTACGGGGAGCGAGATTAGCAGCGACGAACTTCACGAATACGAGGTAACCCCGGCCGAATCATTCTTTAATTACAGCAACGAGGACATCGCGATTAAAGGCAAGTTACTCTATCAAATTGACACGAAGAACACAGAAGATACTACGAGAGATATTAAAGAGAACGGTCTTCATAATCGCGATGATAAAAAAAGTCCGACGATGACGAAGAATGGCGTGAAACAAAATCAGTCCGAGAGATCGATTGGCGAGCCAGCTTTAAGTAATTCGCCGACGATCGACATAAAGGATGATGGCGATGAGGTCAATGAAGACGACGACGACGACGAGGGCTATCGGTCTGTTACGTGTCGTCGCAGTGGTCAAGATGGCGGGCTGAAAGACAACGACCTGACGGCACCGGCGGGCGAGGAACGGGTAGGAGTCGATGTGGGCGACGCAATAATCACCAGCAGGATTCAGGAGATGTCGAGGAGCGCAGAGGAGCAAGGTGGCGCGGGCGGCAAGATGAACACTGCGCATGACGGCCCGGTGAGAGGCGAGATTGTTGTTCAGGTGGGAGGAAATAGTGATGGTAACAGTGATAGTGGTGGTGGTGGTGAGAGCGCCGAGGAGGGAGACGCGACACGGTTTCGCTCAGTCGAGCGACGCCCGTGTACTCGGCAAGAGAATGGATTCCCAGCTGACTGTCAAGTATCGGCCAAGGATCTTGCGAGAGACCCAGCCCAGCACAATAACAGTACTAACGTTTATAACAGCAACAATAACAGTAGCAGTAATAAATATAGAAGCCTCGTGATGATCACCCAGGAAGCCTCGTATCAGCCGGTGAGCGTCGTTACATCGGACACTACAACGTTGCTGCAACCGGATGAAATCCATTCGGTTGGAAGCCAAGGGGGTCTGGCCGGTTACTTTCAGTTGGCGCTAGAAGCGGCGAGCGAACCGCAGTTTCATCGCAAAAACGCTCCTCGCAAGCCGTTAATGGTAAAGAAACTAGCGGCGGTCGCAATTACTGCGACAGGTCATCAATCGGTTGAGCCCGAAGCGGATAGTGGTTTGAGTGTCGGTAGTGCTAGTGAAAGCGACGATGTATCTGCGTCGAAAAACGTGCCGAAGTCACATAATTGTCGACAGGAGAGTGTCGATGACGTGTTCAAAGATCGTTCGGTATCGGATTGTCGCGAGAATACGCGAACACGCGTCTCGTCGCAGTCCAGCGACGAAAATTCGAGCGCTGGCGGGGTTATTATACTTGAAGAAGGTCTGGCCGATGATGATTCCTGGGTGGAAGAAGTGTCCCATGATGAAGACGAACCTACTGAAGGCGCAACTACTGCCACGGAAGAGAGTTCCGAGGATGAAGCTAATAATTTTGGCGATCGTGAGGAGGAGCTCAGAGGCTATCGCAGGCAAGCGATCGACTTTACCTTGCACACCATCGTCGAGGAATCCTGCGAGGAGAGTGAAACAGAACCTAGCCTGACTACAGGAAGTCCCTCGAAGAAGCCGAGGCCACCTTCTGCTTCAGAGTTGGAGAAATATTTCTTCTTTGGATTGGGAGGCGATGGAAACAACTCCAGCATGGGATCGCGCGAGGTCGACAGTCTATCGGAGACTTCGTCGATTTACTCCGAAGGATTGGAATCGCTTGGTCAAGATGAAACTAACGGTATTAGTCAGACTCAGGACAGGTCGAATACCAGCGATAATTTCCTGAATTCTTCTAGACTGGAAAAATATTATTTATCGGAATTCCTTGGCTTTGATCAGGATAGGAGAGATTCTGACGGTTCAGTAGGTAGTGATTCAGAAGGTAGACCTAGTCCGGAAGCGCAGAGAAGGAAAAAATTGGTGCGTGCGAGGGGTACAGGCAGATCTCATAGTTCTTCTTTAGATAATCTGTTGGCGCTCACGCAGAGTTCGCAGAACTTGAGCTCGCAAAATTCTCTTCAGGATCTGAGTCTTAATCAAGATGCGCAAGAGACTCAATCTGAAGGTTCCTCGACGGAGACTGATGGCACTGATGATGGTCAGACCGCCGTTTTTGGAATAGACGGTCAGTTTGACACAGTAAAACGTAAGAAGAAAAAGCCGCGAAATCTGGGAACTCAGAGTCCACGTGTTCCGGATGATCGAAACAAGACACCAGAACCCAGTAGAGAAATGACGCTGATGAATGAAATCGTGATGGAAAACGACAACGAAGCGATGAACTCCGAAGACTCGGATCGAGCAAAAACTCCACAGCCAGAGTCCATTTTATCCTCGTCTTCCTCGCCATCTACTCTCACTAATAGCAGTAACACATTGAACATGGCCTCGTCTTCGCAAATAGATTCTTCAAGGAATTCGGTTGCGCTAAATTCGAGCGATGGTCAACGATCAAAACAGCAATCGCGAGATTCGGGATTTGTCGGTAGCTGCGACGATCTTCTTCAGCATCAAAAACTGCCAGATGAAAATCAAACGAGTGGTATGGAGATTGACAAGGAAATCGGCAAGGATCGCTTGCTCAACAAGATCTCGGAACATTCTCAGAATGCGAATCAAAGCTCCGAGGAAGGCGCTGATGGTACGGAAAAAAACAACTTGACGAAACATCCAGTAAACCATGCAAGTCTGCCACATCTGGCAAACGTTTCACTCTCACGCAAAGATAGTTTCAATAATTGGTCCAGCGATGAAGAGACGAATCTCATGATGTCGAAGATGCGGCAATTCTTCAAGACGATGGTGGCCAACTCGAACGGACAAACTCCCGGACAGAGCGTCACCAACGCGAATTCCAGCGGTGTCTCGCCGGCACCGAGTCCGCGACTTCCGGGTTATGCCTCGAAGGCGCGTCTTTACGCTCAGAATCGCACCAAACCGCCGCAATTGGTATACTTCGAGAACGAACTGACGCGACTGATGAAGACAGTCCCGGGAATACGCGACGAGCAGGTGCGAGAGATTGTCGAGTATCTCAGCTCGGAAGACACGTGGTCGGATTCCTACGACAGCTCGGATTATACTAGTTCCGATCTCGAGAGCGCCGCCAGCGGACGTAGGTCGGCCTTGCAAGAGCAGATCTCACAGAGCTGCCAACAGATTATCAGCAAATTTGACACCACGTCTGGCGGCGGCGGAAGCGGCGGTAATAGCGGTGACGCGACGCTATCGGACAAGGAAAGGGAGCAGCTGAAAGGATCGGGATCCCAATCGAGTTCCACGATACAAACCGCACCCTGCTTGGGCAGAGATACCGCGTTCGTCTATCAGAAGCTGGTGCAGAGTTTCACGAAGATGGCTGGCGACGGCGTGAGCTCGGACGCCAACTCCACCCCTCACAGCAGCCCGCCGCTAATCGCCAAAGTGATGCATCATATCGGCAGCCGACTGGTAGCGCTGATGCACGAGGTTTCAGAAGGTGGTCCAGCCGCACATCATCACTCTACCACCTGGCGACGGTACTCTCAGCATCATCGGACTCCATCCTCGACGTCGACTACCGAGGACGATGATTCAACGTCCGATTCCACCAACGCGCCCTCGTCGGTGCATCTGCAACTGCCGAGGTCGAAGTCACACGACCCGCTGCTGTTGATCAACAGTCACCCGGCAGCCTCCACCGGCCAAGAAGGGGAGGAACGAGAGGCCAGCGACTACGAGAGATTTTCCTGGCGCGGTAGCTTCGAGTCCGCGCTGATGGCCGCCGACTCAAGGACGAAACTGAGCCTGCTGGCATGTTCCGGCGATGTCAGTGGTGGTGGTAGTGGTGGTAGTGCTAATGCGAGTGCAAGTGCCCTGGCCGCAAAACGGCGCAGCGCCGGCGATCTCTTATTCAATCCGAAGAGCTTCTCTAGGGAACAGCTGGACAGGGTGAGGAGTTGCGGTTCGATCGGCGGCGGAAGCGGGGGTGGAACCGGTGGAACCGTCGGCGGCTCCGTCGAGGAGAGGATCTGGAGCAATCGGAGGAGGTCTTCCGTTCCCGATGCTAACACCAGGGGAGAGTCAGGTGAGCTCGCGCGTGACTGTCTCTTCATGTGTGCGAGTGCGTGAGTGAATGAACGCCCTTCTTCACGCGGGAGTGATCTCTCGTGGATCGTATTACATCGCGGAAACGACGGTAATTGGCGTTACAGCTCGATTTTGCCTCATCGCAATCCCGCGGTCTGTCCGAACATTCCTTTTCCGCAATTACGCTACGACGGTTGGCCGCTGCGGCCAGATCACTTCCGATAATGGGGATATATTTTACGTGAAATAAATGCGAAAACACGAATGCGCACAAACTAATTTAATTTAATTGTACTTATATTGATAATTTAATTCGGAATTAGGAAGCGTGAAGGGTACACTGCACGCGATTCTGTTTTCGTTTGTTTGATAATAAATAAAAATGAATTTCGTTGAGTACGCATTATATATAAATATTAAAATTATATGAAAGAGAGAAGTGATATAGGAAAAGAAAGAAAATGATAAAAGTATTAATTATATGATTTTCAAATATTTTTCAAGTTATTTACTTTCTCTCTTTCTCTCGCTCTCTCTTACTTTCTTTCTCTGATATGTCAAATTATTAAATTGTCTCTCAGAATTGCAGATACTTTGACAATTGTAAAACGAATTGATAAGGAAAACATATCAATGTAAAATTTATTATGAGCGCGAAATTAATTGAATTCTTTAAATCTACAATTTTTTATATAAAAAAAGAAGGTGAAAATTAAATAATTTTTTTTTCTGCAAAATCGGTTTTCATAGAATCCATTCATCATAACTAGAAATAAATAAAGATTCATGTAAATACTTATGAATAAATAACGTTCACGTGCACATTAATGCATATATAACTTTCGCTTATTAATAAAAGGTATTTTCTAATGTAAACAACATTGTGTATGTTTGTATGCACAGCAAATAGCTTCAATATGCAATTAAATATATCAATATACATACAATATATATACAATTGAATATATAAAATATCATAAATTAATACTTATTATCAAAATTCTATTTAGTATAAATCGTGCAAATTTTGTAGAATTAATTTTTTTATTACATAAAATATTTTTATTATTAATATATTAATTTTTTTTATCACATATGTCTTCTCTTTATTATTGTTCTACATATATTTCTTATTTATTATTATCTTAAATTTGATCATCTTGAATTTTTATACCATCTATATTAAAATCAATTATGATAACTACATCTAATATATAGATAGATCTATTATTTAATAGATATATAATAGATATATATAAATATATCATACAGATAGTATAGATATATATGCAATAAATATATACATGAAAAAAAAATTAAATTAACTATTAATCTAATAGTTGATTAAAGTGTCGTTAATTTAATTAATTACAATTAATAAATTAAAGCTAATTATTACTTTCGCATCTACATACTTTGCTTTATTTTAATATATATAGCGTTTTATAAATATTAAAGAAAATAGAAAAAAAATATATCTTAAATATGAACATAGATTAAATCTGAAATCGCGTCTTGAGCGACGCGAAAAAACCATTTCTCTTCCAGAAGTTTCTCAAAGTGACATTGCGCTCATTATATCAAAACACTGCACTGATATTACCCATACCTTTTGCTTAAAAAAGAATTGTGAATTATCGCAGGTGCATCAGCCGGCGACGAGGACACCGAGGATGAATTGGAATACAGTGGAGAATCGCGAGCGACGACTCTTCCACGTGGCATGCAATCTGCCATCAGCGCGGCCACTAATTCCCTGCCGAGGCTACCAGCTGGATCGGGTCCGCCGACTGGTCTGACGACGACGACGACGACGATGTCGTCGACGACGGCATCGTCGTCCTCGTCGCCGATGCACAAGGCGCACAGCGTCTACCATTTCTTGCCGCAGCACAGCGGTGTCAAATCCGCCCGTTATCGGCCTCCTGGCTTCGCCAGGAACAGCAACGTCGGGCCCAGCGCGATCGGCAGCGGACCCAAACGGGCCGTCAGTGCACCAGGTCTTCAGGTCTCCGGCTCGCAATCGGCCTCCGGCAAACGGGACAACTCACGGTCGAGGAGGCAGCAGACGATGTCGCTTACGTCGGGTAAGTCGCTTCTTTTTTTAAACACCTAGTTGTGCGAGGATCTCCTTCGAGGAGTTTCAAATATGTATTTTCTATTAAATCTTTAGATCGTATTGTTCTTGTTCATTACAATGTTTTTCTTGCGAGATCTCCATTGATGGAGTTTAACAAAGATGAATGAATGAGGTGGTGCAATATTGTTGTTTATATGACACACATTTAGATTTTTATATTTTAATTTTCACTCAGAGATCTCAGAATTTTAAATCACTCCTGCATTTTTCAAAGTTCCCATAGACTTTCTCATATGAAATTTATAAGACAAAGTCGATGGAGAATCTGTAAATCACAATGACAGAGAGAAAGTGTGCGACTTTTGATATAGCCTTGATATAATCGAGTATGCTGTAGCAACCTCGTTATATGATAGAATCGTAAGATTGATACGAGTGAACATAATTGACATTTAATTTGGTCTGATAAAATCAAAATCAATTCAGAAATATATGTTTATTCTTGAGGAATTTTGCGAAACAAATTAAACACGATTAGATAACATATTTTATATTTATTTTCTTCATCACACAATATATATGCATAAATATATATTTTTATTATTATTCTTTATTTTATTATAAATATATTTCTAATTTATTGTCATTTTAAAAAATTTTTATCTATAGTTAAAAATTAATTGAGTATATTTAATTATAAGTATATCTAATTATATATAATTATATATAATGTGCATGAAAAAAATATAAATTAATTTATAAATCAATCTAATAGTCGGATAAACTGTCAAGTTAATTACCGATAACAAATTGGAGCTAATTATTACTTTCGCATCGACATTTTTCATGTTATTTTTTTCTATATAACATAAATATGGAAAGAAAGCAGAGAGACAAAAAGAATCTCTTAAATTTGACTATATCTTAAATCTGAGAGGCGCGTCTTGAGTGACGGGAGAAAGCGCATGAATGAAAGGTAATTCAGTCGGTGGTATATGTGATTCCCGTGTGATAAATTAGGCAGCTAGGCATCGTCACGCACACCATGCAAATGATTAAGTATAAATATGAAATTATGCTGTGCATCGTCGTAATGAGGGCGGGAGAAACCATTTTTTAGTAGTCTTTGTAAGTGACGGCGAGGAAAGTTTGCGGCGAAACTCAAAACGCTAACTGCTTCTACGATTTTAGTCATTATTTTAGTCATTCTTTATCTCTTCATCACTTAAAAGTCATGTTTTCTCCCTTAAACTCACATTTAATTGTAAGTTAGATAAAAACTTATGATACCCGATGTTTATCGTAGAAGATAACTCTAAGATTCGATAAGTAATTTAGTAAACTAATGTTCTCTGTAATGTGCTTTAAGTACTCTCCATTAATTATGTATCTGTAATTGCCACATCACGTCCAATTAAGTCTTTCCGATTATGGCTTAGAAGGAATTGCCTATCATTTGAAGAATCTGACTGATTCGATTGTGAGACACCCTGTATGCATTGTATACACAGTGTACGTGTGCGAGGCGTGATTTTTTTTCCTGCAAAGAAAGCAACGCAAATAGTAGGAAATTCCTTTGTCTTCTCTGAAGATCGTAAAACATTGCGAAAAGCAGGACAGTTGTTACGAAAACGTGCTACTCATCGCGTGAAATTTGGTGTAATAATAGGTCTGAGTTAACTTTAATGCCTTCGTTACATTTGCCTTTTCTCCTTTCTTTTAAGACGAATTAAAATTCAATTACGGTTACGTCAAAATTATATTCATTGTATCATCTCGCGCTGTAAGGTTTCATTTTACGAATTTATCGAGGAGTATTTTCCTAGCTAATATCTATTTTTCTAGCTAATGATTATAAAACACGGTCGTGACATGCAACCTTTCCAAGAGAATGCTTTTTACCCTTCCGTCAATAGTGGATCTAAATATATGTATAAAAAAAAATATATATATACATATAAGAATATATAGGAAGCAATTTTTATATGTTGGAAAAAAAGTTATATTGGAAATATGAGTTATAGGATCGATATATGGCTTGTGGAAAAATTTTTACAAAGAATTTTAATCTTAAAAACAGATAAAAATGAAAATATAGAGTAAATTCAAAAGTATTTTAAAATATCTCTGTCAATTTCTGTCTCTGTCTCTCTCTCTCTCTCTCTCTCTCTCGGAATTCTACAAATTGTAAAATGAAACAAGCAAGCACTTTTAAAAACAAGAATATTCGAAAGATTTATTCGAAAATAATAGAGTGTAATAAATTTATATTCTAATAAAAAAATAGCTTTTAAATTTTATGCATACACACACACACACACAAATATAAATATAAAATTTTATTAAATAAAATTTTATTAAATATAAATCACATTAATATGATAATAATAAACCAATAATAATTAAGACCATTATTACTTCTCGTACAAATTTGAACTTGATTGAATTTATCTCTCTACTTTATCCATAATTTATTAAATTCGTTTTCATAAAATGCGCATCTATAATTATCGAGATTAAAAGGGAAAACAGGGGGGCTGGAGAAAAAAATCAATAGATGAATTTCTTAGATTAACGTTTTTCCGCTTCTTTCAAATGCAGAAACATCCTCCCCGACTTCCTTTCTCATAAGAAGCGACCAAAGGAAAAAAAAGAAAATTCGTGCTCCGCACGTTTCTGCAACGTGCACATTTTTTTTATGCGTGACAAGTAGAACGCGCGCATTGATAATACCGCATGCTCGCTCGGGTGTGACAAGTGCAACTGCTTTATTACGAGGTTTCCCTTCTTTTCTCCGACATCCCTTGGCGAACTCGCCGTCGCTCCGGTGTACATATGTACATACGTACAATCGATAAATGTCACGCACCGCCGACCGCTCCTCGCGCTCTCCGTACGCACTCCACGTGCGCGTAATGTCGAACCGTTCTCGCGTCACAACGTCGTAAGTGCAACATTCGCGTTGCATGCAACAGCATTGTAAATTGATGCGTTCGCTTGCATTCCACTTTTTTCTTCAGCTTTCTTTTTTCATTTTTGCTAGAACGCTACGAAGCGCGCGTGCCATTTATTATGTACATGTAATTAATTTTAATTATTTTATAAATTATAAAAATATGTGAATATAACGATAATAATTTTATAAGATAACTTTTTATAAAATAACTCAGATAGTATGTGTATCCAAAAAACATTCAGAGGATATCTCGAAGACGTCCTATTGTCTCAAAGATGTTTCCGGGATGTATTCTGGATGTCTTTTGAATATGCATATAGCCGTATAAGAAATTGCTTATTTTATATTAAATTTTAATATAGGATAATAAATATATATATATTTTGTTTTTTTTTATTTCTTAATAATACATATTAATATTTTTAATGATAATATTAATAATAATAGTAATAAATGATAACTAATTTTAACGACAACTAATGATAGTATAATATTGTATAATTTTAATATGATAATAATGAATTAATATAATATTATACAATCTTTTATAATTTTATAACGTTTTAATATTCTAATATTACAATTAAAAAAAAATTTTAATATTTGTTTCTTTTTATGAATATATATTTTTCTTCTAAATACAAATCCTCTTGTTTGAAATATAAAAAAGTCATTTAAAATTATTTAAAAAATTTTTAAATTATTAATCTGCATATTTAAAGCTAAAACTTACGTTGATTGAAATAACTTTCATGTTTAACTTTTACATAATTTTTATTTTATGTATTAATATTTGTTTTTTTTTAATATAATTATAATATGTATATGTATAACGTTACGAACTTTTCTCACAGTTACGGTATTAGAGATGTAACATGAGAAGGAAGTAAAAGAGAGAGAGTTGAAAATATGAAAAGGAAGAGTATTTTTATGTAAATTATTTTATTAAAATATTAATTATTCCTGTATTTAATATACATATATATATACATTAAATATATTTAATATTATATATTATAACATAATATTACTATATATCAACATTTTATTTAAAATATTATATAATTCAATTTAAAGCTAGAATAATTAATATTATACGACAAAATATTTTTTCCTCTGTGATAGTAATCGCTCCAAACTCAGCGTCGATTATTTGTTTATTTTAATAGCATTAGATTAATCTTCATTTGCCGATGAAATTCAGCTTTTGCGGGTAACACATAATGAAATTAAGGTCCTTGCCACTCCCATTTTCAGTTGTGCTGCCGCAGATCGATAATGAGACGAAGCATTCTCTAATTTATGGTTCGAGAGATAAATTCTCCGAGTTGTACCAATTATAGAATGATTATTCTCTTTATATGCAAATATTTAATATCTCTATACAAAACGGAATTTACATAAAGGAAGTTCCTTCTTTTCATTTTTTATCACTTCTTTTATTATGTCTTCTTCTAATCCCCTCTTTGAATAATTCAATACTTATTCGCGTAAAGTTGAATCTAAATTCACGGTAAAAATGCACTCCAATTAAATCAGGAATATCAGAGTATTATTTTAATATTTTTTTTTTTATAAATGGAGGATACGCAAATTTAAAATATAAATATAAGATTTATTTTTTATTAAATATATATTTTAATTTTTTTAAACTCATGAAGATTATTTGAAAATTTCATTATCTGAAATTCGATATCTAATATCTAAAATAATTTGATATTAAGATATCTTTTATCATAGCTTTCCAAAGGAAAATTCTTCAAATTCACGAGACATTTTTGTATTTACGTCGATACGGTATCGCAATAATACCGTATGCGTTTTACAGTACATTGGTTGCATTACACGCACTGCACGTTTGCAACTTCCGAGTCGCGAAAAACTCCATATTCGTTCGCCACGCATTCACTCATCCTTTTTTGCTCGTTAGAGATCGGCTGACGACAGGTTTACGTTCATAGCCTCTATACGAGTTTATGTTCACCGGCGAACATCGTTACGTTATTGCTTTTACATCGATTTTTCTGGCGGATAAAGACTAATGCATTTCTCAATCATCGCTTTGCGCCGTCAGCAATGCCAGTTATATTGTTTTCTTTGAAAATTCTTTATAGCAAATAACTATACAGGATGTTTCGGTAAAGATAGGCAATCTATCGTGGGTATGTATAGAACAAGTAAAAATAACCTCATAAGTTTCTATAAAATTTTTTGTGCAACGCATCTTTATCAAGATATTTGTTTTTAAAGATAACATTTAAGAAGTATTTTTTTAAATAACTTTTATACCGCTTTGTAGATTTTAATAATTTGTAATAATTATTTTAAGGGTTTTTAAAATACGTGATAAATTTCTTGATATTACATCAAAGAATCCAAGGATCACCTTCCAATTTACAAAACTTTAAAACCGGAAGGTTTCTTTTATTTTTAAATATGCATGTTTTTAAATTCTTTACATCTTTTTTTAAAAAAATATACTCTTGTTTCATTTCGTCAAAATTAATGTTTTCGAATAAATTTGATCAATATGAAGTAAATGACGATGATAAAAGACGCATTGTAGAAAAAAAATTTACGAATTTATTATACTTACCGAAACATCCTATGAAGAGAAAAAAAGAAAGAAAGAAAGAGAATGTCTAAGAGAGAATCGAGATATATATATATATATTTTAACAATAAGAAGAAATAATTTTTTAAATACATATTTTAATAAAAGAAAAAATATCAAGCCTTTCGAAAGTTTTCCGTCCTTTCATGTTTTTGGAGAGTTTTATTTCTGCGCTATTGAAAAGTATGAAAGAAATTCTTGAAAAAATCAAGAGACATTATTTCTTTCTTTTAGAAAATGAACGAATTATGAAAAGGACGTTGGCATTAAGAATGTAAGAATGTCGTTGAACCGATCGTTGGCGCGAGTTTTGGAATGCGTGTCAAGCTTTTTGCACAATTGCTGAAACGGTTCTTTGCTGACAACCATGAAACACGATGTTACGCTCCTACTCGCTACACATCTTTCCGATTGCTACAGTTAGGATTGAGCGATTAATGAAACATCGTACATAAAAAAAATTATATTGAATAAAAATGTAATATACGATTAATTTTTGAGAAATAATAAAATAAATTTTGAGAAATAATAATTTCTCCATAAAAAGTTTACTAACAATTTTCTTCTACACGATTTTAAATGATAAAAGGATTTTTACATTTATTTAATTTTTATTTAATATTTATTTTTATTTAAAAAATTAAGAAAATAAAAAGAGAAAATATTTGAAAAAATAATTACTCTCTAAAAAATCTAAGCATTTTTATTAGGAATATGTTGTTTTAGACAATAAAATTCGCGCGAGACATGATACTATGTTATGTAGAACCATGTTGAAAATTACATGGTTCTTTTCATGCTACGTATCCACGCTTCGATAGAGTAATTCGATAATTGAGAATGTGCGAGATCTACTAGGTATGCGGTGAAATATACCGTTCTGCGTACAGTCCCTTGCACGAGGTTCTAGAGAATAATTCCGGTAGTGAGTATTTTAATTACTCACAGATACGCAATAGCGTTTTCTAAAGGAAAGGTACACGGGCGTGAGACTCGTCGTGTAAAAGGGTAACGCAAGTAAAACGGAAGTGACTGTTGTATGCCGAATGTATAAATAATATATAAAGGTGCAACATTTTTTTTCCAAGAGAGAGATTTACGTAAAAGCGTTTGTTATGATTAGTGTCTTATCGATTAGAGTAAAAAAAAATAGAAGAGAGAGAGAAAGATGGAAATTTAATTACCGCGGAAAATAATTGAAATAAGCAAAGAGATAAATTTAATCACTATATTAATTATAAATGCCTAATCCTTTCTGAGATCTCCTGTATAATTATATTTATTGATCAACGGACAATTTGTTCGTCTAGTCGGTCGAACAAAGTTCTCGTGTCAGCCGAGACACGGCACAACTTTCGCCTATACTCTCGGCGTAGTACTATGTCCCGGATACAGCATGATCACGTGCAAACACGCATATGGTTTAATTGGAGTAACATATATGCGAAATATTATTTTAAATAGTTGTTCAGTATTAATTAAAAATTGTCAATAAAATTGAGACGAGACAATTCAAGACAAAATTTTTGCTACAAAAATTCACTGAAGACCAAGACAAGATTTAAGTTAGTTTAAAAATTGTTCAATATCTCAATACAATATTTTTACGAATGTTGTTTTGTACGACTTAGTCATATTGCAATAGACTTTTTGTCTGATGACGAATGCATTGCAGTTGACAGCGCATCAGCTGCTCATGAAAGTTATTTTTCTCATGCGATGCGCGGAGATACGTCGATACATTCACCTTGACACATATTCACCTAAACTCATTTAAAAAAGTTGTGAAGCGATTCGCGTATCCGACTCTATTGTGGCGAAAATGTTATCGCGATTGGGATGCAATCACGAAGACAATGGTTATCACTGAATGGCGTTATCTAACGTTTAATTACTCATTTCTTGGACGTTATTCAGCGCGATGTACAACGATGATTGTCTCGAGTGGTATCTACATATGTATACGTCATTGTTTTCGTAACGCATTCGTGTGTTTGGACGGTATCAATATTTAGATATGTTTATAATTTTACATTTTTTTTCTCGCAAATTTGTGTGAATTGAAATACGCACATCGTCTTGTATAAACGCAAGACGAATTTGTAAGATAAACATATAAATATTGGGAAATTGCTATTGAATAATAACGATAGAATGTTAAAAAAAGATATCGATAAAAAAAGGAAAGTTTGTAATTGAACTTCAATTAAACATTTCGAACACATATTTTGCACGTTCGAAAAGAATTGGAAAAATGTATCATTACTGAAATAAAACCTTCTCGCACATGTATGTAAAAGAATTATCGTATCACCCGTTATCAAAACTCGCCAGATACTGGACCTTGAACATAGAGGCTGTTAATACACTATTTGTCCCCAGAAGGCAGGAAGCAAAAATCAGTATTATCGTTACCCTGTTCCGTTCAGCGCAAGAACAGTCAAATGAAAGAATTCAGAGTCAGTGTAACGAGTACTTCGTTCCGTGGTGCGTCT
Source organism: Camponotus vicinus (assembly GCF_025532165.1). Taxonomy (NCBI): domain Eukaryota; kingdom Metazoa; phylum Arthropoda; class Insecta; order Hymenoptera; family Formicidae; genus Camponotus; species Camponotus vicinus. The sequence continues at coordinate 16,512,363 of NW_028141980.1, forward strand.
TTCTCGGATTGTGTCTCTCGTTAATCATTATAAAATATCAAATTATTAAGAATTATTATTTTCGAAGTTTTAAAGCTTCGAAGATAATATTTCCTTAACCCAGAGTAAAAAGAAAGTATTAAACATATTAAAGTGAGATGACTAAAAAGGTACATCACTAAAAGTATATAAATTCTCTTCGAAATCAGCGAAAAGCGACTAATTAATTAGCTAAAAAAATCCGAAAAATCAAGAATTAATTTTAATAAGATGACGAAGAGTGCTCGTTATTCGACTTTCAAGGAGCCTCCCATCCCAGGCTCTTGGACCACCGGAAATATCGCACAACGTTTCGTTTCGAATTGGCTGCTGACGTGCTGTTGCGGTTGCTGTTACATGGGACAAAAGACAGCTTCAACCTCAGGATCGAACGAAGAAAAGATCTCGAAGTCCACGGTCGAATCGCAGATTCCGTCGAACAATTCTGCGAAATCGGGAAACGGCGTTGAACTCGTGATGGAGGAAATTCCTTTGGCGGATGAGGATCATGAAACATCAAAAAATGAGACACGGGATGTCACCGAGGATGATGCTTTTTTGATGAACAAGAACGACTCCTCGGCTGATATCTCGGATTCCAAGAGCAGTGGAATGAGACGCGTGATCGACAGTTTGCCGATGCTTCCGAGGAAGGAGAAGAAATCATCATCATTTAACGACGACAAGAATGTATCGGAAAGCGATTCGGAAATAGGACATCCTGCGAGCTTCTTCGCCAAGTGTTCTAAACGATACAGGCAGCAAAGAGCGATAAATATTCCACAATTGATAATAAGTTAGTCGATAGACAATTTAAATAATAATTGAAAAGTTTGTAAAAAGAAGGCTAATCATGAATCATTAAAAAAAGAGTTAAAAACTTAAGATGTTAAAATGCTAAATCTTTCAAATTAAAATTCACCATTAAAATTATTTTACTCTAAAATAATCTCAAAAATTGAAATTGTGAAGCAAAAATGAGATCATTAAACGCGATTATTATTCTTATTATATATTGTGAGATGAAAATTATATTAGATGTAGAATTATATTATATAAAGGTGTTCAGTTAGGGAAAAATTTTACAAGCATGACTCACATATTTATTAAATAATAATTGAGAGAATCCCAAAATATTTTTTAATATTTAGGAATTTTGCAAGATCTTCATGAAACTTGGACTTATTTAAACAATCAATTTTCTTACAAGTTCTCATGGAAATTCTGTCTCTTGAAAATTCGTCATTTTTGTTTTTAATGTCTCTTAATATTGAACATTGAACTCTGAATCAATTTGAATAATCGAGTTTTTTACCTCGTGATGTCACAGACGATGGCAGCAGTTTGTCAGAGGCATGCAGCACGCCGATTATTGGAGCAGGATCACGAGCAGGCTCTAGTCATACAGTGATGGATATGGACGATATGGATCCGGGCCATCTCGCTACTCGCTCGTCTCTGTCGAGTCTTGGAGTAAGTGTAAAATTTATTTAAGAGACGTTGGAGATAGTTGCAGTTATATCTTGCTAAAATATACTTACAATTGCATGAGATACCAAGACTAGTCTTAATACTGTCTTGTCTTGTCTCGAAATTCGAGACAAGATCAAGACAAGATTTTTAATTAATTATCGAGACAATATCAAGATTAATATTTTATCAAGATTATTGATTTTTAAAAGCAGCTAAAATATGTAAACTAGATAAGAAAAAAATCATTACATTATATATGTACTTAAAAAAATTTATTTAATAAGTAAAAATATTTATATTAACAAATTTAGAAACAATTAATAGAATAAATAAAATAAACAATATAAAATTTAACATAATTATTTAGCTACACAAAACTTGTAGTACAGGTATAGTATAGTACAAATCGCGGTTCTCTGATTATGTGTGTATGTGATTCGCGTCTGCACATAAATAGTAATAATTATCTTAAATTATACTATAAAGATTATGTTAAATATATTATTTTAAGTTTGAAAATTTTTAATATCAATATAATATCAATATAATATAATTTTTACAAATATTGTCTTGTCTTGTCTTGAGTGTTGTGCAACGTTGAAATAAATACATTGCACTTGCCATTCCCAACTTTCCGAGAGAAATTGCGTCTATTACGGCAATTTAAGGCGGAACAAATTGCGGTGTTGAATCTCGGAATGAAAAATGAACGGTTCTCGTCTCGCGCTCGGAGAGTTGATCATTCTCAAATTTTCGCAATTTTAACTTTTGACAATTCCAGGCACGCTCGGACTCGATGGCGTCGGTATATAGTGGTGCGGGGGAGGGACGTTGCTGCCGATCCGTGGTCGTCACCGGCGAAGTGGAGTTCGCCTTGCAATACGATTATAAGAATCTGACGTTCGAAGTGCACGTGACCAAGTGCAAGAACCTCGCGCCCGTCGATGTGAAACGCAAACGATCGGATCCGTAAGTGATTTTATTTAATTTGTCGATTTTTCTTTTTGAATTCTATTTTCCTATTTCAATTTTATTTAATTTCTCTTTTTATTTAATTTAATTTCTCTTTTTATTTAATATTATTGAATTAAATGCTTTCTTATAGAACTAAAAAATAAAAATTTATAATCTTGTGTGTGTGTTTACCACACAAATTAGTTATAGTCCTCTTTATTCTTCTTCGGGAAATGCTCTTTTTTGTAAAATAAATATGACGGAAAATATACAGTATTTAACTTTTTACAATCTTTCTTCTAGATACGTTAAGGTATATCTCTTGCCGGACAAATCGAAGAGCGGCAAGAGAAAGACAAAGGTGAAGAAGCATACGTTAAATCCGGAATTCAACGAGACGTTAAAGGTAAGTTGGTTCTTTTGATGTTGATTGTATCGTTTGCATGACAATTTCGGTGGGTTCGTCATCGCGCGGTTTTAGTTCCATATGAGCCTGAGCGGCCTGGAGACAAGAACGCTATGGCTGACGGTCTGGCACTCGGATATGTTCGGTCGCAACGACTTCCTCGGCGAGGTGCGAATGCCCCTGGAGAACAAGATATTCGACGATCCGGCGCCGCATTGGTATCCCCTTCAAGAAAGGGTGAGTTTGTCTGCCGATTATTTAATCGCGCGATATATATATATAGTCAATTTTTCGTCGGCGAAAGAATCATTCTTCTTGAAATTTCGAAAGTTAGAATCGTCGATCGCCTCCGAATGAAGTAAGTCTCTTGGACGTCAGTGTGCATTCAATAGATTGCATCATTGTGCATTTAGCAGATCGTTTAAGAGATCGTTAGTCCTTCCTTTCTTTCCGTCGAGGCTGCTACTTCGGAGCTTTTTATTACAATATGCTTTCGTTATGTTCTTACACGCGCATGTGAATGCAAAATATACTCGAATACATGACTAGATATAAGTATATGTTTTAATATGTATTTATATTTTTTAATATTTTAAATATAATATCGAATCAAATTATTTTTCTAAATCAGGATTAAATATAATTAATTCTGATATTCTTCCTTCCCTTTAAAAAATTAAAGAGGTTTAGAAAATATCGCGCAATTCATAATTTCGATAATAATTTTGATGAGATGTAAATATAAAAATTAGAAGATTTTAATAATATAAGTTTTCAATGAATACATAAGAAAAAAATATATAATATAAAATATGAAAAAATTATATAAGAAAAGAAACTATATATATATTATAATTTATAATTAAAAATTTTTCCTATATTCTGTATTTTTCTGTATTTACTTAAGAAAAATCTTAACGTAAAAAACTGAAATTCTAATTTTTGAGGGCTAAAGAATTAATGATTGCGAATAATTGGCTCGCAGACGGAGCCGTTCGACGATCCGGTTGCGTATAAGGGCGAGGTAATCGTCGGCCTGAAATTCGTCCCGCCGGATCCGACGCAGCAGGAACGCGATCGGGAAAGCGGGACAGAACGTGGCGGAAGTTCCAAGACGAAAAAAAATTGGAGCCGCGGCGCCCTCCACGTGCTTGTCAAGGAAGCCAGAAATCTGCAAACGCGTGGCAAGAACTCGGGCACCTGCGATCCCTTTTGCAAAAGGTATTTTCTCCTCTTGCTCCTCCTTATTTTGAATATTATATATTGAATATCATCAATACATATATATTACATTATATTATATTATATTATATTATTTGTTACATTATATTACATTATATTATATATTATATATATATTATTAATATAATAAATATAATATTGCGAATTTATAGTATTCGAATGAAAGAATGATAAGCAAAATATAACTGTAGTAAGTTATTCTTTATGACAAGTACAATGTATAAAATTGGTCAATTTTTTAAATTTAACTATTTATAGGCAATAACTTATAGTCATTTTTCGTCCCTCACTCTTTTTTATTTAAATATCATAAATTCAATATTTTTAATAATTCGTTTTTAGTTTTTTTGGAAAAATCTCTTGCAGTCTCTATAAATAATTTTTTTCAGCTATTTGCTTCCCGACAAAGGCCGATCCGGTAAGCAGAAGACCGGCGTCGTTCGTAGATCTGTCGGTTCACCGGTTTGGGGACACACGTTTATCTACAAGGATGTCAGTTTGCAAGAATTGGCAGAACGCGGATTAGAACTGACAGTCTGGGACCACGATCGAATCGCCAGCAACGAATTCCTCGGAGGAGTTCGATTTAATCTCGGCACCGGTATGATTAATAAAAAAAGCCAAGCACATATAAATAATATAAAGAAATTACACACAGAAATGTAGATGTCATAATTAGATTTATTCTTCTTTTCAATTAAATTAAATTTATCTCGACAGATATAGCAAATAATAGATTTCTCAAAAAAAATCTCAATCACATGGTTTGATTATAAACAAATTAATATAATAATTAACAAAATAATATATTAATTAATATGATTATAAAGTGCCAATTTTTCTGTTCGATCTTCTATATTTCAAAGATCTGTTAAGGATCTCTTCTCGCGGTTTTTTTGACGATAATACAAACGCGAACGCTTTCATTTCAGGGAAGCATTATGGGAAACCAGTGGATTGGATGGATGCGACCGGTCGCGAATTATCCCTATGGCAGAACATGCTCGAGAGGCCGAATTTCTGGGTCGAGGGTGCAGTGACGTTGAGGCCAAATTTGCACAATCACGGGAAGAGTAGCGGCTCTTAAAAGCAACAACGCGATAAAGATTCGCTCTTCGATTGTCATTTCCGAGAGAGGAACCGAGGTCCGGAAGTGCTGTTTTAGTCCAAATTGATTATATGTATATAGCTCTAAAGGCGTCACACTTACGAGCGTAATAATCTAAATAAATAATCGTGAATAATAATGAAAAATCAGTGCCTTCGGAAGCAACGTAAATTCGTCTGATTTCCTTGAATGAGCCTATAGACGAAAATTTCCTGCGAACTTCCGATCCGCTGCGAGGATCATCAATTCAATGCATCATTGAGGGCTTTTATATTATGTAGTGGAATAATCGTGTGAATTTTTTTGGCTTTTCTGTCTTTTCTTATCGTTATGCTTTACTATTAATTTCTATATGAATCATATTCTCGAATTTTCTATATAGGAGTTTCATTTCATAAAAGTCTATTATATATAATTCCTAATGAGATCGCATAAGATAATTGCTTCTCGGATTTCTTTTCATTGATATCTCTTTTGTTTTTATTTTATTGCCACACTTTGACTATTTTAAAAAAAATATTATTTCTTGATGAAAAAATTGGAGAATTCAATTAATTTTATTAATCATTTTTCCTCTTGATTTATTTAACGATAAAAATGATAGAAGAATTGGCTATACATTAAACTTTTCTTCTATTCTTGCTTGTGTATCTTTCACTATATATTCTTTTACAAAGCCGGAATTCGTAACAACTACATTAACATTAATTGACGTGCCAAACATGAAAAGTTGTGGCGAACTCATGCTGCGATTAATTTCTTTAATATTTATATATTTTTCAAATTGAAGTTATGTATTATTAAGTACAACTTATATACTTGGCTTCTTATTGTATCTTTAAAAAAATATCGTTTATTTTATATTCATAACATTTTCAGTTTCCTTTCAAATTATTATAAAAATTATAGCGAGATATATTTTACTTTACTTTATTGTATTTTACTTTACTTTTACTTTTCTATTATAAAGTTGCTTCACGTTATATATTTTTCTTTATTATTTTCGATTGCAATTATTACAAAGGATCTTAAATAAATATCCAAGTAATAAAATTTCGTGCAATATAATCATCGACATTCTTGATGATATTCTTGAAAAAATATTCTTAGATTCTTATAAAACCCGAAATGGGAATTAAGAGCAAGAATGAGTCCGTATAAACAATCAGAATAATTATCAGCATCTACGGACATGTAACTTCTTCGCTATTTGCGAATAAACAAATTAAAAATGGCGAATAAAATCTCGCCGAAAACTTCCAAACTGAGTTCCAAACCGAGTTGAATTACGAAGTATTTTCAAGTTTTGCGAAATTCTATGTCATAAAAAAGAGATATTTGAAAAATAATCTGATGCACAAAAATAATTCAATAAAATGTTTAGTCCTTACAGATGCACATTATTAGTCTACGAAAATAAAAAAAATTGTAATATATTATGTTATGTAAATTTATATGAAAAATTGCAAAAAGCAAATGAACGAAGGAATCGTTCTTATATTTTAAAATCATCAATTTTAGAATTTGATTGAAATATCGTATGAAGGATTCTTGATGCGTACAGTCTAAGAAAAATTATTTTTTTCTAGATTCGTAAAAAATAATTAATAATGTATAATTGAAACTTGAGTAGTTCGTGATTATCGTTAAAATTTAGATTTTCTGAAAAGACATTCCACGCAGGTCACAGGTCAACCTGACATATCTTGAATCCTTTTAATCTTGTCGCATCGAGATTATATAATAATACGGCACAAGTAGACATTGATAATTTATCAATAATCTATCATTGATAATTATTAATTTGTTAATTTCCATGCATGCGAATATTAAAAAACTATTTTCTAAATCTCTTAGAAAAACTCCATCGCAATTGCAGTGATAATTTTATCATCGAAACTAGTATTTATCATTAAATAAGAATTTAGGCAAATGGTGGATTCTTATAAAAAATATTCGTCTTTCATTGAAAGATAATTATTTGTGCGACAAAGAGACGATAATTCATATATATAATAGAGAATTGAAGTACTTTGTAAAATACATTTCCTTCGTCCATTTGTTTCTTATCTTGTCGAGTAAATTATACTCGAAACTTACGAGTAAAGAGTTCGGCGTTTAGAACGTTTGAATTTTGTGGACACTTTCCTTTCTTGAAAAGAAAGATGCTTCCAGCAATATGTACAATAGAAGTGAGCGAGTCTCTGGAGCGAGCAAGCAAAGGAACGGTGTATTTAAGAGATTTAAATATGACCGCTTCCCTCTTTTCACAATTTGAATGCGAACACATTTTCGTATAGATATATATTTATATACGTATACACCGAAAACTCGCCATTCATATATGTATATGTACATTAAACATGAAGTTTTCTTCCCGTAATTTCAATAATGATCGTAAGCTCGTATTCGTGATGTACGATTACGTTAAATGCGTTCAGCGATCCGTTCTTTTCTTCGCATCATTTTGCATGTATTTAGCGTTAAATATTCTGTGATTCGAACAAACAACATACGGTAATTTCACTCACATTTAGCGTTAAATGCGTTGTTAGATCATGCTATAGATACGGATCGACGACTCTCGAGTGTTCCAGCATAAATCGAAGGATCGAACTGACACATATTCGTACTTAATTGATTTATTATACCTTCGATTATATTTGTGAATGTAAGTTGTTGCGTATAGTTAGCTATATAAGACTTTCTCTTCCTAAATACAGGGTTTTAACGAAAGGAAATTATAACTGCCTTTAACATTACGTAAGGATTCAAGTGATGTGTGTAAGCTTCCTGCAAAAAAATAGATGAATAAAAAGAGTTTAATTTTTGGATATATTGATTATATCTGTCAATTTCTGGCGCTCGGCGCAAATTATATTGCTAAATAAGATATATTTAAAGTAGGGAATTTAATTTAAAAATATGACTTTTTTGATAAAGAGGAGAAAACGATTTATTTAACTTATCTCTTGTGAAAGTTAATTAAAATAATTGAAAAAAAATGTGACAAAGATAGGATTTGAGGAATTATAAAAAACGAATACTCCGATAGAGGAAATATAAGGAACTTATAATGTAAGTAAATTAAATTTTTAATTTAGCTATTTTTTGCAGGACCAATATTTGCGTGGTAGATTTAAAACTAACATAAATTCTGAATAATATATAAGTATATATACGTACATATAAGATTTCGATATTCTCGAAATACTGAATTTAGTATTGTCGTGATAATTGTATGTCGAGCATGTTTACGGACCAATAGCAATAGAAACTCGAAGAATTTATTATGATAACCCGTTACGTTTTCTATCTCGATAAAATCCTCATGTTACTCTACGATATGTTAAAGTACTTAATATTACGAAATGTAATGTTAAAACTTAGAGAATCACACATTTATTTATATGTCGTTCGTCGGTGTGTATATGATAATAAAAATTTTATACGTTTACTCGTATGCTTCGCGTAATTTATTAATTGCGAGTAAGCATAAATTAGGCACATTATTATTCGAGAAAAAGGTGCATGAGTAAATAATCATAAAATTTAGTTAAAAAGGGGCGAAGATATATAAATTATTGTAATATAAAAAATTATAGATTCATTTTACGTTTGAACTTATACAAAATAGTGCGATGATTTAAGCAATTTTATTTATAGTCTTAATTTTATTCTCAGCAAATCATTTTTAAAATTAATATTATTTATATTTTATTTTTTCAATTGAAAATTTTTTAGTCTTTTATTTTTGTGAAAAGATATAAAATATATATCATTATTTACATTATTATCATTATTTTCTTAAAGTAGATTTCACAAATTAATATTAAAATTGTCATTTGTATAAAAATTTAATTGTTATCATGATATAAGTCTTGTATATACTTTTATCATTAGAATCGGTAATACTAATCGTATATATCGCATGATAAATTTTAATAACATCAAAATCTACGAGATATATTTCACATTGATATTTCACATTGATAATGTTTCATTATCAATCATACCTGACTAGAAATATCGCTTCGATATTTTAAAAAGGCCACGCTTAAAAATATATTTGGACAATTCCTTTTCAATTAGAGATCGTTATTCGAGATGAATCGATTGCCCTCTGAATTCTTGCCGGAGTATCGATACTTGCACTTGCCGTACGCACCTGTAAAGTAAAATTTATTATTAATATACAGTACATTTACTTCAATCTCTAAAGTGTATAAATTTAGAGAATTCAATAACAATCTTTAAAAAATCAAAACACTTAGAGTTGCATTTTATAAAATGTCTTTCTTTCTTTTTTTCAAAATAATATTTGAGAGTTTACAGTTACAATTGAACGACTTGATTTGACTGTTGCACCTCTGTGATCCTGAGGAGTACGTAGCGAATTCGGCAAGGGTGTGTAATGGATGTTGAAATATATGTCGTCGAACTCGTTACTAGCGTGTGTCGACCTAGGTACGGACTTGCGTACTAATTCCGGGACAAGTTTGATTGTCCTGGAGTACTTGCCACGAGCTTTAGCGTTCAATCTCTCCTGTTGAGTGACTCTTCGTGAGTCCAGGAAACGAAGACTCGGAGGTAAAATGTGAATGGCATAAAGCCTGTAACGGTCATAATCGTCCTCGTCGGTGGACACCGGATTAGTGAGCTGATCGGGACAGCCGGGGTTGCCCAGGAGGCTTACGTACTCTATATTAGGACAACATTCTCGTATCCGCTCGAGAGCTCTGTCGATGTTGGATATCTAAGAAGAAAATATATCCTGTGTAATTTCTTAAAGGATTCAGAAATTTAAAAGGACATTTAAACGAAAAAATTAAATGTCGTTTAGGAGCCTTTACTTTATCTTTTAGATATCTGTTTTATTTTGAAGAAAAATAAAATAGATAATTTACAAGCACATTAAAGAAGGTTGATATCTTTAAAAATTTTTTAAATTTTTGGTTTTATGTTATTCTTTGCTGTAATATCATAAATTTTTTTAATTTCTTATAGAAATAAGATATTTTTTTGAAAATTTATATCACATATATTACAAGTCTTCAAAATATATTTCAGAAAATATTAAAATATTTTTGAAATCTTAGAAATGTTTTGCGAAAAAAGATAAAAACAAAATCGTCTCTAATAATGAAAAATGACTAATAAAATTTTAAAGAAAAGGGATATTGTTTTAATAACTGAATTTTAATATAGAATTTTTAGATCTCACACACACACACAAAGTATTTTCACATAAGAACTTCATTATTTATTTTATTACTTTTCCGAATAGTGCATACCTTGTTGTTATTTATACTCAACGTAGTTAAAGTCGGGATGCACGGCAGCGTTTTAAGATCATCGAGCTTATTATTGTCCAGGATCAATTCTTGAAGTTGCTCGAAATCCTTTACGCCGGAAACGGTGGTCAATTCGTTATAGGAGAGATCCAGCCCGAGACAATTGTGACCGACGACTCCTACCAATCCATTGGGAATTTTTTCTGCTCTTTGTCCGGTGTACCAAGCCTAAATTATCGATAGCATAAGAATAAAATAAATAAAGAAAGAAGGAAAGATATAAATATTTTTAGAAAATAAAAAATGTAGAAAAATCTTTCAAACTTTAGAATGAATTTTAAAAATAAAAAAATTATATTATTGTAAACAAAAATTAAACTTCTGACAATCTTTATTAATATTTTTTTAATCTATTGAAAATTCGAGCCCCTAATATAATATTGTAAAAGAAAATACAAAAATACATACATACATACTTTATTGATAAATTTGATTTTTGATAAGAATTAAGATATTGCTAATATCTTTTAAATCTAAATTGAAAAAATGTATTGAAATAAGTTAGTCATATTCAACAAAAGAGAAAATTAAAGTAAGACTCACTCTTATATTTTCTCACACATTTTCCATAATTTTTTTTTTAAGTTCAATCAAGTATACTCAACAACAATAAAAAGTGCAAGAGAGTGTAGTCAAAAAGCGCAGACTCATATCAATCGACGCATATCATGTGTGCGCACTAATCAAGTGTTATTGCACGCAATTAGAATCGATTATTTCTATAATTACCCGTCCATTATCGAGTGTCAATGCGCTCCTGTTGAAGTCTTGCTGACTGAAACCCGCCATGTTGCACGTTATGTGAGCACGTTGCCCCACACAAATAGAGAGAAAGAGAGAGTGTTATCGCGCTGTTAATAATATAGATAACATTTATAATACGTGTATACATGTGTGTTATTATAGTAAAATTCGATATCTTGTATGGATGATCACATATTCAGTGTGGCTCGTTGGTCTAGGGGTATGATTCTCGCTTAGGGTGCGAGAGGTCCCGGGTTCAAATCCCGGACGAGCCCAAATTTTTTTATACTTTTATTTTCAATTTCAATCAATTAATTATTAAATAAATAAATAAATAAATAAATAAATAAATAAATATATATATTTATATTTAGGGTATAGAGGATATTATTCATTCAACACATATACCATAGATATTGTATAAAATATATGTTATTATTTCTTTTAAACTCATCCTATATATTCTATATACAAAATTTTATAATACATGTTATAATTCATTTTGGTTTCATTTCTTATTTTTTTATGAGCTTCATTCTTTAAAGACTTTTGTTACTTACATTAAAATTACATATAAATATATCTCTTTAACATTTTTGTTTCAATAGCATTATTTATAAATTCATGAATCCTAATAATTGATAACCTGCAGCTTAATATTTTATTATGATATGAAATCGTTCAAGGTTTTTTTATTCTTTTTTAGTTTATATATCCTGTGAGATGTGCTGCTTAGTTTTAAAATTTGTGTTTTGGAGGACCCTGCTTCTTGTTCACATTCCTTGATATCTGAATGAACTTGTTCATCCAACTTGTCTTGATTTAGCTTGTGTACGGATTTATCTTTAGAATCGTGAAGAATATTTTCATCAATCTTTGGAGAATTATCACTAAAATAAAATATAAATATGATAAACGTAGTGTACTTAATAAAGCATATTATACTATACCATATTGTACTATACCTTATGCTGTTCAAAGATATTTTAGATTCTATCTTTGTATGTGGTGTTGACAAGTTTATTTTATTATAAAAGTGGAACATAGATTGGAAAGCTTGTACAAAATCAGTTGCAGTTGGTGCAGTAGCATCAATGTGAAACAATTCTTCCCTGAATGGTTTTGTAGCAATATATTCTATAAGAGATATAAATAATGATGCTTAACTTTATTAAATTTAATTTTGAATTTTCAATTGTTTGAAAAAATAACAATCTTAAAAAAATTATATAAAAAAAATACATACTCCTAATCAACTCTGCACCTTCTGCTTTATATTCTGTGATTTCCTCATCTTTTCGTTTCACTAAATCCAGTAGAATCTCATACCGGCGAACCAGTTCCATCGATGACAAGCAAAGAGGCATAGTCACATTTTCCCAAAACTGTTGTGGTGCTTCTTTGAGAAGATCTAATGAGAATCTCAATTTTACAAAATCATGATCCTTCCGCAGCTCTATTCGATATGTAGAAAGTTCTAAAATATATGTATGTATATGTTGAGGAATATCGTTTAACATATCCATTACCAGTTGCTTCCAATCAACAGCCTCAAGATTTAAGAGAGGATTCAAGGTCTAAAAATCGACGCACTATATATTATATAAAATAAATTTGTTATTAAGAAAGCTACAAAATAATTCCTTAAATGTCAAGCTATATTTTTCTTCTATGCGATTCTTATAACAAATTATAGAGATTTTAATATACGTTGTGTACAAGTTATGTTTAAGTTCAGTGATATATCTATATAATTATAAAATTATTGATTCAAATACCTGGAATTTGTGAAACATAATTTCATCTGTCAGAGTCTCCATCCAAATTTCCTTCAAATTCGTTAAAAGAACTTTCCACGATTCATTCTTCTTCGTGAAGCAAATCATATGAGCCTCGTCGTTTATTTTAACATTTTTCCAAATCCTGTTTTGTTCGCAGCTGTCCGAAATCATATTTACGTCGTGATTTCCGATCTTGGTGATAAAATAATTAAATAAAATTTGAAATACAAACATATAAATTATGTAAAGCATAAACAGTATTGTTTATCATATAACCTATCAGAGTTTCTTATTAAATAATTTCACGACCACATAATGCTATTATAATTAATTAAATGCGATAATACATTTTATAATAAAATGTACCATTATATTTATAAAACAGATGTTTGTATCATCTGTTTCTGAATTTAAAATTTTGCAGAAAAATATTTGTTTACATAAATGTCCATTGACATATGAAATGTACCTAGAAGTGCCAAGTGAAACAGAGTTTTCAGGCCCTCTCATTTCGATATATCGAAGCGCGATATTACTTGCTATTGTGACGTCCCGCCATTTTCAAAATTTAATCTTAACAATAATTAAAATAAAATGCACTCCTCTATTTTTTTAAGAAAGTATATATATATTTATTTCTCTCTTTTTATCTATAAGTAATTAAATTAAATTCAAATTTCATTTCAAAAATGTTTTCAAATTTCATTGATGATTATATATATCCTAATCATATTTGCACAAAAAATTAGGAAATTATATATATAAGATTAACGGAAATATCATGGATAATAATTTAACAAAAAAATATAATCTAACAATTAATCAAATTTAATTAAATTGTTCAATTCGAATTCAACTTTCTCTGTGAGTTAAATGTAACTGATTATGCATCGCGACTAATCGGAAATTTAAACGGAGACTTTCTAGATATTTCCTGCCAATTGGTAAGCATAGCAGGATTACACTTGCTTGCATAAAAGGACTCGCGCGATTTATCAGTGCTATGGTTCTTGCACAATTTATCATATAGCGTGAAATTTTCCGTTTTACGTAAAGACGCTTTTGACGTGTTGTCGAATACTTTTTTCCCTTTCGTTATCAAATAATTACGAAATAATACGTCGTCGTATTTCGGCGAGAGTTTGAGAAATTCTTTCGCCAAAATTTTATCAAATTCCACGCGTGGTTTTCTTGTCTTTCCATTTTCTGCGAAGTAGTATATATCGAAAAATTTTTAGATTTTTATTAAGAATTAAGAATCTGATATATATATTTTTAAATAAATAGTAATTACTATTATTTATATACTATTTATTCGTACATGTATATAATAATTTTTTCATTTATTAATAAATGCAATAATTAATTTAAAATATATGTATATGTACAACTTTATTATATATATTACCGTGCATCTTCTCTTTAATGATTTCTTTTTCAGCAACAGTTTTACTGATATCAGTTTTTGATAGTCGATGTTTTCTCTCCGTATTATTACTATTGTTGAAAAATCTAAATTTTAAATAGGGACTTCCAGTTTCGTTTATATATTGTGATGTCATTACATGCTTCGATGCTTTATGCTGTAATAAAAGCTTCTTGAAGAAAATTGTAATGACGAGTTTTGTTTGTAATTATTAACTCTGTTGCTGATATAAAAACATAAAAGGATATACATTAATATAAAAAAACATTTAAAAAAGTTACTTGAAAATTAAATCACTATTTTTTACCAATTTCTGAAGAATTTGATCTTTTCTCCTATATCTCGATGCTAAGGTGTTTAAAATATCCTTGGTATATGCATTTATCTTTCTTGTGATGCTCGATAATTCGTTGTATTCGAGTTTAAGTTGTCTAACGAGATAACTCTCAACTTCCGAAATCGATATATCGGAGTCGATCGCATTATTTAAAAGATTACAGGATACTCCTACATCCTTAACTAGGATGGCATCTTGAAAACCGTTAGTTTTATTACTTCTGTAATGTGAATCTTTCTTATTCAATTCTTCTTCGATTAAAGAAATTTATCAAAAAGTTAGCGAAATAAAATAATAGAAAGAGAAAAAAATAAGGAAGAGAGAAAATTGACAAAAATTTTAAGAATTGAAAGCAATATTTCTTAAATTAAAATTTTTTACATCACTTAAATTTCCAATTTTTTGGAAACTAAAGAACATGCGCATTCTATCATCTAAGTTTCATATTCTTTATATTGCATTTAATAAATAAAATTGCACCTATAATAGGGAAATCCGCAATAATCGATCCTTGACAAAGATTCGTCCTGGATTATTACAAATTCATCGCGCATATAATCTTTTATGATATTAGTCGAATTCGATGATGTTGAAGTAATCGAATTTTTATCTTGTCGTGCAGAGAAAGCATTCTTGAAATTCTTCGTGCCGGAAATTGCTGAATATTTTTTCTTCTCTGACATAATATTAGCATCACTCGTTTCCGGCGAGCTAATTGCACATATCTGGAGAGATAGATCTGATTAATTAGTGATACGCGATAAGCGTATAAGTCTTATATTAATTATATTAATAAGGCTTGATTATTTTATTATTTATTTATTAAAGAAGTTGTTATAAATATATATAAATATTAATAATATTAAACGAATATATATTTATCACATTTATATATCGTATTATATGTATCACAGTGATAGTTACCTAAAAATGTAGCGCGGAAGCAAACGTAACGTCGCAATACACGAGAGAGGATGTGACGACAATTACTTATCAACAGATTCATCGATTAAAGGATTCATCAATTGTATGTAATTACCGAGATTCTGAGCTTTCTTCGGCCCATCACCGAGAAACACAAGCAGGTACCGTATTCGTATCTTTGTCCCACATTAGACGTATCCATCACATTATAATAAAATCGCGATATTACCGATTAATTTTGTAAAACAAAAAAGACTGAATATTTTCTTGTTTTTGACCTGAAGAGAACGGGGTTATATTACTTACCCTTCAATAAAACGATCGAGATTAATTCTTGGCTACAATCTATAGACAACTTCATTGTCGCTTGTTAAGAAATCTGTTTTCAATACGTATAGGATGTCACATACTTTAACACTTCTTTTTTAAGAAATAAAATCGTAAATAAAAAATCAAATTCTAACATAAAAAAATTATATATATATATATATAATTAAATTGATAAGTAAATTTTGAGACAATTTTTTGTTTTAGATAATTGCTTGTTGTTTTTCTTATTTAAGTATAAATAAATTAAAGTCTACATTTATAAATAAAAAGTTAATTTGTTGATATATATATATATAAATTTATATTTTATGTAAACAAAAGAATTGCATTGAAATCTAAATAGTCTTCTTTACATTTTAATCCATTATTTTATTAATTTTACGATGGATCCGCCATTGAACTGATTACAAATAGGCGATCCTACGCCATTGGTGGTTCATTTTCTCCGGCGGACAATCGACTTGCACGATAACGATGACGATGACGGCACTACCAGATCGGCATCTTCATGGCTTTGGGCGCCTGAGTAGAGTCATAAATAGAAAAAAAGAAGATAAAATGTTTCTTTTAAAATACGTTTTTTTTTTGTGAAAAAGACAAGCGTTTCTTTTTTCAAAATTTTGCTTTTTTCAGATATTTAATATCTTTATATTTTGATTATAACAAATTAATTGTTTATTATTTTTGATTTTTTAGATGATAAATTTAAACTAATCATTACTTTTTTAAATGTAGATCACATTCCAATTGGCTATACAGTTATGTAATTATTTAGGTTATTATTAGGTTATTATATAAAAAATAAATATAAAAGAAACTAATTTATTTTGTTTAAATTTAAACATGTTTTTCTTCAATGTTTATTTTCTATTTAAAAAAAAAACAGTGTCTATTATTTCCGATTTTTGTATCTCTAATTTCAAATGTTATTTGATACATTAATTAAATAATTATCATAAAATATAGATAATCAGAACAATTATACACATATTTAAAACATAAAAATATTAAAAATATAAAAATTTTATATGAGGTGTATAATTATAATTATATTATACGTATAATTATATTAGTTATAATTGTATATATTTCTACATAAAAAATTTTATTCTATAAAAATGAGAAATTTATTTTTCTAATGTATTTCTCTCGATTTAATCTTTGAGAACGATTTTTCAAGCTTCGTTTTTTCTCGACACATCGCAATAATAATAAGAAAGTGATATATATGAAACTCGATTTTTAATACGGCGAATTTTTTTTCTATTTTTGTAATTTCTTTAAAAGTTCCAAATACCTCAAATTTTTTTCTCTATCATGGGCCCAGGAAAGGCCTATATTGATATACATCACTGTACCAGTTCGTCGAGCGCGGTCGAGGAACAGGTCGCGACGTCGCGGCCTCCCAGTCTTCGGTGCTCCGTTCACCAGTCGTTGTCGGATCCGTCTCTTTGGGTCCTCTGACATTTCGAGGATGTGCAAACTTTAGTGCGCAAAAATTCGTCGTCCAAAAATCGAAAGAGTACGCGTACGCGTGTTCAGAAACCAGTGTAGGATCTCTCTCTAAGAATTATACTAGCTATTACGATCTTGAAGAGGACCCTGGGACCACGGTGTCTTTGGGCACCGCGGCGGGCTCCAGCCGGATGAGAGAGTCGTGAGAAAACTTGATATACCAATAATCAAATCAACACCAGTATCCAGAAAAATTAATTGCTGATGATAAATGTGATATTGTTAATATTGAAATATAATAATCGGTTAATTTTAATTATGAAATTGTCATTATAAGATTGTTACTATTAAAATATATTGTGTTACATTTCGATATTGAGAAATAATTAACTGTGAAATGATAAATAGCTGTTCAAGAACCTAGAGAAAGTAGCGACGATCGTTGATTTGACGAGAGAGCTGTATGTCAGTGTACGCGATATGTCGAGAACTCGAGTAACATTTTCGCTTTTATTTTTTAACTAAACTCTACGATCGAATGGATATCGGTCGATATCAAGAAATATACTTATAACTCGTTCACTAGTGAAAGCGCAGTGATATATGTCAAAAAAATTGACAGGTAGAAAAAAATGCACAGGGAGAAAACAGAACTAGAGCGAATTTGCTTGGTTGATGAGAGGAATCATGGCATAAATAGATAAATAATATACATAGCGATAAAAACGATGATGTACGTAACGCAAGGATAGCCATTGATTTTATCAGCAATAATCAACGCTGACTAATCATCTGCGCTCGATATTGCGAGCCTAGAATATTGAATTGGATTTCTTTCTCTTCTCACAGTACCATCTTTGGGAAATCTATCATCATTTCCTTTAATGCGGAGTTATATGTAGAGATTGGATGGATGGTGTGTCGATTAAACAAGTGTATCTCCTAAATATTTGAGAGTGATCTTTGTGTGTGAATATCGAGACGTGTCGAATGGGATTTCTCGCAGATCATCATCGTCGTGGATCATCGATGTAGCGCGATGTCGGTCTGGTTGCCTGTCGTGGCGGCGACGCTGTGCCTCTGGATGAGCGCTGGTAAGTTCAATGCGAGTTCTTGTCGTACGCACCGGAGCAAAGAGAAATATATTTGTATATTGTTTTAGAATTGAATGATCTTGATATTGTTTGTGTAGAATTAAATTTAAAAAAATTAAATCTATATTGTGTGATTATTTTAATTAGTAGACTCAATTAATAAATAAAAAATGTACAAAAAATACATAAAAAATATTAGTCCTGGAACATTACAGTAAATATTGCTGAGAAAAAAAATCATTAACTTGACTAAATGCATTTAGTTACTTATCATTCCTTGAATTGAAATATTTAAGTATTTAAATAAAAAATGATAATCAATGATTTTTTTTCTCAGTATATAAATATTTCTGCGAAATGTTTTAGAAATGCTGCGAAAATCTCTGAGAATCTCGAAGCAAAAGAGATCTAATTTTGAAATAAATTAAAAAAAATTAAATCTCTATTGTATGTGATAATTTTAATTAATAGACTCAATTAATAAATATAAAGAATGTATAAAAAAATACTAGTTCTAGGAACATTGTAGTAAATATCTCCGTGAAATATGCAACGCTCTATAATCTCTAAGAAATCAGAGGATAGTAAGAAATTTCTAAAGCAGCTGTTGGGAAATCAGAGATTCAAAAAGCCAAGAATCTTTCACAAGTATTCCATGAAATCGAAGATATGTCGCCAAGAATATCCACAGCTTCCAACATGAAAAATATTCGTGGAATTTATAAACTATTTTTTTTATGATGATGCAATATAAATTCTGAAGCTAGAATGTTTACAATATATTTCAAACGAGATAATTTTGAAATTATTGCTTAACTATATGTTTTTTTCTAAATATAATTGTATAACATTGCGGTTTTTTTTGAGAGAAGAAATATATCTGAGATGAATTATACATATACTTTTTATATATTTTTTTCTAATATATCGCAGAGAAAGCCATATGCATTCGCATGTATAAAGATATTAGAGCAATCATTAGTGCATTATTTAAACAAGCGATGTATCTTTATCAGAAAGAGAAAGATAAAGATATTTTTTGTTATTGTACAAAATAGCGACTATTCGAAATGCGTAATTGTAGAATTACGTTCGGTACAGATCTTACATATTCCACAATGATTCCTTTCTCTACAAATCGACTATATGTATGCTATAATAAAAGTTACTTTGCTAAAACAAAACTTTTTTTGCAACAATAGTTTCATCAAGACTTTACACAGTAACTTATTTGTTATAATTTCAGTTTTTTGTAAATATTCATAAGAAATTTCAAATATAAATATTAAAAATCGTTTCATAAAGGCCTTATATTATATATATATATATATATATATATATATATATAAAATTTTTAAATAAACTATTTATTAATAATAAAATATATATATAACAATTATATTCGTTTATAATTAAACATTTGACTTATTATTGATATCATTGATAATGTTTTTCTAAAATATAAGCATATGATAAATATTTAAATTATTATAAATTTTTATTCTAAATTTACATAAATGTATAAAAATACATTAAACAATAATAAAATATTAGTAACAATTAAATATATCCCCTTGCTTTTTTTGAAAATAATTTCTGTTATATATTGCTGGCCATTAAAAAATTGCAACATTATACGTACATAAATTTTAATGGTTAACAGTGTATTATAAGTTTTTAAAAATTAATTTTTTATTAACATGATATCAAGGTTATAAATATGAACAAATTTAATATGTGAAATATCAAATATTGTCCTGTCGGTCAATCCCTAAGATGTCATTTATACATATATGTCAATATTCATGACCGTTCTCGATAGCAAGTGGTCAGGACTCTCTTTGAGCAAGTAGAAAGTCCATAATATCTTAAGAAAGTCTTGCAAAGGCCTTTCAAAGTCGGTCTTTTGTCAAATGCCTCTTCCACAACTCAGATAATTGCCGAAGAAACCCAGAGAGCAACCGATCATTCGTGCACGCGGTAACAGTTGCGACACGATTACGAGAATGTATGTTCGAGCGAAGAATGCAACAAGAAAAGGAGGATGACGGATGTTTTGCATGTAAACGAACATACCGACAATCGCTTGAACGCTAAAGATTTTAATTAGTCGAGTGAGCAAATAGTTGCAATTGAATCTCGTAATTGCAACTTAATTCCTGGCAGTGCGTCTTATAAGATGAATCTTATTACCATTTTAAATAAATCAAAGTCTGATAAAGTAAATTGCAATATCTTATCGATTATTTATTAAAGCAGATAGTAGAAATTATTTCGTGAAACGATATTTTTGTAAGAGATACTTTATATTTTTAGAAGAAAAGAAATTGCCATTATTCTTATTTATATGTATTAAAAATATATGTGTGTAAATATATATATTTACACAATTTATTTTATATTCTACTGGGAATAAACGATATACATACCGGATAATATAGGATAAATAAGATGCATTTTTGAGTTTGAAATCACGCATAAATATGTGTTGCATCTAGTCGATCGCATGTACATGCATCACGTTTGATATGATTAATCCTTCGAAGAATAATTAACTGCAGCCAGGAAGCATGTGGTTTTGCGAATAATTACAGCTACTTCGACAGGAGCTCTTCTTTCACGTTGAGGGCAATCATTAATGATTCAGCCATCTTTCTCGATAAAATGTAGCACTTTACAAATACATATAATTTTCTAAATTAATTTTTCTTTTCTAGTTTTAATTTTACTTTTTTATATTGATTAATTTCTAATTTATTTAGAATATTTAGTTCCTTAAATTCTCTTGTACCATAAAATTATCGCGAAATATTTGTACTTTATGAAATACCCTTTTAATATTAATGTTTTAAAAATTGATCTATTTTGATTTTAGCACTGGTCGGAATTTTTGAAGCTACGCGGCTTGAATATTTCAATATCATTCGAAAGTTCGTACAGCAGAACAGTAACAGTTCTTGCCACACACGCATAGTGTGTACAGCGGTAGCCACCGGAAAAATAAAGACGGACACAATCTACGCATGCCAGAAATACTGGTATTGGCCTCGCATAAACCTTCTCTTTGCATTCTTAGTAGGTGATACTATATAATAAATCTAGTTTTTTTATCATGATTTAATTTTCTTAGACAAAGAGATAATTTATTTTAAATAAACACACACAGTATTGTTGTAAGAATATATGTATATTTCTCTTCTTGCATTGTTTTTAATTTCGAAGATAGAGCGAATTGAATTTCTTTATGATATCCCACAATAGTATTCGTGAAAGAGTAAAACGGTACTAGGAAAGTCGAGGGAAATACGTGCAAATGTGCGAGGACAAACTTTTTTCTCAGCACGATAAAGCAGTGACACGATCGCAAACTCGTGAGACACAGGTATTAATATATGTTGCACCTGGCGGTCGCATAACCGGGACGCAGACACTCGACAAAAACTGACGGTCAACTGACTTCACAATAAGAGTTCGCCTTGGTTTAATCCTTTTCAAAGGCAAAGGCGAATGTCCGTATTTGAAACGGCTCGAGAAGTAACATATAAGTACGATTGATCGAACTCTTTGATTAATCGACTAATAATATTTCTTAAATGCAAGTAAATAAATTAACATCCAAATAAAATAATTATAATTAAAATAATTAAAATTTTTTTTTTAATTTTAGAGGGGGTAATATATGTATGTATAAATATATTTTATTTATATGTAATATTCATTGATATAATTAGAAGAGATATAGAGGGAGAATATATATATTTTTCATTTTTTAAGATTTTTTTATGAAAGTTTAAAAGACTTTTCACATGCATAAATTTTGAATAAGTTGCGTGAATTATTTTAGAGATTTTTTGAGAGATTTTGATGAAAAATATTGAATATGAGTTTTGCTTATCTTGCATTTAATACGTGATCTTTCATGAAAAAATAATAATTGCCGCAATTACTACTTATAATCTTTAACAAATAGTCAAATACATCAATAGCCAATTAAAAAGAATTAAATAAATTATTAAACTGTAAATAAAAAAATAAGTCATAGTTCAAAGAAGAAGAAGAGAAATGGAAGTAAGTGATGTTTGTATGAAATTATCGGATCCGATACTTTTCGCGAGAGTATTAACAACGTCCAAGCTCAGAGACAGTCGTACAAATCGGGTCACCAGACATCGAGCAAGAACCCATACCTAACCTTCCCTGACACCAAGACTCGTCGACCATGTCGACGATGGAAGAACCAAACGCGTTTCCACTGACTCGTAGAATTTCTCGCAAATAGCGCGGTCTTCATGTTATTCTTCGCACGCGCATGAATATATTGCGATTTATTGGTCACGATATATTTTTTTACATCTAGCTTTTCTGCAATTTTGATTGCATTTTGATTTTCATGGAGAACAAGTTTTTTCGAAACAACTCGATTAGTCTTAATACAAAATAATATAAGCATGCATTCGAAGCAAACACTTGAGTCCCCAGTGAAAAAATATAAAATTATAATATATAAATATAAATCGTAGATAATAAAATCAATATACATAAGGTAGAATTTATCTGTAGATGAAAAATTCGAATTAAAAAAAATTGTTAATAAATTTATATTTATAAGATTTGTTTGTGCTTTTCAGGTCTAGCTTTTCTGCAATTCTGATTGCAGTGAAGAACAAGTTTTTTTTCGTTAAAAATTCTGATTAATCCTACAAAATAGCATAAACATGCATTCAAAAGCAAAAACTTGAATCCAATGAAAAAATATAAAATTATAATATATAAATATAAATTGTAGATAATAAAATCAATATAGATAAGGTAGAATTTATCTATAGATGAAAAATTCAAATTAAAAAAAATTAATAAATAAGTTAATAAATTTGATAAAAATTAATAAATAAGTTAATAAATTTTATTACATTTTGATTGAAATTTTTCTTGAATATTATATATTAAATAATAATAATTGAATATTATATCGATAACATTATTTTTTAATTGTTAGATTTATAACATTATTTTTTAATGTACAGACTTATTCGAGCGTAAATACGTTTTTAATAATTCTGGTTCAATGCACACACAAAAATTTCTTTATCAAAGCGGATGCAAATGCAGCATATTATTATGCGGTCATAATACTGTCTCATGCGAGCAATTCTTTTCACCAGATAAACAAGTCCTAAACAAGTTCTTCGACACTATTGCGTTCGTTCGTGCACTTATATCGACGATTGTATTAAAAATCCGCTTGTGTCATAAACGACGAGTGTTGTAAGCAACACTCATTTCATTCTCATCGCGATTATCTCGATAACAAATACAGAACATGTCGGTATAATATAATTATTTCTTTAAGTTTAAAACCTAAATAGTTTAGAATCGAATTTTTAATTTTATAATTTAATGATTATCGAGCAGTTGGCAGAAAATGAGATTTTGATTAAGAAGAAGTCGATTTTTAAATTTATAAAAGAATATGCTATAAAAAATATGTCTGACTTTTAATTGAGATATTTATTTATCGCAAATTGCAAAGACATTTTATGATCTAATTGAACAAAGAATGACTAGTCTTCTAATAATTCTTTTTACAAGAATTTTCTTAAAAACTGGTGTATCGAATAGAATTAATAAAAATTTTATGCAATGGCCATTGTAATAATTATTTGCATAAATGAATTGTTGATGTTAACACAGGAATTTGCATAACCTGTCAGCCTCTATTTTTAGCTAAGATTGCAATTAAACTGCGTGCGATTGGACAGTGTTTTCAGAATTTCAGTCATGATAAAAAGAAAAATATAAAATGTCCAAATCGAGTAGAAAAATTATAACAGATTTATCAAGCACTTTTTAGCCGACCAATTTTTACGTTATTTATTTAAACAAATTTTAAATGGAAATATTCTCTTAAAAAATTACCTTAAATTTCTTAATCATATTCGAGAAAAATAAATTGCGAGATGTGAGATTGTACAATGTTTTTAGACTTTTCAGAGTCATGATAAAAAGAAAAATATAAAATGTCCAAATCGAGTAGAAAAATTATGACAGATTGATATTTTATCAAGTACTTTTCAGTCGACCAATTTTTACGTTACTTATTTAAACAAATTTTAAATGGAAATATTCTCTTAATTACTTTAAATTTCTTAATCATGTTCGAGGAAAATAAACTGCGAGACGATCGAGGACTCTTCACTCTAGAACCAGATAGTTTCCGTCTTTAAGATTAAATCATGGATTCTGTTTCTCTTATTTCGTGATAATCCTGAGGAGGAGAAGTCTCGAATCTTCTCGAGAGTATTACGTAAAGATCGTTAAAACGCGACTCGCTCGATTTTTCGACTCTCAAAGGCGTCGGTCGCGCATGAAAGTGAAGCGTCACGCCGAAGAATATTTAAGGACCGACGATGACCTCACCATGTGAAGTGAAAGTTCCTTCGGGTTGCTTCGATTCGACTCTCGGTTCCACGCGGCCGAGATGACGGGAACAAAAAGAGATGCACGGCCTCTTTCAGCACCTACAGTATCCGGAAATATGCGTGTCCCAATGACGTCATGACCTTGGTTGCGTACTTTCCGAAATCTTTGATCTGTAACTTTCGTTTCTGTATACATACTTTTACAGAAAATTGATGGCAGAGTGGTTGGTAGTAACTAGTAATCAGATTTTTATCATTTTATTTCTTTTTACTTTTACTTTAGTAATAATTATAATAAAATATATTTCTTTGAAACAGATATATAGAAAAAAAGTTGATGGTAAAAAATTAAGTATAGTAACTGATGATTAGGTTTTTATTTAATTCCTTTCTAGTTTAAGAAATGTAAAAAAATTATTTTTTTTCTAAAATATTGTTTTTTTAAATTTCTTTTCTATTTCTTAATTGTTGTCTATTTTAATTTTTTTTCATCCAGGAAAAAATTCTTATATTTTTTGGTTTATCTCTTTTTGAAAGTAATTTTAATGAATTAATGAAATTTTTACAACAAATACGACGATGATGATAATTTGGATAATTTTCAATTAAAAATATGTCATAAAAATTTTTATTATACATCTAACTAAAAATTATCTTAATTATGTTATGTTTAAATTATTTTAATCACAAAAATCTTATCAATCCGTTAAAATTAAAAAAAAAATTGAAAATATAAAAACTTCAGTTTTTTTATTATATTAAAAAAATTACTAAAGTACATTTTTAAAAGTTACAAATTGGGTTTGTGGATAAAGATAAATAAAGATTATAATAAAGACAATTTATTCAAATGCAATTTTGATTTGTTTTGGAGAATTTATTATGGATATTAACTTGCAATAATCAAAATATAAAGACGTTATATATCTGAAAAAAACTTTGAAAAAAGCTTTAAAAAAAACGAGGCTTATTTTCTTATAAAATTATATTTATACATTATATTTTATTTAAAAAAATATTTTATTTTATTTTTTATTTATTATATTTTTTTCAATTTTTAATAATAATTATAATAAAATATATTTCTCTAAAAAAATATATATAAGAAGTAATTAATAAGAGAATATCATTAAAGAGCACTTCTGAGATTGATGATAAATCGACTTCAAGAACTGTCTGAACGATCGTTCTTGGAACGGATCTAAAGTATTTGAAAGGCAAGAAGGAAAGAGCGCGCCTGGATATAATGAGAAAACATCGCCGACTCGACTTTGCAATCCATCGCGATCAACGACGGAAATCGAGTGGTTCACTTTCAGATCCTGTTGCACGTCTCGCATTATTTTATCGCTGCACCATTCGCCGTGAGTCACTCAAAAACTGCACCTGCCCTCTCATAGTATTTTGGAAAAAATCCTTTTATCCTTGTATAAAATAAATAAAAGCGTATTTTTCAAAATTTTAAAAATAATTAATTAAATTATTTACTTCTAAACCAAATAATTAATAAATCATTAATTTCTACGATCATCGTCTATGATTTTCTATCTAAATCGTGTAACAGCATCCGCCGAAAGGATACGCCTCAGCGTATAATGATGATGGCAATTTATCGGTGATATATGGGCGTTGAATCGATACATTGGCGCTGATTGACGATGGCAAATAATTACGAGTCCGTTGAGCTAATTTGCCGATCAACGATCGGCCGATCAATTTCTGAGCTTCACCCGTCCGATACACCTGTCTGTGCCGAAGCGAGAGCTCTCGCGAGAGAAAACGAGCTCTCGGAGCATAAATCACGGGCTTGGACTTTCTAGCCATTAACGACAGCTCTAGCGATGAGTGCTACCGCCTGCCATCGGCGATGTTCCCGATGTTGTTCTATTCGTCTCGAAGAGAGACGAGCTTTAACATTTCGCGGTTTAACTAAATGTTCTACTCTCGCAGCGTCGATTATTGAACGCACGGTGATTTATTGAAGTGCCATCAGAAATCTTTAATACATCGAGTAGCTCGAACATGCTAAAATTAGCCACGCAAAATGACCTATTCTCTTAAGATTGCAGTCAATAAGAATCGATTTCTTGAATTTGACATTTAAAAAATCTTCAGAAACAGTTAATTACGTTAAATGAATAACTTGAAGACTAGTGGGTTCTGATAGAAATGAACAGTAGAAATGATGTTAACCATACGATAGAAAATAAGTAATGAAAAAATAAATTTTACAAGCTCTGTCGTTTATCAAAGTGAATTTTTTGGTTTCCCAGAATTTTCGTTCGAAAAATAGAAAAAAATAAAACATGCAAAAAAGGCATATTAAGACTTACTTTACATCGATCATTTGATGTTCGCATCACGTGGCATATTTGAGTTGATCAACCAATGACCAATTACAAGCCAATTTATTAGTTATTTCCTATTTGATACACATATTAAACGTTTGGTACTAGGCTAACGTCATGGACAAAAAGATGACGTCTTCTCTTATGTCATCTTTGATGGCGTTTTTTTCATTGTCAATGACAATTGTGTTATATGATAATCTCTTATCTGTAAATTTCATGATTCCCTTATTCTAAAATAACAATCTTTTTTTTTAATCCGAATTAACTGTAATTCTTTCCGCAAAATTAACCGTACGGTTGATATTTCAAATTAAAATCGCTCTTGCAGAAACGAGACACTTTTTATCTCGCCTTACACAAAGAATAATTATATTGACTTGTTCTCAAGGATCATTGTGAAAGGAGATTGAAATTCTATCTACTTTTCTGCCTAGAATCTCATTCGAAGTTTTTGTCACCTCGATGGTAATGAATTTTCGAATTGTAAAGAATGAGTCCTTTTCTTAGGATTTTAAGATATGTCGATCTCTATTTTAAATAAAAAATATATGCATTAAAAGGAGTCATTTTTCCATCTTACAAAAGGAAAATTCTGAAAGAAAAATTGTGAAAATTTTGAAATTGCTTCCTTCATACTTTATGCTTTTACCCTAGTGATGGGGTAAGTTTCTCTTTAATTAAAGTGGAGTTTCTCTAGAAAGTAATTAAACCAATCGGTACAATTTAATTACAAATCTTCCTTCAGAATTAAATCAATTATACAAATATAATTATATACAAATGTTCCTTCGAAATTAAACCAATTGGTATAATCTAATTAGAAATCTTCCTTCAGAATTTTAATCAGATTTTTCACAAATTTATATATGTATATTTCACCTGATTTTTATAAATTCTCCGATAACGCATGGAATTTATTTTAATTAATTTTTTTAACAATTTAATATTGATTCTTTGTTCTTTAGCATTTTAATTACGTTAAATTTTGTAGAAGCAAAGTACTTTCCATTCCATTTTTTTCAAGATAATCGCTCAAGGATCATTGTGAAAGGCCTGAGAGACTCCACCTGCCTCTTTCGAGAGAGCAAATCCCCCTCATCCCCGCGGGGAGAACACAGTGGAGTTTCCTTTAATCGGTCATTCTCGAAGTAGGACAACTCGCAGCCGGTAATTCCAGCGCACCAAGATTTCAATGTCCAAGGGACAGTGCCATGGTTTACATCAACGAGGCAGTATTGGTATTCCGTTAACGCTATCTGTCAATATCGCGTTAATGTAATACGTCAATATTGATGGAATAACAGTAACCGCAAGTTGATGGGGTACCAACGTTAACTGTCGATCATTAAAATCGCATCTATTCATCGAATGACTTTTTCGATCATTCAAGATACTCACAATTCCAACGGACGCATCGCTTATCATTCGATACGATATCGGTGAAAAGGATTCTCTGATTCTTCTCTCGACGAGCATACACATACATATATGTTCGCGCGGACACGCAAATGGACAAGACGAGCCGTGTTCGATCGCACTTTCATCGTCCCACTTTCTCCGTGTTGCTTCGTGGGACGCATCGCCGGACTGACCACACTCTTCTCCTCGCAAGGGGATCTTTCGTAACCTCTGCGGCACCCTTTCGTCCTCGTCGATCGTCAAACGTTAAAAGTAGAAAACGTCGCCGACGAAACGTTTTCCGAGAAAGTCCGGGAACCGCATCCGTCTTAGACACGTCACCGCATATATCCGAAGGATAACGACCCGTAGGGAAACCTGCTGTCGGACAATTTGGGAAAGTCCCAATCGTAATTGTGATCGCTTGTATTGGAGAGTGCCCTTTATGTAATCTCGCATACTTTTCTCCCTTTTTTATAATTATGCATAGATTTTTTTATTTATAAATTTATAGATTTTATAGGTTTTGTAAATTTTGTAGATTTTATTTATAGATTTTTTTTATTTATATTTTATTAATTACATTTCTTTATAATTATAATTATATCCT
The DNA here is from genome assembly GCF_025532165.1 of Camponotus vicinus. Lineage (NCBI taxonomy): Eukaryota > Metazoa > Arthropoda > Insecta > Hymenoptera > Formicidae > Camponotus > Camponotus vicinus. Next base: position 16,541,787 of record NW_028141980.1, read on the forward strand.
TTTCTTTTTTTCTTTCCGTTCGACATCGTAATTTTAATAATATATTTTCTAAATATTTTTTCACTCTCTCCTTCTGAAAATATTGCGCAGAAAATTATTTTTATACCGCAACTTCTTACAATGATTAAAAAATAAAAAAAATTTTACGAGATTTGTTAATAATTTATAAATTCTATCAATTAGAGTAAAGTTGATTTAAAATAAATTTAACGGTAAATCTTATATCAAAAATATGAAAATAGACTTTAAAAGAGATAATTCGTTATTATAAATTTATGATTGAAAAATAAAGAAAATTTTGTACGAGATTTGCTAATAATTTACAAATTCCATCAAAGTAAAATTTATAGAAATTTAAAAATCCTATCGGAATAACGTTGATTTAAAATAAATTTAACGAATGATCCTATATATCAATATAAAAATCGACTTGAAATTTGTCAGAATAGATAATTCGTTTTTATAAATTTCATTATTGAAAAATAAAGAAAATTTTGCGACATTTGCTAATGAATTGCAAATTCTATCAAAATAAAGTTTATTTAAAATAAATTGAACGATGAATTATTTTATATCAATATAAAAATCGACTTCAAATTTATCGGAAAAAACAATTTATCATTATAAATTCATGAAAAGCAAAGAAAATTTTTGCAAGATTTGCTAATTATAAATCTAATTGCTAATTATATCAAACTTATTAATTACGATCTTTTATTTACATCGCAGCATTTTCCACTTTTAATTGCCTTTTAGCATTGCATGAATATTCGATTAAATAAAGGAATGAACTGTATCAAGAAATTAGTCATTCTGCAACAATGTGACCGCAGTTTTACGGTACTATTCCACGTCATCTTGTTAATAAACGCTTATTCACGAGCGGTCGATGGAATTTTTATTTTCATCCGAACGTGACACGATTGACATTGATACGAATACGCCTTACAATGCGCGCCCGTCTTCATCTCAAACGCATTATAGCGGTATCGAAGTCACTGCACCGTGAGACTACAGTTACTATGTGCGCTATATTCTCATGAATAATCGCCACGATTACGACGATGGGTAAAGGGTGAGAAGAGTGCGAAATGAAGCCGGCTGTGCCATTATGAAGATCGTCACGCTTACGTCGCTCTTCGCGAAAACACTTCCCAACAGAAGCTCATTCACTTGAGAACGGTTATTACATCGAAAACAGTCATTTAATTGTAATCTCTTTCTTTCTCACATTGCGAAGTTTGGGATGCATCACAAGAAGAGTTTTAAGCAATAATCCTAGCAACGATGGATTCCGAATCTTCTTTAATTCTGTTTTATTTAAAAAAAATATTCTGTTTATTTAAAGTTTTGTCTCATAAATTTCTTCGATTTAATTTTAAAAAACGTAAAGTTTCATTTTAATCCTTATATTAATAAGATTCTTGGGACATTCTGAAAGGTCGGATCTCGCGTGATGGGACGAGCAAAATTACAGACGCCAATCATATTTCGCGAGAAGAAAGCAAGGGGCATGCGAGAAAGGAAAACACTCGGAGTGAAATTAAATTCCGTTAATTGTTGCTCCGGAGAGAATCCGTGTGTGTGTGTATTTCAGTCGCGAATCCGAAGTAGATCTGAATTTTGAACGAATCGCGAGCGCGTTCTTGTTTGCACGATGCACTTTCTATTTCTAGTACACTGTATGCGCGCCTTTCGCGCCATATCAGATCGGCCGGCTGGTATCATAATTCGCTCTTCATCCCGGGACTTTCTATTCCGAGCATAACTCGTTGGTTTGATCATTCCTAGTAAGAAAAGGATCGTTGGTATGTAATTACCGTAAAATTACATGACGATTATTCGTCGGGGACGCGCAGTCAGCTGTGAAACGTCAAAAGGTTCAGTTACTCGTTTCTCTCACGCAACTGTACTTTGTAAAATAATACTTAAAACAACGCAAAAGTTAGGTAATTGTGCGATATGGAGAATGGAGGAAACTGTATAATTTTGAAATCCTTTAAATTTAGGTTGTATAATATTCTTGACAAGAGAAATAGAATAATCTTGACAATCTCTTAATTCTGGTATTGTTTTGTTAATTAATTAAAAATCTTGTTTTTCTCAAGTTTCAAGACATTTGTAAAAATATTATATTGGTATTGGAAATTTTTGAAAATTTAAATCTTGTGTTGATTTTGAATGGATTTTTATACAAAAAGTTCTCGTCTTGTATCATCTTTTTATTAATAATTTTTATCTAATTTTTAAAATAAATTATTTAAAATAATATTTAACATAATTTTTACAATATAATTTAAGATAATTATTTATATATATCATTTGCACGTTTATTTCCCAAAACATAATATATCTTCATTATCTTTACGAAAAGGCAATTCTCATACATAAAATGATGCAGACATACATGCATACAATTAGAGAACCGCATACATGTGCTGTTCGCAAAGTCATGTGTAGTTAAATAATTGCATAAAATTTTATATGTTTATTTTGTCTATTGTTTATTTTGTCTATTATATTAATTGTTTCTAAATTTGTCAATATAAATATTTTTATTTATTAAATAAGATTTTTTATAATATAATGATTTTATTCTCATCTAATATACAAATTTAATATTTGAGGTTTTATTTTCGCGTGGTACATGAATATTAGGATTTTAATCGCTTCCGGATTTTAATCGCTTAAATTTATATTCTTTATATTCTTTAATTGACTTGTTTACAAATTAATCAAACAATTAATTTACAAATATTTTAGCTTTTTTTTAAAATCTTGACGAGACCAATAATCTTGACAATCTTAGTCTTGGTATTGTCTTGGCAATTAATTAAAATTCTTGTCTTGATCTTGTTTCGAATTTTAAAACAAGACAAGACAAAAATCAAGACTAGTCTTGATATCTGCAGACCATGCAACCATATTTAAATTCTTTTTTCTCGTATCATGTTTTAAAGCAATACGATTAATTTCGGTAAAGGAAAATATATAATATGCGAATAATCTGTCGAGGAAATAATTTATACATTTATGAGAAAAAAATACAGCCGAAAATGTGCAGAACGAAATCTCGTGGAGGGTCACAGTCTACTTGGCGATATGAACTCGAAATCCAGGAAGGAATGCATATCAAGGCCGATCTCTCGGTACACGCACATTTCCACCCGCTGCTCTCTCTCATTATCGTTCGGTAAACCCGCGGCTAATTAGAGCTCGAGCTCTCGCCGCGTTCGCGTTCGAAACGCGCTTGCGAGGAATAGAAGCCGATTTGAACGGGATTTCAGTCGCGATGTCAACCTTCCGTGACGAGGAGCCATTTGATCACCGACGAACTGAATAATCTCGGTCTATTCTGTTTAATTCTAAATTAATATCTCAGTCGGAAATCGCAATCATTGTAATCATTAAAAAAATAAAATTATTAATATAATTAAAATCAATATAATTATTAAAATTATTAATATTAATATAATTGTTAAAATTAAAATTATTAAATTAACATAATTATTAAAATTAAAATTGTTAAATATTATTATAATTATTAGACAATCTTTTAGAGAACTTAAAACAGTAACGAGAAAAAAATAAAGAAGATTAAATACATGTGTATAAAAAAATATTATATTTAAAGATGTGCAAATATCAAATTGTAAAATCTCCGGTAAATCCAGTTTCAAAATTCTCCAAAATTCTTCTACCTGTAAAATGTACAGAAATTAAAATATCAAAATTTTAAAATCGCAAACCGCAATAACCAGCTGTATTTTACGTCTTCAGGGAGTCAGTTCAGTGACAATACACCGCCCACAATGTGGCTGAATCGGAACTGGAGGCTTCCGGACAACGAACCCGTAGGAAACATCGTGACCAGGGTTCGCGCCGAGGACAACGAGCAGGACACGCTGACCTTTGGTCTGGAACCGCTTGTGCACAATTACAATGGGGACGACAGTCCACCATCGCCGTTGCCCTTTTACATCGACAACAGCACCGGCACCGTCTTTCTCAACGAGACTCTCAAAGGAAGAGTGAGTTTGATATTATAAAAATTATATTTTATATTGAAATTTTTTTAGTATACATTTTAAAAAAAAGAGGTGTATCTTGGATATTTAAAATAAATAATTTTGGTGAAGAAATATAAAAAATAATATTTTTTTAATAAATAACGTAATGTTAGAGAATATATCTGATTAATTAAATAAATATTCTAAATTGTTGAATGTGATGGATCGAATAAATCGAATTTATTGGAAAAATCGTATTACATATAATGTGTTGTTTTCGATATTGGATGAAAGCAGCTTGTCTACATATACGGTGTTCGAATGTCGAGATGCTTGAATTACGCTTTTTGCTCATTCTTCTCTTTCCAGGGAGGCCAGAACCTGTTCCTCTATGTGACCGTTTCCGACGGTCAGCTCACGGCGAAGACCGAGGTTTACGTCAACATCATGAACGCATCGGCAGCGGATCAGGGAAACCCAAGGTGCGTGCTCACGCACACATACATTTGTAGCATTTTCGATAGCGTGTGTCCATATTAAAAAAAACTAACAATAAAAAGTTTGACATATTTAAATGCCAGCTTTTGGAAGAGATGTAACAAAATTTTCAGGATTATCGATTTAGATGTCAATTTTATTTTATCAATTTTAGAAATTAAATTTGTAAAATTATCAATCTTAGAAATTAAATTTGTAAAAAAATTTTCGATTTTTAAATATATAATTAGGGAATATATATAAAAGGAAATATATATAATATTTAACATTTTCCCCAAAATGATAACTATTTTTTAAATTTATATATATCGATGATATAATTATAGATGATATAATTATAGATAAAATTGATCTTATTTAAAATGCAATTTCTGGTGGCTTTCGATCATGCTGTGTTTATGATAAAAATATACGTCATTTTCGAGTTAACTTTTCGTGACATATATTCAGAATATTTATTAAATCTCGCAACCCCCCTATATTTATTACTTTGGAATTCTTTCGAGTTTTCGATGAATATTTAAATATTAAGAGAGGAAGAAAGAGAGAAATAAAGTGCACGTTATGTCTAATTAGTTCGAAATATTCTAATTTGGTATAAACTCACACACATTTAATTATTTATACAATTGTTTTTTTTCTACAAATTTGAAATTAATTTAAATTTATGTAAAATATAGCAATCTTAATGAAACATAATGAAATATAATAAATGTATATAATGAAATATATAATATATAAAATATATTAATATATCTCGATGAGAGAAAATTCTATTAAATTGAGAGTTTTACAAAATGGCATTTTTCCTTAAAAATTTTAAATGACAAGCAACAATACATGACCTTAAGGTAACACGACCGTGTGTAACCCAACCTGATTCGTTTCATTATTCATGCTCCACTTGGTTAACGATATCAGGGACGCATCGAAAAAAATTACAAAGTTGTAGAAAAGTATTTATATTGCAGAAAAATTACGGCTTCTTATGTAAAACGTATCAGAATACTGATTTCATAAAATTGACGAAACAAGTTTTCAGAAACGAAAAATATTAAGAAAACTAAATAAAAGTTACTAAAAACACTAACAACAAGTTTCAAAAGCACATGGTAATGTTATTATTGAATTTGAAACTTTCTATTTTATTCGATATCTTTTCCAATCAAAAATTTGTTATATTTAATCTCAAAAGAATTCTTTCCGTTTTATTTTTAACAGGATACCATTCCCATTCCCACCAAACCACGGTTCCGGCGGTCGAATAGGATCGCCCTACCTCACTTTACCAAATTTACCAAACTTCGCCTCACCCTTACCTCCTTTGCCGACAAAGCAGTATCTCGAAACCACGAAACTCGAATTGGAGAAGACGAAATTCAAGGAAAACAAGGATAACAACGTCAGCGACGGTACCATCACGGAAGAGGACGTCCAGGTGAACGAAGTGGAGAGTCCTGCATTGAGCTCGAAATCACCCACCCGTGCACCTTCCACCGCGCCACCTTCGCAGGACATGGCGATGACTCTGATACCAGTGGTAGCCGGATGTGCTCTCGTCGTGGGCCTCGGCATGGGCGTCTGGTCCGTGAAGAACAGATTCTGCGGTAGCCGCAAATCCAAGGCGGACACGGTACGCGAAATAAAATATATCTGAAAAGAAAGAAAAAAAAGATAATTTTTCCGTCTTAAAAAATATGCTAATAATCTTCATACATAAAATGTTTAATTAGGATTTTTAATGATCTACTGGGGTGCTTGAAATAGTGTTCGACGATTTTCAGAAAGAACAGGCGTCAGTTAGTGTCTCTAATCTATCCGACGACCCTTCTCTCATTCTGAAAAGGTGGCGAGGTCCAAAGGCTCGTAGCAATCGTTATCAACCGTGGGAGAAAGAATCTCAAGCAGGCATTCAGAATAAACAGGAGGATAAATGGGAGTTTCCCAGGCATAGACTGAAAGTAATGATCACCATATTCGATCATCGTTAATTCCCGCGTTCGATAATTAATTCTTGAATGTGTTATTAAACTCCCAAATAGAACAATTGACTGGCTAATTAAATATACTAATTTATTAGATATAAATAAGTTCTGAATAATTCAAGCAACATATAACTTGATTAATTAAATTAAATAATTATTTCTTTACCTTTTATTCTATTTTAATTCACTAATCAATTATTCTCAGGTTTTCAACATCCTTGGCGAGGGTTGCTTCGGCCAAGTATGGAAATGCGAGGCTCTAGAAATCGACGGTAAATCCGGTGCCACAATCGTAGCGGTGAAGACTCTGAAGGAGAATGCTACCGAACGTGAGCGGCTGGACCTTGCGCAAGAATTGCGGGTCATGAAGAATCTAGATCCTCATCCTAATGTGGTGCGACTTTTGGGATGTTGCACCGAGCGCGAACCCATGTTCGTCATCTTGGAATACGTAAGTGGTGGTAAACTTCAAAGCTTCCTCAGAGCCTCCAGAGAAGAAAGGAATCACGGAGGTGCAGGATTGACCTCCAGAGATCTCACTGGATTTGTGTATCAGGTAAGCAATCGGGAGTCCTGTATTTTGAACCTATGGTCAATTAATCTTTTGCCATTTTTTGCACACAGATCGCCAAGGGTATGGAGTATCTGGCGTCGAAAGGCATCATTCACAGAGACTTAGCCGCCAGGAACATCCTGATCGACGAGAATCGCGCGTGCAAAGTGGCGGACTTTGGCTTTGCCAGGGACGTGGCAGCCAATCAGATTTACGAGAGAAAATCCGAAGGCAGACTTCCGATCAGGTGGATGGCACCCGAGAGTCTGTATGACAATATATTCTCTGTCAAATCCGACATCTGGAGCTTTGGCGTGTTGATCTGGGAAATCGTGACTTTGGGATCGACCCCATATCCCGGACTAGCTGCCGCAGAAGTAAGAATATTTATAAAGTAATCTATACAAATTTTTCTAGAGAAAATTTTCAATTGCAGTTCTATATAAATTGAATTAAATTGAGATTAACTGAAAGCTATGTATTTGTAAAATTTAAAAAATTTAATTGACTAAAATTTAATTAATACTACAAAATAAAACCAGGTAAGGAAACATTAAATAATCTGATTGAAGGTAACATATAATTAGAAAGAAAAAAATAAAATGTAATTAACTAAAATAATTTCTAAAATAATAACTAAAAAATCACGATCAACCACATTTGTTTTATATTTTAAAATACTTATATTTTTGCAGGTGATGCGAAGGATTAAAGAGGGTTACAGATTGGACAGGCCTGAGCACTGTAAAAGAGAGCTCTATAACATCATGTATTATTGCTGGGACAAGGATCCAGCGTGCAGACCATCCTTTGCCGAACTTGTTAGTTTAACTGAAGGTCTACTGCTCGATGAAACAGACTATATCGAGCTCGATAGGTTTCCAGATCACTCGTATTACAATGTACTCAATCTCAGCGGAGAAAAATTGTGAGGTTTGTGATGATTGTGATCATTGTTTGGATTTTTGCTAATACATGATGCGTTCTTGCAATTATTATTATTATTTAATTGAACGGATCTATTGCATTATAATGAATTATGTAAAAGATTTCAAATTAAATTATTAAATTAAATTGAATAATTTAAAAAGTTTTTTATTCGATTATTAAATATTATTATGTAATTGATCGAAACGTAACACTGTATTTCGTAACGATGTGTCTTTAAGTTTGCTTTCATCAAAGGATGAGTTGAGATAGAATTTTAATATTTCCGCTTGTAAGACTGTTTGATCGTTTTGTTAAATACTCACGCGTGTGTACATATGACACGATTTTATACATTAAACTTACATGACATCAACGCGATGCAAATTACTCCTGGAAAAAATTCATGTGTATAATCAAATATAAATATATATGTGTGATTTATAATAATATAAAAATATAATAATTATATATATCTTTATTTGATTATAAATGAAATTTTTCTCCCGGGACGTTTAAATCGAAGGAAAATTTTTACAAATAAATACTTTAATCACTATTCATCCATATCGATATGAATTTGTATATATGTATCGAATTAAAACATTGTAAGTTATTGTATAATTCCTCTCCTTCTTGTAAGAATAAATAGATTTATGCATAATCTGACTTTTATATATACTAAAATATTACACTGGAATATTACACGGACGCTATTTATTTCCTTATGTTATATATTATTTAATAAATTGCAATTTTTTAAAATCTCAAATTTATAAAAAAGAATATCCTTTTAGATTATATAAAAATTTTGCTCCGAATTATGTTGCAATATTAGTCACGATCGGGTTGGAAAAAGAATTCGATAATATACGAAGCGTTTCACACACCACTACTTTATTATTCGAGTTCACCTCAAACCTCCCCACCTGGCAAATACCTTCGTTAAGGTAGAGAAACATCGAGGAAGAAAAAATTTTTTTTCTTTTTTATTTTATTTTTATTTTCTTTTAATACAGAGTTTCCAAACAGAAAATATAATATACATATAAAATATATATTACATAATTATAATATATGCAACGTAAATTACAATTAATTTGCAATTACATAAAAAACACATTACAAAATAAATTACAAATTAAATTAACTAACATAAAAAATATTAATATAAACATACTAATATAAACATATTAAATTATTAATTAACATAAAAATAATTACATTACAAATATATATATTACAAAATATATGACAAAATATAATACAAATTTAATATAAAATATAATTCAAAATTTAATACAAAATAATTTATTACATGGAATAATTTATTACACGAAAATGTCCAAAATATACGTATAATATAAAATTTAATAAAAATTTTTACATAGTCCAGACGAGACTAATCAGCGAAGATTAATTACGCGACATTTATTATTAATAATAGATATGCAATAATAGAATTTAATAAGTTTTATATAACGTAAATAATCGTGAACAAAAGAGTCATGAATAAAATTATTGATCGTTTCTTCGATTGTAAAAGAAAGTATTTGCATTACTGGCGCATTTTGTGTAGATTATCAAAGGAAATATTCAAAATGAAAAGATAGAATAAACTTCGAAATCAACAATTAAATTATTAAATAAATTGCGATTTAAAATTCGCGAAAAAACGCGAGATTAAATAAATCGATAATATTCGGAATATCCGATTGCGATATGTATAATTTTTATAATATAATAATCGAAGCTTCAATAGACATTATAATCGCGCGCGATATAATTATTATCACATAAATGTAAAGATATTTCGACAGACAATTTGATGTCTGTAATATTTACGAATATAGTACTCACTGTCATTTACGAATCTCTACAAGATAAATAGCGATTCGAATTCACGAGAAAACTCGACGAATAAATAAATCGATAATATGCGGAATATTTGATCGCAATACCTATAATTTTCATAATATAATAATCGAAGCTCTCTATAGACACGAGCGCGATATAATTATTGTCACGTAAATATAGAAAATCGAAGATGTTTCGAAAAACATTTGAGGTCTGTAATGTTTGCGAATATACAATTCACCGACCGATATATTTGCGAATTTTTATAAAATAAATCGCGATTCAAAATTCGCGATAAAACACGACGAATAAATAAATCGATAATATTCAAAATATTCAAATGCAGATACGCGAGTGACATACCGGTAATATCCGATAAAAAGAGGAGCGATCTTAAAAATGGAGAACGATTAACTTCTTGTTTCTACATCAGATTTCGCAAGATCAATCTGCGAAGAAAAGTTAAGTAATCCATTGAACGTCGGGAACTTCACTGTAGGAGGGAACGAATCCCGGATCTTCCGGACTCTTCCCAATAGCAATGATTTCAGTAATAAATCAACGACAATTATCCCTCGTCATTATGTTCAATTCACGAAATTGATATGCACGTCAGAAAACATGTTCTTCCATTACTAAGAAATATATTTCTTCATTGAAAATTAAATGGATATAACGATTTTTTTTATAGAAATGTGATTACGAACGATTATATTTATAAATAATAAAATACATGCATCATTGGAGTTTGTGTTAAATGTGCGAACACAATAATTTGGGGTACCGTTTGCGCGCGCGAGACGAATCGAACCCAATAACAGCAAGATTTAAAAAATTTCAATTCGAATAGTGTGCAAAATAAAATAAATGAAATAATTTTAAATATATAATTAATTCCAGATTAATTCTCTAGATTCTTATTCTTATAACGTTTAAATTAATAATTTTTTTTCTTTTAATCAATATCTTACTGATATAGGGGTACCCATTCGATTCGTCTCTAAATTTTTAAGTATTCACACATTTTATGTAACATTCATATATAATTTCGCGTATATATAATATATCATATTAATAAAAATTATAAAAATATTTTGGATACGTTAATTTGTGCATGTATTTTATTATACATATATATAAAATGGTATATATCTAAAAACTAATATTCTAAAATGGCGATGTCCAATACCTGCAAATAGTTTCTTAAAAGAAACTAAAAACTAATATTAATATCCCCAGTACCTAGAAATAATTTTTCAAATGAGATAATTAATTAATAATTAATGAAATATATTCGTTCGTAATCATTTTTATCCAAAAAGTTAATAAAATTACAATATGAAATTACTTAAAAAATAAAAATTTATACACAACGCTATATCCATATTTTATCTATTATTAAATCTCTCTGGCATTAAATAATTATAATACCAATCCTAATAATGACAGAACATTTTTAACGAAGAAAAGAATAGATGCATTTCTCTCACATCTAAATATATATTATTTAAATTAATTCGACTTTAAAGAAGCGCATGGCGTTCGTCGTTGAATGACTACCGAAATCATTGCTTTCGGAAATTGCCAGGAAAAACCGGGATTAATTCCATTCTTACAATAAAAATTCCCAATTTTCAACAGGGCACCGAACTAGACGTCGCGAATGGATCTTACAAAAACCGATGAGAAATAATTCTCCATAATGAAAATCGTTTCGACTCCTCGGCGGTACGAACCACGCAAGTTTCATTAACGTTTATCTAACGAAAGGAACAACGATAACTCTTTTATTAAAACGACAATCTCGTCTAAGAACGTGAAAAGAACACGGGAAAAACACGGTGTTTTCGCAACTGTAATTTATAATTTATTTATGAATATTTTTCGATACGAAATTCGTAAATACATAAATATAACCGAAGAAACAAATTATTAAATTCATAATAATTAACTCGCGATTCTATAATATCGAAGGTGATCGTTAAATTTTGTGAAGCTAATATTTCGTAATAATCGTTGACTTATAACATCGAATCTTCACTTATTCGATATTTCTTTATATTTAATTAGCAATATTTAGGAATATTATCTAACGAGAGGGATAAAATTCTTTTGTTAAAACAATAATTTTGTATAAGAACACGAAAACAACGCGAAAAGAACGCGGAAAAAGCACGATATTTTCGTAATCATAATTTATTCATTTATTTTACGAATACAAGTATTCAGTTCCGCGCGATATGGAATTCATAAATAGATAAATCTAACAAAAGTATATCATTAAATTCATAATAATTGACTCGCGATTCTATAACGAAGACGTTCGTCATATTTTGTAAAGCTTATATCTCATCATTAATTTAGCACCGAATTTTTACATTTTATATAAAAATTTTCCGAATTTATTAATGACTCTTTGATATGAAAATACAAACAGTTACTCTTTTATGAATATTTCAAAAATATATACTATAGAATCAAATATGTTAATTTAATGAAATTACTATTATACCATCATTATACGTATACTTTCGATAATTTTCGTGTAATTTACATAAAAATGTATTTACGTAATTTACAATCGTAAATACTATTTCATTTAATATAATTATAGTTATAATTGTATTTTATACACATTTATGTCAATAATTAAGAAAATCAATATTAGATTATAATAAATATACAATTATAACTATTTACAATTTACAAAATACAATTTATGATGTTATCAATATCAAATAAATGTACTCGATTTATTCAAATGTTTAATAATTTGACATAAATAATAACTTTAATAATAATAACTAAATAATAATTTTAACATTTTAAATAATTTGATATTGACAGCATTAACATTTGGCCTTAATATTATAGCTATATATTAATTTACACATATATACGATATATTTTTAATTTTTAAAATAAAATATAACATGTTAAAATATATCTTGAACATTTATAATTATGCAATTTGTTTAATATTCTTGAAAATAATTTTGATAATTTAAATTTCATTTTTAAAACATTTTTAAAGTAAAAGTAAATTCAATTTGCGCATGATTAGTTAAATGAAATAAAATGAATCTTAAGACTTTACAATTTTAAATATAATTAAAAAATCACGTTGTTCGCCACGGTTTAATAAAGAATAACGAAATGAATGATTTTACCAAAGTCCCTCTCTAATAATTTAACTATCTAACTATATCTTTAACTATCGATGTATTAGTAGAGTTTAATAAGATTTATATAATGATTTAAACAATCGCGATTAATCATCAATAAAATTATCCATCATCTTTTTAAATAGTAAAAAAAATTATTTGCACTACTAGCGCAGACTATAAAAGATAATATTCAAAGACGTGGAAAGACAGACAAAGTTTCGACGTATAAATCAACGATTAAATTATAAGATAATATTAAGATAAATCGCGATTTAAAATTCCCGAGAAAACGCGACGACTAAATAAATTGATAATATTCGGAATATCTGATTGCGATATGTATATCTTTTATAACATAATAATCGAAGCTCTTAACAGACACGAGCGCGATATAATTATTATCACGTAAATATAGAAAATCGAAAATATCTCGACAATCATTTGAGGTCTGTAATGTTTGCGAATATACAATTTACCGACCGAATTACTTCCGAATTTTTATAAGATAAATCGCGCTTTTAAATTCGTGATAAAACGCGACGAATAAATAAATCCATAATATTCCAAATATTCAATTGCAGAAGGACAGCGATAAAATTCTTTTGTTAAAACGGTAATCTTGTATAAGAGCGATAAAAATTTTATATTTGATCACGCGATGTGTATATACATGTATATATTTTAGACGGCACTCCCGGTTTCGGTACGAGCGAAAATCCCATTTCACTTACGAGAATCAGCTTCGAGCCAATAAGTCGGGAACGCAATGATACAACGAGCAAGGATTAAGTCCAAACCGGAAAGAAGACGAAACGATTGACGGAAATAGAGGAAAATGAAGTTCACCAACTCTTTTTCGCGCATAATTATCCTATCTCGTATCGAACCTGGACCCGCTAAGCACGATTTCAGGTGCTTCGCCCGGAACACGAAGTTTCCCGCAATGCAGGATATGGCTACACCAGGCTGGTAGACGGCAAAAGAAGAGGATACCCACATTTTTTAAATGCTAACATTCAGCAATTTAGAAAATGGGGAGGCAACCCCTTTTACCGAGCGAAAATCGTGCCTAGGGGAATCCACTCGACTCCTCGACAGGGTTAACACACGCAGTGCGTGTGGCTGTAGACGAGCAAAGAGAAGGGACCCATTGACGACCATTCCGAGCAATCGATCGAGTTCTAATCAATTCGGGTCGAATCACTTGACGAAGCACGAAGCGCGAGTGTACGTTGCAGAGCAACGTGTGCAAACTCGAACATCCCAGTTAATTGGCATCGGAAGTAGAGACTCGTGACAATAATGAAATTGGGATTTTTATACAAAAAGTCCAACGCGGAAGCGCGAAAACGCGACGACGCGAGAATACTACAACGCGGAAACACAGTAACGAAATGCCGCCGTCCGCGACACGTTGACGGCACCGACGATGGAAAATCGACGACGCAATGTGCGTTCAACGCATTAAATGCGCGTGCCACATAAGCCATTGTGGGATCTTACAATAAAAATCCCCAATTTTTAACAGGGCACCGAACTAGACGTCGCGAATAGATCTTATAAGAACCGATGAGAAATAATTCTCCATAATGAAAATCGTTTCGACTCCTCGGCGGTACGAGCCACGCAATTTTCATTAACGTTTATATAACGAAAGAAACAACGATAACTCTTTTATTAAAACGACAATCTCGTCTAAGAGGGCGAAAAGAACGCGGGAGAAACACCGTAATTTTTTCGCAACCGTAATTTATTAATTTATTTATGAATATTTTCCGATACGAAATACACAATCGTAAATACACAAATATAACTGAAGAAACAAATTATTAAATTTCTAATAATTAATTCGCGATTCTATAATAGCGAAGGTGACCGCGATAAATTTTGTAAAGCTAATATTTAATCGTCGACTTACCACATCGAATCTTCACATTCTTATTCCATATTTTTTTATATTTAATTAGCGCAATGTTCAGGAATATTATCTGACGAGAGGGACAGATAAAATTCTTTTGTTAAAACGGTAATCTTGTATAAGAACGCGAAAAGAACGCGGAAAAAGCACGGTATTTTCGCAATCATAATTTATTAATTTATTTTACGAATACGAGTATTCAGTTCCGCGCGATATGGAATTCATAAATAGATAAATTTAACGGAAAGCATATCATTAGATTATAGTTATAATTGTATTTTATACACATTTATGTCAATAATTAAAAATATCAATATTAGATTATAATTAATATACAATTATAACTATTTACAATTTACAAAATACAATTTATAATGTCATCAATATCAAATAAATGGATTCGATTTATTCAAATGTTTAATAATATAAATAATTTGATATTGACGGCATTAACATTTGGACTTAATGTTATATATCATATATATGTGTAAATTATATATTTATATATTTTTAATTTCTAAATAAAGTATAACATGTTAAAAAGTATCTTGAACATCTATAATTATGCAATTTGTTTAATCTTCTTGAAAATAATTTTGATAATTTAAATTTCACTTTTAAAACATTTTTAAAAATAAATTCAATTTAATTTCTTAAAAATAATTTTAATTTATTACAAAGAATTACACGAAAGTATCCAAAATATACGTATAATATAAAATTTATTAAAAATTTCTATATAGTCAAAACAAGACTGATTAGTTGGTGAATTATGCGATATTCATTATTAATAATTGATATGCAATAATAGAATTTAATAAGTTTTATGTAACGTAAATATATATAATCGTGATCAAAAGAGTCATTAATAAAATTATCGATCGTTTTTTCGATTGTAGAAGAAAGTATTTACATTATTGGCGCATAATACAACATAAATAACGATTTAAAATTCGCGAGAAAACGGTAACGAATAAATAAATCGATAATATTAATAATATTCGATTACCATATGCATAATTTTTGTAATACGATAATCGAAACCGTCAATGGACAGCGCGACATAATTATTATCAAACAAATACGAAGATATTTCGAGACATTTGAGATCTATAATATTTGCGAATATAGAATTTATTGTCTGATTTATTTGCGAATTTTTAGAAGATAAATCACGATTTATAATTCGCGAGAAGACGCGACAAATAAATAAATCGACAATATTCGAAATATTTGATTGCGATATGTATAATTTTTATAATATAATCGGAGCCCCTAATAGACACGCGCGATATAATTACTATCACACACAAGTGCGAAGATATTTCGATAGACATTTAAGGTCTGTAATATTTGCGAATTTATTTGCGATTTATTTGCGATTAATACGCTATTTTATATAAATGTCGCGATTGAGAAAACGCATATTGAAAATACATATTACATCTTGCGTATGATTAATTCAATGAAGTAAAATAAATCTTAAAACTTTACAATTTTAATATATAATTAATATATAATTAAAAAATCGCGTTATCACCACGTTTAATAGAGAATAACGGAACGAATGATTTTATCAACATCCCTCTAATACTCTAACTACAAATTTAACTATATCTGTAACTATCAATGTAATAATAGAGTTTAATAAGATTTAAATAATGTAAACAATCGCGATTAAAACAGTCATTAATAAAATTATCAATCGTCTTTTAAATAGCAGAAAAAAATATTTGCCCTACTAGCGCAGACTATTAACGACAATATTCAAAGACGTGGAAAGATAAACAAAGCTTCGATGTAAGTCAGCGATTAAGTTAGGTAAATCGCGATTTAAAATTCGCGGGAAAACGCGACGAATAAATAAATTGATAATACACGGAATATTCTATATGTATAATTTTTATTATAATATAATAATCGCGAAGTTCTCAATAAATACGCGCGCAATGTAATTATGCTGTCACATAAATGCGAAGATATATTTCGATAGACATTCGAGGTCTGTAATATTTGCGAATATAAAATTCACTATCCGATTTATTTGCGATTAATATGCAATTTTATATGAACGTCGCGATTTAAAATAAGACACATATCTCGCGCATGACTAACTAAATAAGATAAAATGAAAAATTTTTATAATATGATAATCGAAATCATCAATAGACGCGTGTGCGACATAATTATTATCACTCAAATTATCACGCAATTTGTAAATAATCGCGATTAAAACAGTCATTAAAAAAATTATCGATCGTTTTTTAAATAGTAGAAAAAAATATTTGCACTACTAGCGCATTTTGCGCGGACTATTAGAAACAATATTCAAAAACGTGAAAAGATAGACAAAGCTTCGATGTATAAGTCAACGATTAAATTATAAGATAATATTAAAATATAAGACACATCGCGATTTAAAATTCTCGAGGAAACGCGACAAATAAATAAATTGATAATATTCGGAATAACCGATTCCGCGATATCTATAATTTTTATAATATAATAATCGAAGCTCCCTCAATAGACACGCGCGCGATATAATTATTATCACACAAAGGCGAAGATATTTCGATAGACAATTTGAGGTCTGTAATGTTTGCGAATATATAATTCATCGACTGATTTACGTGCGAATTTTTATAAGATAAATTGTGATAAAATTCGCGATAAAACGCAACGAATAAATAAATCTATAATATTCAAAATAATCGATTGCGCATAAATTTTATAATATAATTCGACGCCATTTGATACGCGGATGATATACCGGTAATATCCGATAAAAAGAGGAGCGACCTTAAAAATGGAGAACGATATTAACATCTTGTTTCTACATCAGATTTCGCAAGATCAATTTGCGAAGAAAAGTTAAGTGATCCATTGAACGTCGGGAACTTCACTGTAGGAGGGAACGAATCCCGGATCTTCCGGACTATTCCCAATAGCAATGATTTCAGTAATAAATCAACGATAATTATCCCTCGTCATTATGTTCAATTCACGAAATTGATATGCACATCAGAAAACATGTTCTTCCATTACTAAGAAATATATTTCTTCATTGAAAATTAAATGGATATAACGATTTTTTTTATAGAAATGTGATTACGAACGATTATATTTATAAATAATAAAATACATGCATCATTGGAGTTTGTGTTAAATGTGCGAACACAATAATTTGGGGTACCGTTTGCGCGCGCGAGACGAATCGAACCCGATAACAGCAAGATTTAAAAAATTTCAATTCGAATAGTGTGCAAAATAAAATAAATGAAATAATTTTAAATATATAATTAATTCCAGATTAATTCTCTAGATTCTTATTCTTATAACGTTTAAATTAATAATTTTTTTTCTTTTAATCAATATCTTACTGATATAGGGGTACCCATTCGATTCGTCTCTAAATTTTTAAGTATTCGCACATTTTATGTAACATTCATATATAATTTCGCGTATATATAATATATCATATTAATAAAAATTATAAAAATATTTTGGATACGTTAATTTGTGCATGTATTTTATTATACATATATATAAAATGGTATATATCTAAAAACTAATATTCTAAAATGGCGATGTCCAATACCTGCAAATAGTTTCTTAAAAGAAACTAAAAACTAATATTAATATCCCCAGTACCTAGAAATAATTTTTCAAATGAGATAATTAATTAATAATTAATGAAATATATTCGTTCGTAATCATTTTTATCCAAAAAGTTAATAAAATTACAATATGAAATTACTTAAAAAATAAAAATTTATACACAACGCTATATCCATATTTTATCTATTATTAAATCTCTCTGGCATTAAATAATTATAATACCAATCCTAATAATGACAGAACATTTTTAACGAAGAAAAGAATAGATGCATTTCTCTCACATCTAAATATATATTATTTAAATTAATTCGACTTTAAAGAAGCGCATGGCGTTCGTCGTTGAATGACTACCGAAATCATTGCTTTCGGAAATTGCCAGGAAAAACCGGGATTAATTCCATTCTTACAATAAAAATTCCCAATTTTCAACAGGGCACCGAACTAGACGTCGCGAATGGATCTTACAAAAACCGATGAGAAATAATTCTCCATAATGAAAATCGTTTCGACTCCTCGGCGGTACGAACCACGCAAGTTTCATTAACGTTTATCTAACGAAAGGAACAACGATAACTCTTTTATTAAAACGACAATCTCGTCTAAGAACGTGAAAAGAACACGGGAAAAACACGGTGTTTTCGCAACTGTAATTTATAATTTATTTATGAATATTTTTCGATACGAAATTCGTAAATACATAAATATAACCGAAGAAACAAATTATTAAATTCATAATAATTAACTCGCGATTCTATAATATCGAAGGTGATCGTTTAATTTTATAAAGCTAATATTTAATCGTTGACTTAACACATCGAATTTTCAAACTTCTATTTCATATTTTTTTATATTTAATTAGCGCAATATTCAGGAATATTATTTCACGAGAGGGACAGCGGTAAGATCCTTTATTAAAATGGCAATTTCGTTTAAGAATAGGGAAAGAATGCGGAAATAAATATATGTTTCCGTAATTTATTAATTTTACGAATATTTATTTCGGATACGAAATTCGTAAATACATAAATCGAATTGAAAGTAAATCATTAAATCCGTATAATAATTGACTCGCAATTTCATAACATCGAAGGCGATCGTTAAATTTTGTGAAGATAATACTTAATCGCTAACTTAACATCGACTCTTTATACTCTTATTCGATATTTTTTTACTTTTAATTAGCAATATTTGAGAATATTATTTGAGAGGGACGGCAATAAGATCCTTTATTAAAATGGCAATATCGTCTAAAAACGCGAAAAGAACGCGGAAAAAGCATGGTATTTTCGTAATCATAATTTATTTCATGAATATTCAGTTCCGCGCGATATGGAATTTATAAATAGATTTCGAATTTATTAATGACTCTTTGATATGAAAATACAAACAGTTACTCTTTTAATGAATATTTCAAAAATATATACTATAGAATCAAGTATGTTAATTTAATGAATAACTATTATATCATTATACGTATACTTTGAATAATTTTTCGTGTATTATTATTATGTAATTTTTGGTGTAATTTGCATAAAAATGTATTCATGATATTTCTTAAACACTAATAATTATGTACAATTTTCTTAATATTCCTGAAAAAAATAATTTTAATAATTTAGATTTTATTTTTAAAGCATTTTTACAAATAAATTCAATTTCATTTTTTAAACTGAAATAAAGCCAAATTACAAATTTCTATATATTGTATTAGAGTGCTAACACGGCCATATTTCATATGGTAAAATATAAAACAAAAGCAACCATTTATAATTAGACAGAATTTATGCCGGGTATCACAGAATTTAACGTAACACTGTCACTCTCGAAAGATGCAATTGTAATTTATATAATTATTGCTTGTATATTTATTTTAATACTATATTTTAATATTTTATAACTGCTTATATTATTTATTTTTATCTCGTTGCAGTTTATATTTATTTTAATAAATGCCGGCAAAATGAAATGACACAATATATATATATTAATCTAATCTGTATATGTATCTGCTGTATGTATATGTACCTACTCAATTGTAAATGGTTATCCTGACTTTAGTTGTTAGCAGCCTAGTATAATATATAAAATTTTTATAATATAAAAATTTTCTGTACAGATTATCAATAAAAAATTGATTGATATTATAATAATATATATAATTAATAAATTTTTATAGTAATGCATAATTTATAATAAAATATAAAATTAATATGTGTATAACACTTATCATATTACAAGTTATTTCATTAATTAATCATTTGGCTTTACATTAAGTTTAAAAACAATATCTACAACAAATTCTATAATGGATGAGCTATAAGAATAAGATATTAGAATAAGATAAGTGAATAAGATAAATACGCGTTATAAGAATAAATTAGCATCAGATGTAATTGATAAAATTTTTAATGTTCTTTTCAATAAATTAGATAAAATTTATACAAAAATGATCTTTTCTCGATCTTCTTTCTTTATAATTAAAATACTGCAATATATTTTCGCGATGGATGCGATACATTTCGAACGAATTTATTAAAAGTTATTTAATCTATCCTAGCTCATCCATTTTAAGGCAACGGATTTATCTACAATCTCTACCGTTACCTTAAAATTAAATAAAAGTTTTTGTCACTCACCGTGGCATTGATGTGCAGCAGCGGAGTTGTCGTTATCGAAACTACGTTGTCGTTAAAACTACGTCTGTAACATACAAATATAAAATTCATTTATAACAAAGCTCAAAATACAATCAATATTTCAAAAAATTATTATTATGCGGAATTTCATATCCGTTGTGTAAAATAATAAGCAGATATAAACACGTATGGGAAGATTTTATATATTTTGAAATTATTTTTTAAATAGAAATTTTTATATTTATAAAATTTTTTCTCTCTAATTCCTTTAAATTAAAAGAACGAATTATTATGCGTACGATTTATAACAATTAATATACAAATAATAAATATTCACCATCAGGTTGCTTCGCCGATGCAAGATGCCTTCCCCAGGCCTCTTCCTTCTCTGACAATAGTTTGTTGGTCTGTAACATACAAAGAAGATTCAAATTGTAGTCACGGTCAAAAAATTATTATTATATGCATTTAATTTTATATCCTACGCACATAAATAATAAGCAGATAAACAATTTTATAAATTTTGAAAAAAATTCTACTAATAAGTAATAATTTAATAATTCTATTAAAAGCTATTCGAACGTAGAAACTTTTAAATTACAGTTTTTATGTAAAAATTTCTTTCTTTTTCTCTTGTTTAAGTCACGTAAATAAAAAATCAAATTACGCGATTAATTACTTAATTTAAATCGCGCGTACGCAATTAATAAATAATTATATATAAGCGATAATTTATTTACCATAGAGTTGCTTCACAGGTGCCTGATGCCTCTCCCAGGCCTCCTCCTCCTCTCATGTTGTTGACGCGCGATACTTTCAACGGTACTCCCGCACTCACGAGCGATATTTTTATATCGCTATTTTCGCTATTTTACGCGCGATACTTAACGATTTCCGCCCTATTTCGATGCGATTAAAAATTTGATATTTGATCGCGCGATGTATATACTTAATATGTATACCTATACATTAGATGGCACTCCCGGTTTCGGTACGAGCGAAAATCCCATTTCACTTACGAGAATCAACTTCGAGTCAACCGGTCGGGATTGCAACGATACAACGAGCAAGGACTAAGCCCAAACCGGAAAGAAGACGAAACGATTGACGAAAATAGAGGAAAATGAAGTTCACCAACTCTTTTTCGCGCATAATTATCCTATCTCGTATCGAACCTGGACCCGCTAAGCACGATTTCAGGTGCTCCGCCCGGACATATTATGCCTCTCGCGGCTGCTATATGCTACACCAGGCTAGTAGACGGCAAAAGAAGAGGATACCCACATTTTTTAAATGCTTACATTCAGCAATTTAGAAAATGGGGAGGCAATCCCTTTTACCGAGCGAAAATCGTGCCTAGGGGAACCCACTCGACTCCTCGACAGGGTTAACACACGCAGTGCGTGTGGCTGTAGACGAGCAAAGAGAAGGGACCCATTGACGACCATTCCGAGCAATCGATCGAGTTCTAACTAATTCGGGCCGAATCACTTGACGAAGCACGAAGCAAGAGTGTACGTTGCATAGCAACGTGTGCAAACTCGAAACATCCCAGTTAATTGGCATCGGAAGTAGAGACTCGTGACAATAAATGAAATTGGGATTTTATATGAAAAGTCCAAAAGTTCCGCGAAAACGCGACGACGCGAGAATACTATAACGCGAAAACGCGGTAACGAAGCGCTTGCCATCCGCGGCACGTTGACGGCACCGACGACGCGAAAGGGTACTTAGCTTCCCATTCAGGCACCTTAAGATTTATCATAAATAGAAAAATTTAAGATAAACCTCAAGGCACCATCCAAGTACTAAGCCCTCCCACCGCGACAAGGTGTACCCCATGGGAGGGTTATATTATATATAATTTTATATATAATATAATACATAATTTGAAATTTATTTTGTAATATAGTACATAAATTTAAATTCGCAAATATAAACGATAAATAAAAATATAAAGGATAAGAGAACATCTATTATACAAAGCAATATTCAAAATAATTGATTTTAAATTTAATTATTGCGCGCAATTAATTTTTACATTTTTACTTTTAAATAGATATATTTTAATATTATAAACTGCGTAATTACAAAATAATTTATATTTCTTAGATATAAACTTTTAAAAATATGATAAATAAAAAAATTTCTATTTTTTTATATGTGAAATATTTAAATAAATATATTAATTTGAAATGTTTTATAAAACACAAAAGTATCTGAAAATATTAATTAATAAAAAATTTTATAAATGTTTTAATTATTTTAAAATAAAATGGAATATTTTTTATAAGTATATGTATTATATATGTTACAATTTAAAATCACTATTAAATCACAATCAAAGAAATAAAACGAAACGAGAAATATGTATATTTTGAATATATATATTATTGATAAATAATTCATATATTGTTGCGTCCGCGGAACGCGGTATATATCGAACGCGATATATATCGAACGCGCGCGACACAATCGGCAAAATACATAGCATACGCCGACGCTCGTGCACTCGTAAATAATAACGCGATTTAAGGTGCACAAGAATTTTAATAAATCGCGAGTAACATACAAGAATTCAGAATAATCGTAAAACGGATCACAAATAGACGCGCGTCCGCACAACTTGACAGCTGGGCTTAGACTCTCTGACAGTCGTTGTTTATAACAATATTTTGACAACGCGCGCGAAAACGATCTTCTTCGAAAGAATTCAACGGGTGACGAATACATTCAGTGGGACGGGACGCGGGGACGCAACAATATAATAAATAATGAATGTGATAAATAATTTATATTAATGACTTACATCATATCTCTTATTGATCCATCCACTTCCAAAACCTCCTTTTTTCTTTTGCTTCCTT
This sequence comes from Camponotus vicinus, assembly GCF_025532165.1. Lineage (NCBI taxonomy): Eukaryota > Metazoa > Arthropoda > Insecta > Hymenoptera > Formicidae > Camponotus > Camponotus vicinus. Next base: position 16,565,823 of record NW_028141980.1, read on the forward strand.
CGCTGTTTTATCGTGGCACTTTAATCCTCGTTGCACTTACACTTATTCACAAAAAGTTCCTCGTTGCACTTGCAATTGTGTTTAGAGAAAGAATTTGATAATATATGAAACGTCTCACATCACTACTTCACTGCTCAAGAGCCACTGAGCGAATGATCGTAAGTCAAGAACATTACCGCGGTACTGTTTATATCGCCAGGATCGACTATGGAAAGAAAGAATTTGATAATATATGAAACGTCACTACTTTATTGCTCAAGGTATTGTGCGAATGATAATAAAGCTGTGTAACGTATTAACAATAGCGCGATACTGTTTATCAAGGTCGAACACGGTGTTATTGATAATTCTCTCGTTGCCGAAATATTTTCTGTAATATAAAATATTCGCGCGCGGAATATTAAATTATAGAAGTATTTTAATTTATTGATTTAAATTGATTATTTTTTAACAATTTATCACGGAGCCTTTCGTTATGCTATTTATTTGTATCATAACTCGATTGTTTTACTTTGTATTCTCTCATAATCCAAATTATTTTTAGATTTTCAAGTAGAACGTAATCGTAATCGTGTTTAGTAAAAAAATTACAATACAATACGAAACGTTTCTCACCACTACCTTATTACTCGAGAGTCACCGTACGAATGATGACAAAGCCGAAACATAGCGCGCTACTGTTTATATTTTATATTGCCAAAGTCGAACACCGTGTTATCAATAATTCGTTGCCAAAATATTTTATATATTATAAAATGTACATTAACACGGAATATTAAATTAATGAAGTATTTTAATTTATTGATTAAAATTGATTATTTATTAAACAATTTATCCTTTCATTATGCTAATTATTTGCATCTATAATTCGATTGATTTACTTCGTGTTCTCTCACAATCCAAATTACATTTAGATTGTCAAGTAGAACGATAAAGTAACACGGATGAAATATATTTGTGACTCTAAATATTATAATAATAATTATTGTCCGTAAAAATCGCAACGATCGAAGTAATTATTTAATATTTTGGATTTCTATCACTTAATCGATTTTCGATTAAATTGTATATTGTTTAATAACAAGGATTGAGAAAATTAAAACATTGGTCGAAATATAGTTAATTCTAATATTAAAGCTTTAACATAGCGCGCTACTGTTTATTTGTTGTATTACCAAAGTCGAACACCGTGTTATCGATAATTCGTTGCCGAAATATTTTATATATTATAAAATATACGCTAACGCGGAATATTAAATTATAGAAGTATTTTCATTAATTAATTAAAATTGATTATTTATTAAATAACTATCACGGAACCTTTCGTTATGCTAATTATTTGAATTTATTCGATTATTTTATTTTCAAAGTCAAATTCTATAATATTTAGTTTTGCATTTTAGAAGACTGACTTAGAGCGAGCTAAATAAATAAATAAATTAATTAATTAATAATAAATAAATGATGTTGAGAAGAAAAAGAACACACATAAATAAATAAATAATAGCGTAGAAAGAGAGAACTATACTAATATTTTTATATAATAAATTATTATTAATTAAATTATTTATATTTTTATTTATATTATTTATATTATCAGAGAGACATATGTTACCCTCTGAGAACATTCGTGGACATTGGCTTTGTAGTTCATGTTCACGTTTTTAATGTCCACAGAGGGAGTATCGCTTCCAGGGATCACCTAAAGGCGGGCCGTGACATCTCTCAGTCTTCTCTCTGATTTAGCTCGTTAAAGGAGGATTTACGTTACGTCCCAAACCCATTGTATCCAATCGGACGTCATACATCGGACATTGAACGCAATGTAAATTCTCCTTTAACGAGTTAAACTTCGGTTAAAGTAAGTTGTGGAACTGGGCCTTAGTCTTCTCTCTATTTTTACTAATTGACATATATCAAATATGGCAGAATCTCGCCATATATTTAAAAACAAAAGATAAATTAAAAATTTCAAACTTTTCTCTTTGTCAATAATTATAGATTTTAATTAGTAATAGTAAAATTTTGTATAATTTTATAATTTACATAATATAAAAATATAAAGATCGATCAAATTTAGTTTAAAGCAAAATAAAAAATTAGTTTCTTATTAATATAACTTTTTTGTTAATTTTATAAAAAATGATGTTTATACATGACTGTTATTATATTAATTCTTACATATTGCTAATTGCTGATCAAAATTGGCTTCGAGGAGGAATTTTTAGAGTTCTGATAGAAATTTACAGAGGTTTTTCAATTAATAATCAATCGTAAAATATATATAATCGATCATAATATCGATTACATATAAGTATATCAAACTTTTTGTCATAATGTATGTGTTTCGGTTTCAAACGCGAAGAAAATTCGCCGACAATTGAAATGTGGTTTTGAGAGGGGAGCCTTATCATATGTCATTTGTCATGTGTACATGTATTAGAATAATTAGTAATAGTAATTGTGCACTGGACTCGAGGAATTCAACGAATCAAATTCAAGTCTTGTGAAATGATATGCTTAAAATTAGCCTTAATTTTCGCTCGTATTTAAAAACCTGCCCAGTTTTATTCAATTGTGGCAGGACATAACTGAAAGCGGCGAAAGAGAAACGGAAAAACGGGGAATTCCACAAAAGAATAGAGAATAATTTTACGCAGCGAGTATTGCCGGTCGTATTACGTGTCCGAAGCAACGTTTTATTCTTGTATCTGTCACTCGAAACTGAAAATTGAATCACGATGGTAGAAGAAATTCGTGTTATGGTACAGTATTGTATACGTTGATTGTATTCTCTTAGTGGAAGTGCTGGCTAAGATTTTTTTTATATGTTTTGTTGTCACGATTTATACATCAAGATTTTTTTTTAATGCAGTCTTAACAACAAATTGGCTGACTACGTACAAATAATTAAGTTATTTAATTTAATACTCAAAATAAATATTTTTTTGAATAATTTAGTACATATATATATCGATGAGAAAGTAAATATATTGTTTCATGAATAATTGTACATACTATTGTGTGTATAAAAATCAAGATTTTTTTCAATTTCTGATCACTTCAGTGGTGCGATGCTTTGGAGGAATTGCTGCAATGTCCTGTATGCTTAGATATATCGCAGGGTATACAAATTCAGTGTACAAACGGACATCACATATGTAATCAGTGCAGGTTACAGCTGCAAGTATGTCCTATTTGTAAATCTTCCTTTATCGCTACAAGAAATTTAGTAGTGGAACAGCTATCAGCTAAATTGCATGATATCAAGGTACAATCCTCATTATCCTTATAATTAATATAAAAATATTAATAACAAAGTGCGAGAATAATATGATATAATAATAAAATTGCTCTTATATATTTGTCGATAAAATGAAAAATGATTGATTAATGAATGAATGAATGATTGAATGGTGTGATTTTAAATAAAGTACCATTTGCAGTTGTCATTATTGCATCCGTATCATGCACTGAATAGAAGAATCTTGCATAATAAAGTATGTGTGGCTACTCAAACCGAGGTTGTTTGCATGCCTTCTACATCGTCTGCTTGTCAAACTGAGCCTGTAAATCAAGCTAGACACGTTAGTCCAAGAAATGAACAAAAGCCATTGATAAATTTAGCACCTAGAGTAGGAAAAGGAGTATTTCCATGTCGGATCGGTTCATGCACAGTTGAATTACCACATGGAAGAATAATTGGTCATTTAAGATATCATCATAAAGATGTGTTTTATGAGGTATATTGTTCAGCAGATTTTATAGATTGTTATCAGTCAATGAGGTTGGAGCATAGCAATATTATAACTTAATTTTTTCTCAAATTTAATCAATCTTTAAATTGACTTGAGATGATTATGTTTTCTTTTTTCGATTTATATGATTAAATATAATTACAGTTTAGCACAAGGGATACTGTATTTAAGAAAAAATGGAGTTTAGAATATATTTTGAATCGGGATTATGATTTTGCTTTCCATATCAAAGAAATGGGTCTCTTTTTTCTAAATGTCACTATAGATCACAAGGGTGATCTAATAGCTTTCGTACAAATTGTTAATTGTATGGCTGTGAGCAAACAGTTTGTTTATACATTTGAGGCAGTTGGAACATTTATTGCCTCTTACACTGGTCAGGTAAGACTATAATCATGCTGAATTATACGATATAATTTTTATATAAGGAAAAAATGCTCGTTTTTTATATTTTCAGATGAAATCATATGTAATTATATCGTAAACAATTACAAACTTTTTGCAAAAGAATTGTTTTTAGTATTATTTATGTGTTTCTCTCTTTCTCTAAAAAATAAATGACATATTAAACTATTAAAAACTCATATTCTTTTCAATAGGTAAAGTCATGTAGAACAAGGCCGGACTGTATCTCCGATTGTCTGCGTATACGGGAGAATAATATGCGCCATAGTATGATAGATGGTAAAAACTTTTTTCATTGCAATCTTATGATAAAGCGTAGAGTCGATTATTCTCGCGATAGACCAATTGCCGTCCAAAATAACGAAATGCAATTATTTGAAGACATTTAATTAAAGAAACAATAATGTGATATTATATTTAAAAAAAAATGCCAAATACTACGAGTCTTCACGATATATAAAGAGGTAAAAACTAAATGTAATGTTCATTTATTGTTTTTACTAAACATAATTTCTATATAAATAATGATGATTTTCACTTGTAATATAACAACTTTTTATCGTTTATAGTATATTAACAAATTGTAACATTTTATTTTATGACTCAATGTAATTTTCATTGAAATAAGTATGTAGCTTTAGATTATATTTTAGTTTTACACATTGGTACTATTTAATTAATAGATTAGAGAAGCATTTGAGAAAAAACTTGAGACTATTAGGAATTGCAGAAATAGATGCAATTATATGCAAATATTGTGACAGTTTTTTATCAAATGTTTTCAACTTAATTTCATTACAAAACGACAATTAAGCAGTTCTGTCTTGAAAAAAGGAAAAGAAAAAAAATATTTCTCTTGTTTTTCTTTTGCTTGCTACATTTTCTTATATTCTCTCAATAAAATAGAACAATATCAAAAGTATTGATCAAAAATGAGAATTTTAAGAACTTGTGACAAAACAAAGTAACACTTTGCAATGTGTATGTATTATGTGTGTAATTATGATATATATGTGATGTAACTTACATATAGTATTATAGAAAGAAAACTTGTTAATATACTTTTATATAATATGAAATAAAGTTATTGCATTTTGAAAACGAAGTGTTTAATTAACGTTATGTTTGTCCATCTAATTTTTAAATGTAGGATTTCAGCATTCGAGCTGCTACAACAAAACTATGCGTTATTGATATAACATAGGTAATTTTGAAATCATTCATGTTTATTGCGAATTTTCTAAATACATGAGCAAAACACAAAATTCACGCGCCTCTCGCCTGTAATTAACATCTACATTTTCATTTATTTCCTGCGTACTAATTTAATGTATATTAAGAACTACTGCATCTTGCACCTCTAATAATTTTTTTCCCTTTGTTGTTTGCCTATTTATTCCCATACAAATTAATGAATTGCGGTTGAATCGCCGTCTCTCATTGCTGATCTCTCGTTTTGCTTTTCTTAATTTGCAAGAAATCCGAAGATCACGTAAAGTGTCTGTTGCAGATATCTTGCATGCAATTACAAAATAAATGAAGATTATATTACCTCTGCGCATATCATAATGCCACGAGGACAACAGGCTGCGTCTTATAGTCGAGCAGTATCCGCTCTTTCTACATATCTTTTGAGAATTTTGCGCATTTCTCTCATCGAATAATTAAGTGATTTTTCCGCTGCCGCGCATACGCTTGTATCATTATTTAAATCGGTATACGCTGAATGCGAAATTACTCTGCTTGGCCTTCTTTAACGGATTTCGGCGCGTCCCTTCAAGTGGTCCCGCCCTCGCGTAGCGATTTTTGTTGCTCGAGAAGTCGCTCTAACGGGGAAGGACCTGGTCCAGACCATAGAGACTGCTGATGCAATCGTGCCTTCATTTGGTCTTGACCAGTCGAATTCGTATTGATCGGCGTAACGGTGCTCCATGTGTTGCTGCTGAACAAGGAATAAGTATTGCCGGTACTCACAGATTGGGACGGCTTCTGCTCGAGCTAGAAAAGATATATCAAGAATAAATTATTACTTAATTATTTCATATACAATGTATATGATTTACAAATTTTAGTATAAAATGCGATATAATGTAAAATAAATCACTCTCCTCTCTCTTTGTGAATCTTATTAAATAAATCTAATTTTTTTTTTAATGAACGCTACATGACTTCAAAAAATCTTGATGAATTTTTATTAATAATAATGACAGTATGTTATTTGAATATATAAAATTAAAAACAGTTTTATAAAATTTAAAACAATTTTATTTGCATTATATATAATAAGAATGGAATAAAGAAAGAGAACATGTTTATTAAAAAATGCTTTCTTAAAATATCAGAAAAGGATATAAAAAATTTAGAATTGAATAATTCGCGTTTGTACATTATAATAAATATTTTAGAAAATTTTACTCTTAGACTTTAGTTTGTTGAATTGTAATAACATTGTTTCTTCAAATTCTCTTAATGTGTCACAAATTGTTGTAAATAAAAATTTTATAATTTTGAAATAAATTAATAACTAAATTTCAGATATGCATTTATAAGAACATTTCTCTTACTTTATTTTCCAGATATGTCATGCAAGTCTCATCATGTATTTTATGTATATTATATATGTGTTTTCAGACAAAAAACAGTACTTACTTCAAACAATCTAGAATCCTCGAAATTATTTCCTGTCATCAGATGTCTGTTGTGCTGTCCGTTTTGTTGTTGTTGCTGATAATTTTTACCAGGCGTCAGTGGCACTCTATTTGCTATACTTCCGAGGGCAGACGAGTCGCTCCAGTTCGAGAATGCATTATCGTTAACAGTGGTATCCTTCATATGCATCTGAGCCGTGGTATTACCAGCTGCACCCCACCAGGTGATCGGCGGTTGGGGCGGTCGATTGTCCCTCCACAAGTTAAAATGCTCCGTCGGCTCGTAATTGCAAAACATGTTATAATTATTCGTCACTGGTTGCTGCTGCGACTGTTGATTCTTGTTAACTATCTTAGTCTGATTGGGAAATTGAAAATCCATCGCGTCGGGATTATTTTTATAAAACGACGGCGATGGCTGATTTTGCGACAATGAACTCTGACCGACGAAAGTTTGATTTTGATTAAAGTGGTTCTGATTGAAATTAAGCTGAAAGTTAGATCCGCTCGTTGGACTTTGCGAATTGACCAGCGTTGTTAAACCCGGTTGCTGAGGATCCTTTTCGTATACGGACAAGGTCGACATCATCGTCGATACATTTGCCATGCCTGAACTGCCGTTCATATTCAATTGATTATGCATACTATTCGATCTGGAATTGCTTGGTATCATGTTTTGCTGCTGCTGTTGCAATCCGATAGCGTGATTCTGTTCCACCTTTATGTTCGCTTGTAGCCCCATATTATTTGCTGGCAAATTCATATTTTGTGGTAACATGCTCGGCTGAGCGGGCGAACCCAATCGCAAGTTTTGCTGCAACAATTGCGCAGGGCTATGGGACACGTTCTGTGGCATCCTCTGATGTAACGGTCTGCTCTGATTGATCGAATGATGTATCCCGTTGATGCTCTGCGGTATCGTTGAAACTGGTTGTCCGTTAGTACTAAGTTGTCCCTGTATCTGATAATGCGGCGCATTAGGCGTCAGCGGCGGTCGATTCGTCATAAAGTTATTGGCAAACTGGGGATTCTGCGCGTTAAACGGTTGATTCGAATAGCAAACCGGTCCCAATGTCGAAGTCTGTTGACCCGTCGTCATACCACTGGTGTGCATTTGTGGAAGCATTTGCTGAGCAACTTGCTGAGCAATTTGCTGAGTTGGTTGTTCCTCGACTACCATCAATTGAGCGGGCATAGGGATGTTCGGCGGCAACTTGACAGGTCTCTGCTGACCCTGAACCAATACGGACTGGTTCTGCGAACTGGCGGACGAAGCGAGCGGCATTGTTGACAGCCGATTCGAAGCGCTAACAAGAGTGTTGTTTATATTGGAAACTTCATTAGCTTTAGGCATTTCTAGAATCGGTGTCGGTTTACTCGCCATACTCGAAGTACTGATAGTCGGTGGAACAATCGTTGCTTTCGCTTTCTTATCATTTTCTTCTTCGACAATCACGGGTGACACATTCTTGAATGTCACCTGCTTTTGCTCAGTCTCCGCGCGACGCATAATCGCTTGCATTGCTATATTTTGTCGCGGCTTTCTTGCGCACGAAAGAGAAGAACACGCCTCGGCGCCACTCGTTTCTATGACGTTCGATATGGAGTCTCGATTTCGTTCTAAAGAACCCTGGGGCTTAAGGATGCCCTGAAAAATCTTCTTATCTGCAGAAATCTCGATATCAGTTTCCACAGAACTTTTGCTGCTACTAGCTGCTTCAGATAGTACCGGGCTCATCGAAGTGTTCAATTGTTTCAATTCTTTGTTCAGGCTAAGTTCTTCGAGTTCTTTCATCAATTCGTTGCTGGGTCCAACGCCATTACTTGTGGACGTGAATCTGCTATCGCCCGTTTTCTCCTCCGTCGTAATCGAAATTGGCGCAGACCCATTGATTCGATTCTGAGCGAGACAACGGCCCAGATGCAGGATGCGTACGGCCCGCAATTTGTTTAATGTTATGATGTCGCCTTCTAGCGCAGTATTCGTAAATCTGAGATTCTCGAAACTCTTTTCCAATGGTAAGAAACCCTGAAGGTCGCGATCTTCTGGCAATGGCACTACAGCATCTGTTTTATGATTAAATTTATTAAATTTTATTAAATTTGTCTTATTCTTAGAAGAAAGAGAGAAAGAAGAGAAAAAGAAAAGAATTTTTTGCAATATTAATATATATTTTTTTGTGTATATTCAAAAACAAGGCATATTCTTGTTAAAAAATGTGAATTTATATAAATATATAAAAAAATGCTTATTATAAATATTATTTCTGACAGTAAATTTCATTTTTGAAAACTCATCAATTATATTAATTTTAACTAATATTCTTCTAATATTTAAATAATTTTAACTAAATTTCATTTTTGAAAACTCATCAATTATATCAATTATATTATATTAATTTTATTATAATTTTAGCAAAAACTGTCTGAATCTTAAATGCAATGCAAGTACTTACATTCGTCGTGCTTAAAATCCACTACACAATTCTGCAGAGCATTTAAAAGCACACAGAGACTGGGCCATATCTGTAATCTCGACGTAAAAGCAACTTCCTCCAAAACCATGGGTTTTATGTTGATCCAATCAAGGCACAGTTTTACTATAAGGAAAAAAATAGTTGTTTTATTTCGTTCCAGTTTATAATCATAAACGAAAATTGCAAGTCACACTAGAGATATACTTACTAGAAGGCAATGCAAAGTACTCGATGATAGAGTTCTTTATCGTATAAACGGGTAACAGTAAAGCAGACAGAGTGCCTGCGATTAGGTCCAATATACAGTCACGGGCCAGTTTTTCATCATTGGTCAATTGCTCGTTCTTGAGCAATTCTGTGCTATCAGTGCCACCTCCGGTCGCGTGTTGCAAAGCATATAGATTGATTACCAACATCTGTATCAGCATCCATGGACTGAAACTCTCGGTGGCGACTAACGCCGTTAACGTTTCTGTCAACTGTTTACTGTATAAACATGCAAGCTTCAAATCGCCAAAATTGTGAATTATTCCATGCAGTTTTAGAAAGACAGTAATATACTCCTGAGAGTTCAATTTGGTCTTGCCGTCGATATTGAAAGATTTGTCGTTCAAGGCAGAGGACAGAGTCGTGGCAAGATTAGCCATGGCGACGGGAAAGGGATGCTTGACAGCTACCGAACGTGTATAATGAAACACTGTTCCCAATTTGTCACCACGGGATGCCTCTAGCAATGCCAATTGATTGTAAGGTTGTCCGCTGGATGGTGACAATGAAACGGCATGTCTATAAAACATTTCAGCTTGCTTGCTTTCATTTCTATATCGTGCAATGTCACCCAGATGTACAAGGCAATATTGGCAAGCATAAAAACAAGATGATTTGTGAGGTGGAGATAATTTTTCAACAGCCTTCCACGGGGATGTACACCCATATACATATCCCTTCCTGTAAGAATTGGTTTAAATATACTCTCAATAATAATAAATTTATATAAAGTTTTGTGTACAAAATATATAATTATATAATAATAATTAAAATATATAATTATACTTCTGTGTCAAAGACATACCTTCTAAATGGTAGATCCAAATCAAACACAGTGCAAATTTCCTGCAACAGGGTCAAATAAAACCCGCTAGCCGCTTCTAAGCACCAGCTGAGCAATGCTTGTGATTCGCCGCGCTTGGGATTCTTCCTGTCCTTGGCTTGCGACTGCAGAGTCGCTATATAGTTCTTAAATCCAAGATTCCACAGCTCTTGCTCGACTTTCCTGTCCAGGGCATATTCCAAATCCAGTATGAGGACCTGTTGGTATATTTTCTGCAACTGCTGCTGACATACCCAGGCGTCATTGTCGTTCAACAAATCCTTGCAGCGTTGGACTTTATCTTTCAGTGGTTCCGCTTTCCTGTCAAATCACACATGTTTCGCGTGTTGATGGAACGTAAACTGGAAGACGTCTCGTATATTGGCTGTAATCGAATACTTACTTCAGAGCCTGAACGGCTGCCTTTAGGCCCATATTCTGTCTTCCCAGAGCAGTCAAATGCGACGTCCCTCACCTGCACACAGGTTTATTCATAATTGTTAATATCCTTCCGCTCGAAGAGAAAGCAGAATTCAACTTCGTCAGGAGAAATCAATTCTTTAAATAATCGAAAACTCTGAGATAACTTGAATTCTTCCCTTATAACCTCTAATCGGAGATCACTTCGACTACGATCGTCATCGCGGAGCAATGTTTAAGGAAGAGATAAGAAGCAACAGCGCAATAAACGTACGTTTCATCATCGTCGATCTGTCAAGCGACAACTGCAACCGCACAACTCGATCAAAACAGATCACGACTCACGTTCCAGCAGAAAGTTGATTAAATGGACGCTATTTTTTTTTTTTTTCGCAGCGTACCAAAAGTACAAATAAGTGCGACTCGTGCAAAGTACGAGAGCCTACCCTCACCCAACCTCAACCTAACCTAACCCGGAGATTCAAATTCCCTAATTGCGTGTGCGTCTTCTGCTGGATCTCGCAATCGAATGTGCAATCATTCACGAAAGAACTTGACGACTCATCGTAACTAGCATAATTTGTCACAAAAATTTAAGTTATGCGCGATGTGTACGTATTTTTTTTTTTTATGCTATAGACACGTGTAAATGTATGTTTTGCCAAAAAACGCAGTTTTGGCGGCAAAACCCGAGATTTAATAAATATCGCGGTCTAATGAAGGATACCGAATAACTTACGCGCATTTCTGCACAGCCATTGACAGCGCACAGCTGACAGCCTGTCAACGCCTCCGACGTTGACAGATGGAAGCACTCGATACGTTTGGAGAAAAAAACTCGCGTCGCGATCGTCGCGGACTATTTTTTTTTATTATATATAATGAAAGAAAGAAAAACGGAGAGATAAAAACTTTTTTTTTACGAACGAGACTATTTTAAATTACAGAGTTTTGTTTTTAACTAATTTTATATAATGCATTTTTTATTTCGAATATCGCGCCCACACACGAGATTGTAAATTAATTTTCGAAAATGTTGAATATTTCTGTGAGACCGCGTTTAGGCGAGTTTTTGAAGCATCTTCAGTATCTGTGGCAGCGGCACGAAAAGGTAGTGATTCTGATAAGATTCTATGCACAAAGTATCTAAAAATCTTACGCAGTCGTGAAACTTTATGCTTAACCTTCTTTTGGAAAAAAACATTTTTATTTAAGAATGGAAATTAAAATTCTTTGATAAAATAAAAATGATTTTGAAATTACGTTTTATTTAAAAAAAAAAAGAATAAAAATTTATAATTATTTTTTTTATTATCAAGGATTCTGCAAACTAATCCTATTTCATGTTTCCAGTACAACACAACGATTGATGCAGCCAAGACTAAACAAGAGAACATAGAAGCCAGACAGAAAGAAATCATGGCACGTGGACTTCCTAAGCGAAAGCGGATAAAGGGCGTTAAACAAATTTTGTTGGTCGCCTCTGGTAAAGGTGGTGTTGGAAAATCGACAACTGCAGTAAATTTAGCGACAGCCTTAAAACTTATTGAACCCAAAAAGTCGATTGGATTACTAGATGCCGACGTTTTCGGACCGTCCATACCACTGATGATGAATATATACGAATCGCCGATAATAAATCAAAAGAATCTCATGGAACCTCTTGTAAATTATGGCGTGAAATGGTGATTAATTGTCAAACATATGAAATGATCAGATAAACGGGTATGTGCTTTATAATTTTATATTTTACACACAGTATGTCAATGGGATTTTTAATCGATGAGAAATCACCAGTAGTTTGGAGAGGTCTCATGGTAATGAGCGCATTGGACAAGCTGGTGAATCAAGTGGCATGGGGATCGCTTGACTATCTTGTGATTGATACTCCTCCTGGAACGGGAGACACACATCTCTCCCTGATTCAAAACTTCTTTATTACTGGCGCTTTGCTAGTAACGACACCACAGAAGGTCGCACTAGAAGTGACTAGGAGAGGTGCAAATATGTTCAAGAAGTTGGATATACCTATAGCTGGTATCGTGGAGAACATGAGCACCGTTATGTGTCCAAAATGCATGACTGAGATTCCTCTCTTTGGCAATGCCACATTATCATTAGCCAAAGAACTTGGTAATAAATAATTAAACTATTGTTATAATTTTTATTTTTATTTTATATAGTTATATAGTAATATATACTTTATTAAATTACAATTTATATTAAAAATATATTTTTTCTCTCTTTATATTATTTTTCTTTCTTTTTATATTATAATATTATAATATATATGCGTGCATATCTGTGGATGATATAATATGAATCATGTATGCCAACAGGTGTAGATATCTTACAAAGGATACCAATGCACGAGAGTATCGCGGAAAGTTCGGATAATGGTAAACCAATTGTTTTAGCAGCTCCAAAGACTAGACAAGCAGAGGCTTATAGAGAATTGGCAGAACATGTTGTTGCATTTTTGAATACGCAAGAAATACATGAAGAATGAATTTGTACTCAAGTAATATATATTCATTTTTTATTCTCCTTTACAAATCTAGATATAATAAAAGACTATAAAGGTTTAATAAAAAGCTATAAAGATTTTCCAGAATATGATAATTTAACAAAGTGTTGAAATTATTTCTTTTTACATTCTCTAAGGCCAAATATGATATAATATTTATTTAAAATGAGATGAATTTTGTTAAATATTTTGCAATTGTTCATCTTTTTAATAACAATTTAAGCATTTCAGTTCGAATTTAGATTTAAAAGGGATCAATTGAAAGCTAAAGATATCAAATAGATTTGTATTAAATATAGAAGAAAATCAATGAAGTGTATATATATATATATATAATATTGGTTAATAAGTATATATGTATGTGTGTGTGTCTAGTTAATCTAAAAATATCTAAGGATAATCTAAGAAACATATATAATTGTATCTGACAATAATATAAAAAATTATAGTTAGTACTTTCCATAACTACAAATTATTTTTTTATAACAATTTATATCTAAAAATCGTTTTTATGATATTTAATAATATTAATAACTAATAATTTTCTTCATACATATAAACTTGATTTTTTCTTTTATATATATGCAGTTTTGAAAGAAATTAAGAATAAATCTAGAAAACACACATCTGTATCTGACAGATAAAAATAATAATACAAGATATAGCTAATAAATATTCCTCATAATAATAACAGCAGATAATTTTTTAACGCAAGTATATAATTTTGTAACAACAATTCACATTTCTAAACATAATAATGTTGATAACGATTTTTCTTCAAACTTTCCGTCCCCGTTGCAAGGGGGAAAGCACTTTGGGCTGGCCAATAGAAATCGACTGTCGCCATGTTGCGAACGGGACTTGTGCTCTGCCTCTAGACTAGACCGAGCGTCTCTCTCGTTGGTGTCGGTGTACTTACATACTCCGTTGTGTTTTGTCGATTTTGGCGGGCCGAATCTTTCTAACGGCACCTCGTGCCTCGATTGTATCTCCTGTCTCTACGAATTTCGGAGGGATAAATGATGACGGACAAGGACGGCGGTAAGGAACCACGTGTTTCTCGCAACCGTTTATCTGCGCGATAAATAACAAATTATAAAATGCGATCGGCAATTTTCGCAAAAGGACGCCCCGATATAAACTGCCACGCTGCTCGAGAATAGAGTGCAAATCTTACCGCTCATCATGTTTGTAAATATGCAGGCAATTCGAGATACAACGGTTATTAATAAGATTATGCCAGTGATTTCGGAAAGAGTTCTCGTCTCGCGATGGTATTTCTAAATAATTTGATTTTTCCAACCGTAACATGCCGGTTAAACGCGCCATGTCCTTATAAGTATTTAAGCGGAATTATTGCATTGTTGCTTGAAATTAAAAACGGATTTCGCTCACAGGATGCGAAATATCCCTTTAACTTTGTGTGGGATGTTTGTAATTAAAATATATTGGAGCATTATTTTATAAATTGTATTATATGTTAGTATTAGATATTGCTTTTAATTTTTTTCAAAGCGTGCACAGAATGCATATTTATATATTATTAATTATGTGTAAAATTATAATAATATAAAATTTTTATTATATATATGCATAAATTGGTAACTTGAATGATTTAAGCAAAATTGTTATATTGCGGCATTGTTATTTGAAACTAAATACAAATTTTATTCACGATTGAAAATATTCCTTTAACTTTGTATACTGGAATATTTATAATTATATTGGGATACTTGTAATTGAAATATATTGGAGCATTAATTTATTAATCATGTATAAATATTAGATATTGTTTTTAAATTTAAAAATTGATTATACATTTAAGTTATTAATTATATATACAATTATAATAATGTAAAATTTATATATATATATGTACAAATACTGGTATTGGACAATTTATTTTGCGTAATAATTACGTTAGAATTGCGTTAAAAAAAATATCTTTTATATTATATCATTTATATTTTACAGTGTAAGATTTTTATGAGAATTATAATGTTTAGTTCATATTATCTGTTCAGAGGGTTTTGACGATGCAGTAGAAGAACGTATTATTAATGAGGAATACAAAATATGGAAGAAAAACACACCGTTCCTATACGATCTTGTGATGACACATGCTCTGGAATGGCCTTCTTTGACGGCCCAATGGTTACCAGATGTCACTCGACCTGAAGGAAAGGATTATTCGGTTCATAGATTAATTCTTGGCACTCATACTTCGGATGAACAGAATCACTTGCTCATTGCTAGTGTCCAACTACCGAATGAAGATGCGCAATTCGATGCTTCTCATTATGACAATGAGAAAGGCGAGTTTGGTGGATTTGGTTCTGTGAGCGGGAAAATCGAAATTGAAATAAAGATTAATCATGAGGGTGAGGTCAACAGAGCGCGATACATGCCGCAAAATCCATGTGTAATTGCGACAAAGACTCCCTCAAGCGATGTGCTTGTATTCGATTACACCAAACATCCAAGTAAACCAGACCCCAATGGAGAATGCCATCCAGATTTAAGGTATTTGCACAATTTGTCAAACATATGTATATAAATGTGGACAAAGTATATCAATATATTTTTATTATTATATTATTTATGTGTCTATTACCATAACTGTAACTATATAGATTGCGAGGGCATCAAAAGGAAGGCTATGGTCTCTCATGGAATCCAAATCTCAATGGATATTTACTCAGTGCATCTGACGATCATACTATTTGTTTATGGGACATCAATGCCACACCGAAGGAGAATCGCGTTATCGATGCGAAAACTATCTTCACAGGACACACAGCAGTGGTCGAGGATGTAGCTTGGCATTTATTACATGAATCATTATTTGGCTCAGTTGCTGATGATCAGAAGCTCATGATTTGGGATACTAGGTAATTATTATCTGTACATTATAATATATAATTGTAATCGTTATTTTATAAGAAAGTTTAAGTTTGAAAGAAGAATATTTAAAACATTTTAATTAAAAAAAATTAAGGAAATTTTATATATATATATATATATATATATATATATATATATATATATATATATATATATATAACATTAATGTCACTAACATTACAATCATTTAATAGCATATATTATATAGTTAAATTTTAATATGTACAGATGCAACAACACTAGTAAACCAAGCCACACTGTTGATGCTCATACCGCTGAGGTGAATTGTCTTAGTTTCAATCCATATTCTGAATTTATATTAGCCACTGGTAGTGCAGACAAAACTGTAGCATTGTGGGACTTGCGGAATTTAAAACTGAAATTACATTCGTTTGAATCACACAAAGATGAGATCTTTCAAGTTCAATGGTCGCCACATAACGAGACAATATTGGCAAGTAGTGGCACAGACAGACGATTGCATGTTTGGGATCTTAGTAAAATCGGCGAAGAGCAATCCAGCGAGGACGCCGAAGACGGACCGCCTGAACTTCTGGTAATAATAGGGATTTAATTAACGAATAAAAAAATTAATAATTAAAAAAGAGAATCTTTTAATTAAAAAATTTATAAATATTTATAAATATACAAATATATATATATATATATATATATATATATATATATACAAATATATATATATATATATATATATATATATATATATATATATATATATATATATATAGATTTGTATATATATTTGTATAATTATAAAATATATAAATATTATACTTTATTTTTCTAATTTATTCGATTCTCTTTTTGGAATTTTCAATTAAGAATTTAAAAAGGATTTAAATTTTTTTACAGTTCATACATGGAGGTCATACCGCAAAGATTAGTGATTTTTCATGGAATCCAAATGAACCATGGGTTATATGCTCGGTATCAGAGGATAACATAATGCAAGTATGGCAAATGGCAGAAAATATTTACAACGACGAAGAACCTGAAACACCGGGCAGCGAAATCGAGACTGGTGGTTCATAACGTGGAATGTAATTTACCGTTGTTTCGAACCATTCTTGTCGATTGAGGATTATAAGCGCAGCTACAATTGCGCGTCATGTTGTTAAATCTTTTGGTCTAACAACTGATCTTAATGACAACACAGATTTCTTTCCATTGAGAAATAATAATCCTCGCTTATAATTGATATGTAAACTACTTGAAAAATGTTGTAATTAAGAAAGAAAAATATTACCGTATTTTCGAAAGATTCATGAATGCATTTTGAATAGGTAGCATAATAAATTATTGACATTTTATCGCATTTGATTAAACGAATTTATATTTCCTCGAATGACAATTACGAATAGCGAGTATTATTGTTTCGCAGTGACGACTTGGCTATGTTATAAATAATAAAATAAACTAGCTAAAACAACTGCTAGTTACATCCATTGCGAATCATCTTTTTGTATGAAGGCACTATTTCTTTGTCACAGAGGAAGAAGCTCAAATAAGATTAAGACATGCCAAGTACTTTTTCTACTTCGTTTTAAGCGTGAATAATAAAGAAATAACCCAAACCACCTTGAATGATCAACTTAGTTCAACTTGCGCTTTTCCTAATTTCCTTTATTATCATTTCCTTACGATTTTTTTCCACTATAATCCTGTTACAATAATTTAAAATTATAAATGTAACAGAAAAAAAGGAAACGGCAACATATTGCAATAGATAGGGAATTGTTAACTCCTAGAATTATTGCAACAACCGAAAAAATAATTATTTTTAATAACTTACAATTTTTTTATTTGAACCGAATAAACACGAAGAAAGCACGTAAATCAAATTTACACCATCAAACTCTGTATAAATCTCTTTAAACAAGCACTTTAATAAAATTAGCGATTATATATAATATATAATCAGTTCCTTGACACTTTGCAAGTATATATAATAGGAAGTGCATTCTTATTCGAGATAAAATATACATATACATATATGTGTGTAGACTTTGTTCCCATATTATAAAGCTGTTTGTGAAAGCTCGTTGTATATCTGCGTGAGTAAGGAGTCATCGTATTCAAAGCTGTTCAGTGATATAGCGTCCTCATTGTCGATATTTATAATTCTGAAAAAAAGAGAATAGAACGCTCACATTAAATGTTTCTTCAATCTTTTATTTATTAATCAGCGCAATTAATTGATTCGTTTATTACCAAAATCTGCGCGTTAAATGGACATCGCTTATAGAGCGTGTCTTATGCCAGCTGCGCACGCAAAATGAATTATTTGCAACATCAATGATTATTTATAAATTGTATAATTCATATAAATATACACTTACATAAGTAGAGTTTTATATATTTAATAATTATTTTAGTATTATTAATTTAATATGTTTTATATACATATCAAAATTGTAAACTTACCCTTTTCCAGCGTCTTGCCTTTTAATATCATCGAGCAGGCTCATTATGGAGGGCGTCAGGGTCGGACGAAATACCTAGAAGTTAATTAGTTAATTATTGATTTCGGCGAATTTAAAATCAAAGAAAAAAAATTCGGTACCCACAGTTACGGCCGCGCATCGCATTTCACGGAGATCAATGTTCCTGAAAAGATCGTGGATCAACAATTCCTCTATGCTAGTAAAATGATGCTCCGATTCCGTGAATATCAACTCGAGAAATCTCAGAACCTGAAATTGAAATATACAATTGAATATGTATCGGAAGATGTTTGTTGTGCGAATCAATTATTATCTAGTTATTATTGTTATCAATTCATATACCTGCGGATACATTTGGATGTCTGATAACTGGACGGCAGATGGTCTAAAGGTACATAATTCATAACCGGCACACATCTCGAATAGCATATGCCCTGATAATATAAAAAAGATAAGTTATATCGTTAAATTATCTAACAATATATTAATTGCTCTCCGAAGATAATAAAATCTTTCATATAATTTATTTTATTAATGATGACGGATATTTTCTTCTTTTCGCAAAAAAAGAAATATTAAAAATTCATTTTATTAAATGTATTAAATTAGATACTATAATAAAATTAAATGCTACATTTTATTAAAGAGATATCATATTAAGCTTTATTAAAAATCGTATATTAAAATATTTGGTGCCTATTGAAATGCAATATTAAAAAGAATAAGTAATGTAACATTATATCTTATAATATTTTTACATTATAAATACAAAAACGAAAGCAAATTTAAAAAAAGAATATATATAAAGATAATTATAATCTATTTTATCAAAAAATATATTTAGGAAATGATTGAAACTTATATTAAATTTTTTTTGCAAAATAAGGTAGAGAAATCTTTTTAATAAAAAATAATAACGTAAAACATTATATCTCAAAATTTCATTCTATATTAAGAAATATAATAACGAAGCAAATTTAAAGAAAATTAAATTATTATATAATATATTACATATAAAATCTATTCTTTTATAAAAAATATAATATTTAAGAAATGATTAAAAATTTTTTGTAAAATAATATTCTTTAAATCTTTTTAATTAAAAATTTTTAATGTATTGCTATATATGTACCGAAACATATAATGTCGATCGAGGTGGAATGCGTTAATCGGGACGTTACGATGGGATGTATTCGACTGGTAAAACCTAGGAGATTATTCTCCAGACCGGCCAGTCTTGCAACGCCGTTTTGAATCACCACGTTGCCCGAATGGAGATGAGTCACCGTGGGAAATCCTCGTTCCTTCAGGAACACGAACGCTTCCAAAATCTGTCGTCCCATCCGTTGCACCTGCGGTAATGTGAGTCCTTTGCCCCGCGCGGCATATTTATGAATCCACTCCTCATTCCAACAATTTCGTTCGATCTGTCAAATAATATATATTTTCCCTCAGGATGTAGTTCCTTGGAGATCGAAATTCCTCTGTGTTCTCAATAATTGAAAATAAAAAACGCATCTCTCGTGAATCAATCTCTATAAACGTGTAAATAAAATAATGGTAGATTTCAGTCTTTAATTATTTTAAGTGGACTTTAAATACTTTTAATTAACATATCTCTTTAAGAAAGAAAATGAATTTAAAATTGGATCAAAACATCTAAAAATAAAGTTTGTACGCGTAGTTTTGCATTATTCTATAAAATATGTATCCTAGTAAATATGTTTTTTGTCCCAAGAACGAGATACTCACGCCGTATATTAGATCCTTGAGACTACCCTGGTTGATAGGTTGCACCAAAACAATGTATGTTTGGTCCTCGTACTCGAGAAAATCGACGTGAAAAACAGGACAGATGTAAGGATGTTGTAAAGCCAAAAATAGGTTGTTCAAAATATCCTTAGTGGAGGGACAGACGGATAATGGGCAGTTCCGGTTCAATGGCACCAAAGTCAACAATCTGTCTGTCTTCAGCGACGTGTCCCTCACCATGAACCAATATTTGTCCACTCTTGATCCTGAAGAATATCTTAACAATTCTATCGACATTTCTTTACAAAAACTTTTTAAAAACATTTTACTCGGTCATTCAAATAGTAATAAAAATATTTTTATACTCGGAAACCTGACATTTCTATTGCTACTAATATTTATGCTATTAATAATTGCTAATAATTGAATTACATTTTTAATTTTTAATTTTCTAAACTTCCTTACATCACTTATTCCTATTTTATTATTTCTTTTTCTTTCTATTCGGCTGCCATGGATTTAAAAAAAAAAGTGATCGGTAAAGGCTCACCGATATTATTGAGTTGCTTAACAAGAACAAAACGCGGTGTTTTATCGATGTAGTCCTGGCAGATTAATAAAGCGCGATCGCGCGATTTCTTCTCCATTTCGATATACTCGATTCCGTTCTCGTTGATGGATTTCGATCCATTGTTCAGCGCCGTGTAACGTCCATTCCTGTTGAGTATATGTAAAATTTTATTTAACCATTCTTTTCTGTTTACCGTTATTTTATATTTATATTTTATTTTATTTTTTTTTATTTTTATATTTTTTATTTTCTCAAGAAGATAAAATGCGAAGCATCGCGACATTATTTTAATTGTATCAGGCAATCGGATAAATTATCCTATATATTCTAATTTATTTAAATAATTTAAATAATTAAATAATTTATTAGTTAAATAATTTATTTATTATTTAAAATAATCTCAGACATAGAATCTCTTAAGTTTCAAGTGTTAAATTGGTAAATATATTGAACAAAACTCTCTCTCTCTCTCTGAATAACTTTCGTTAGATAAGCATTTCTTACTTGCATAAAATTTTCATTTTTGCATCACTAAAAATTACAATAAAAAATATGTACTCTATATCTATCAATATTTTGTTAAGACATTGAATATAAACACAGAAACACATGTATTTATAATATATTTTAAACACATAATTTATTTAGTCGATAGTAAAATTATCAAAAGAGAGAATTTAAAAAAAAATTCTAAAAGATCGATAAAAGTTCCATGAAAGTTTCTTGATTTTTTTCTAGATACAAAAAAATCCCTGAAAATTTCAGGTTTTTCAGAAAGTGATACACACTATCGTAAAAGAGTATCTTAAAAAGATAGTAAAAGTAACAAACATATTTGTACATTTCTATGACTTGTTTTCTTTTTTTCCAAATTTTCCAAGATTTCAATATTATTTTTTATACCTTGTATGCATAATCATATAAAAAAACTAAACTTTCTACCTGTCGTCGAAAGGTGTTTCGCAGTTTCGCGCTTGCCTGACAAACAATTCTTGTGCATTATCATGCGACCTCTGGCCGCAACAAAAGCGGATTAGATTCGCGAGCCAGGGATTACGATGCGTTCCACTATCGCGCCATGTTGCTCTATGACTGCAAGGGGTTTCATCCAATAAAAAAAAAAAAAAGAATTGTCAATGACCGTATAAGTCAATCTTTATACAACGCACAAAAGCACGATAATTTAATTAAAAAGACTACAGAGCCTCCCGAACTGTTGCTGCTCCCGAGCTATTGCTACTGTTCTAAATTATTAGAAAATAAAAAAAAGAGGAAAAGAGACGTATGCGAATTTGTGTGGAAATTATGAAGGACCAAAAGGGATTCCTGGTGAAAAGATTCCGAAACGCTCTGTGTGCACATTTACCTTTCAGATTTATTTTACCTGCGCACAGCAACTCGGAAATTTCCGTCTATCCGATGATGATTGTCGGTCGTAAGTTGTCGATGATCATCTTGATGAGCACAGCTCATCATTGTATCATTAACAGACATTTGCACGAGAAACGCTGTATAATTATGCGCGACAAAGGTTCACGATAAAGATTCACGAGAGAGGAAAATTCACGCTTGTATGTCGAGAACAACTAAATGTTAGAAGTGATTTCAATGGACCTGTCTACAGTTTACAAACAGAACGAATGTTCGAAGATGCGTGTAAATGTAGCTGATTTATCGTGACGTCATAGCAGGCAGTATCAAAGATAGTATCAAAGAATATTATTAGAGCAAGTGGGAGAAGGGATCATCAATTTAAAGCGACGTGATATTGTCAATCAACCAAATGCTTGTTGATTACTCGTTGAAGCAACAAGTAATAATTGATTCGAAATGAGAGAGAGAGAGAGAGAGAGAGAGAGAGAGAGAGGGGAGGTAAGGGAAAGAGGCAGGGAAAGAGGGAGGAATAGTACATATTATTGCTGTATATGAATAACACATATAAAAGGGATAATCTTCTAATTGAGGGATTATTGCATATCTTGTTTTCATAGAGACAGATGGCTAAATTGAATATTATATTGCAATTTATATTTCACGTTTGACATATTACATATTCCTCTGCTATAGAATCTAATCAATATGGAAGGAAATAATTTTAATCGACTTTAACAATAAACATATTATATAAATAAATAAATGTATTATTTTTATATACATAAATAATTATATTATTTAAAAAATTAATTTTTAAAATGTTCATTATTCTAAATTAATATATTAATTTCTAATATATATATCTCTCATATGTATATATATATTTTCTAGTAACTCTCTAATTTTCTATTATAACTTTATACTTTCCAATTACCTTCTCAATTATCTTTATTTCTCTAATTTACTTACTGTAGTTTTTTAAATTTTATAATCTTTGAACTTTTGTATTTTTCATATAATTTTATAATTTTCTTACATACTAAATAAAAATTGAAATTGGCTCGAATAGTGATAATAAAATTAAATCAATAATATACTAAAATAAATTAAATAAAAATTGATAAATTAGAGTCACAGCGCGATAGTTGAAACATAAGAAAGAAACAATATTTTCTTTTTCCTAATTATTCGTTTAATTTGTCAATTTTGATTTAATTTTAATTTTCTTACATAATTTTATAGTTCTGTACTTCTGTTATATATATCATATGAAACTTTATGGATCTTCATCTAACTCATAAATATTGTATGAATTATTTTATAATATATTTTGTCTGTTTTTTCCTCTCTGATTTAACTACTTACTTGATGTCACCTTGATCCTTGTATCCTCGCGCCGCCGACACGCGGCTGAAGAGCAGCCGCGCCAGATTGTCCAGCTTGTTCGCCAGCTGATGATGACCCTTGTCATCCTCGCTCTCGTTTTCATCCTCCGTGCTCACGCTGCGACCTCGTCGCAGCGAACCTCGAGCCGAACTCATCGCCCTGGCGTTTAATTCAGTGGCGCTTTGCGTTCTGCGATTGACAGCGCGACGACGGCGACGAGTGCTCGAGTGACCGGTACGATGCTGACAGAATCGGTCGTGGCCTGTTACCTCCGACTCGCGATTTCGCTGCCCATCGCCGTCGTCCCTCCTGTTTAGGCTCTGATAGAGACTGAGACTGAACATCTCTCTCGAATGGCTTCGCGCGAAAAGCTGTTGCTTGGTCCCAGCTTGGTGTCTGCTGTGTGTATAGGATCGCGCTACTAAGTAGTCTTGATATTGTCGAGATTCGAGACAAGATTTTTAATTAATTGTCAAGACAATACCAAGATTAACAATAAGATTGATTTGTAAATTAGATGAAAAAATAATTATACTATATTGTACGAACTTAAACAGTTTTATTTAATAAATAAAAATATTTAGCTACTCAAAATTTTGCATGCAGTATCATTTACTTTGATTGTGTATATGTGCTATCTATCTATATGCATTGTAGCATTACTGTATGCAATCTTTAAAAAAAAATAATAAAAAAAATATATATTGTGTTTTGAAATTGTGCATTGAATCTTTTCATAAAAATAAAAAAAATATATATTGTATTTTGAAAAACAAATAACAATAATTATAAATAATAATAATTATCATAAATTATATCATAAAGATTATGTTAACACACGCGCACACACAATATATAGATTTCGTTTTATTTCGTTTTATTTTTTCACAATTTTCTTGCGCGCGCAAGATGTAATATAATGTAATATTAATGAGAGGTATATTGAATTTTGCAATTTTGTAAAGTTATTCAAAGTTTTCGAAGATTGACATTTTTCTCAAGGGAAATTTAAAGATATGATTTATTTATGAGTAGGAAATGTGTGCTTCAAGATTTGATTCTTGTCATTTTCATCTATCTATATGCAATTATTTAATTTAACTTTCAATTCTCTAATGGAAAATTTTTGATTACCACAATGATAAAAAATCACTTTAATAAAATTAGAAATTGTATCCTTCAATATTTTATTAAACGCTAAATACTTATTAAAAAGATATTGTATAGATATTAATTACAATTTTTTTAATAAATTGTTTTCCACATTTTTAATTTTTTTTAATAAAATTTTTTTCTTAAAGTTTATATTAACGCGTGCATGTGTATGTTTATTTAATTTATTAAAAATGTAACGAAATATTTTCGAAAAAAACCGTTCGATCCAGAAGAGAGTATGATATGTAATATGAATACACAATTTTTATAAAATTAATTTCAAATTTTAAATTCTAAGGGGAGTATCTTTTTTCTCCAAACGAAATAATTTATTCTTTCGATTAGTTTATTAAAGAAACATTTTTATATGTATCACTGTAATGATTTAGAGAGAAGATATTTTGACTTTACAATTAATTTGTAAAGGAAAAGAACGATGAACAAAAAATTTTTAATTGACTCTTCATTTACTCAAGAGAAAGGCATTTATTTTAATCGCCTTTTACAAATTATTGGATTTTTCCACTGACCTTTCTTAATCTAATTTCACAATCGAAGCAAATTATTGCGAGTCAACGTCGCGAAACATACACTACATGAATACATTATTAAGCGTGGAATCGTCTCGCTATTAATATCACTCTCGAAATTCCAGATCGATATAAAGCGAATAAATGCGACCGTTCAAAAAATACCTATTATTTGTCTGAGAATATTCTATCTCAAGTTTTGTGAGGTCGTGTTAAAAGTCTATTTGCATAAAGAGAATAATGGTACAAAGAAAGATCGATGCTCTCAAGAATATTACGTGATCAGATTAGCATTTCTCTTCATGCAAATCTTTATTATACTTCACGTATCCTATGCCATATCTTATAACATATTCTCTTTTATACATTGTGTATATGAAATGTTGAGAACAACATAGATTTCAAATGTGTTTCTAACAAATTTGCATCAATATAATAGCACTATCAAAGATTGCCTTTTATCAAATTAATAATCTCATTAAGTCTAAGTAATCAAGGAATATTGATCGCTCAAGATAATTCATATTACACATAATTTACGAGTAAATGTAGTACAAGATATTTTTGTAAACTATAATATAGTCTATAATATAGTTATATTTTTGTAAACTATAATATATACTATAATATAGTCCTTTGTAAACTATAATATCTGTCGAATTTTCTCTTCGGAATTCTTTTTTCCGAAATTTAATTAATAGCTTTTAAATAAGAATATAATGAGTAAGATTAAGAAATAAAAAATTATAAATATAATAATAAATATAATTATAAATATAAATAAAAAATTATATGAGAAAATATTAATATTTTATTGTATTCAATATAAAATTATTAATTTTATTATTTTTCTGTACATTTTATTTATTAATTCTATCACATGCATATTTAATATCACAATTAAATTATTGTAGTGTCAAATCAATTTTCTCTTTATTATTTTTTGTGCTTAATATCAACTTAATCGATTTAATTAATTGTCAACGCGATTTAATTCGCCACTTATCGTTAGAAATGTGATCACGATTCAATTCGCTACTTATCGTTAGAAACATGATCACGATTTAATTCGCCACTTACCGTTAGAAACGTGAATCGCGCCCTTTGATGTTGAATTTTCTCGTGAAATTATTCGTCAAAATATCACAGAGGATCGATTGGTCCTTAAAATCGTTGGTCGATGAAAATTCCGCGCGCAGCACTATCGAAAATGCTTTAAAAAAAATTACAAAAATACAATTTCTACAATATTACAATATTAAATTATTTTTTTTATATATTAAAATATTAAATATATTAATATATTAAATAAATTCAATATATTAAATTGATAAATATTAAATCGATTTCTGTATATAATTTTATATCAATCAACCTGATTTACGAAATATTATATGATATTAATATATGAAAGCAATGAAATACATATATGTTACTGAAAATTTATTTATAACATTTTCTATAATAATTATTTCCGAGAAAATAAGATGTATTCCTATCGAAATATTATGAACATCTCGTAATGCGATACATATACAGGTCGATAAGTCATTAATCATATAAATCATAAATATATTTAAAAAAAAAGCCCTAAGGAAGGAGAGATGTCAACTTTTTAAATAAATTTTACAAATAAAATAGAAAAAGAAGTATTTCTCATATAAAGGCTCTAAAAGAATTTAATATTTCATTAAATATTTCAAACAGTAATTTAAAAAAGGTCTTCATTTCTAATAAAAATTCTTTTTCTACACGTTTTGCACAATCCATCTAAGAATCTCATAAAAAAAAAGAAATTAAATTTTTTCATCGACAATTAATCAGGTCATCGTACCGAAGGGGTCGAAAACGCAACGATCTTCTGATTTTTCCCGGGGCATTTAATATTAACATAGTAGCGAAAAATATGTTAGAGATTTTTAATAATGACATTTTAAATAATAATTTTATTCACAAGAAAATAAAATATATTCTATAGCATTGAAATATTATGAATAGCGTTACTCGGCAACGAAAGCGTGATATATATGTATGCGAGGGTCGACAAGTCGTATGCATATTATATTTTTAAGAAAAAAATCCTATGAGATATGTCAATTTTTTTGAATAAATTTTTACAAATAAAATAGAAAAATAACGAGAAATCTCTCGTGTAAAGGAATCTAAAAAGATTCAAGTATCTCGAACGATAATCTAAGGCGTTTATCATTTTTAATGCAATCTGCATTTTAATGTACAATCTACGTTTATATGTAAAAAAAATAAATTAAATTTTCTCATCGACAACTAAATCAGGTCGTCGTACCGAGGAGATCGCAGGCGCGAAGGATCCTCTGATTTTTCCCGGGGTAGGTGCAACGTACCCGAAGTTTGAGTTTTCCGTGCTATCGACCCGTGCGCGGGTCGTGGGCAGTGTGTACGGTTTGGCGCGCGTGGACCTCCTCCGCAACGCGTGTTCCGTCGCGGCGGAAGCGCGACTTGAGACGAACGACGCGTGGGCGGACGGCGACGCCGCCGAGCAGCAGCGAGGCTGGGTGGACACTGACGCGATCCCGGTGACTCGGTGTGGCGGACCCGGGGCGACACAGATTCCGTTCCGCACCACCCCACTTCTCCGCGCTGCGTACCACCCTTGAGCATCGAGGGTGAGGCGAGGTAAACGGCACGAACATGGGGAAGGAGAAACTTGAAATTTTCTTGCCCCCTTTTCTTCCAATTGAGCGCGGAAGATGTACGATCCACAAATCTATGAAAACTAATCTGCAACTACAAAGCGATTTTTAAATGTACGAAAAAAAAAACAAATTTTTGGAGATGACGCAAATTTAGAAGCGTTCTATTTAAATTTCTACAATTTCTACGAATTATTGTATACGATTTTTTGTAATCTGTCAAATAATATAATTTAATCGATTAAATATTAGATTAATAATTAGATATTTAATTATATTTTATTCAAATATAATTTCAAGGAGACAAACGAATATTCCGGACACGTGCAGTTTTGCATGTAATTCAGATTAGTCTTTGCTTTCGCTCGAACTTGAAGATCCCAAACAAATTCTAATCCTCGCAGTTTTAGGGTTGCTTCTCAGGGACGTGAAATCGTAAATAGATTAATCGAGAAATATAGAATGTCACTATTTAATCAAACACGTGTATTTTATATTTTTTTATCTTTTTCTCTCTGCATGTCCCACAATTTTCTTTCAGGAATAAAAAATTTTTTCATGAATAAAAATGGAAAAGAATAGATAATAATCATGCATATAAATAACATTTGATAAATATTTTGTTCTTTTTTTCTTTCTTAGCAAATGTTTTTATAAATTTTATTTTATGCTTCCTGTTTCATCACAGTTTTATATTGTAATTTCCATTTTTTTGGAGAAACGCCATATATCTGTAATTCACATATATTCATATGTAGTATTACATGTATTCATATATGACATTATATGTGTTCCATATAATAAGATAATAAGAAAAAAGATATATATATATATATATATATATATATATATATATATATATATATACATACATATACACACACATAAATATTTACATATTTATTTAGACCTTAATTATACTAGAAAAAAAATATTAAATTTAAAAAATATAATTTCTTTCTGGTATCTAATATACTAGAATCAAGATTTTCACATAATATATATACATACATATATTATGTGGGTGCGTGTATATGTATAAAGAAATCATTGTAAATATATTATATAATAATTTAAATATATTATATAATTTGAAGCTTACATTTGCCACAAATTGTAAGACAGAGCGATAAGTCAGTTCATTTTCTGCTCGAGATCCCCACTTATACTCCAATTGTGATGGATCATTCTTATCTACTATTTTTTCAAGATATCTCTCATTTATAAAATCCTGTATGTAAATAAATAGAATTTAAATATGCGTTATTCTGCATATGCAATAAAATTAATAATCATGTTATTTCTTACTACTGTCACCAATTGTTTCACATCACCAAAATATTCATTTTGGAAACTGTTGTTAGTTATGATATTTAGATTACGGAGAAAATTCCATAATATATCTGTAAAAATATTTCCTAGGTAATATTCACATTTATCAGATTTCATATTATTATTATTTGTAATAAATGAACAATAAAACTATTAAATAATTATAATCACCTTCTTGGCATGCTTCACCATGCATAAAAATGTGACCAAGGACAAGATATAATAGCAATTGCTTACTACTATTATGGAAAATAAGATGTGGAAGATCGTTTTCTATATTATTCACCAATATATATCTATTGCTTTCGATTTCTACCAGTTCAAATCCGAATACCTTTCAAATCAATATAAAAAATACTTTTTAAATCAATCTTTTACTTTTTTAAAGTTTATAATTCCAAGAATAAAATTTTAAAAAATACAATGAAACTCCTATTTTAAAATAGTTTGCTCTTTACAAAATAATTATATAACTATATAAAAAAAAGATATACATATAATAATTGTAAAATGTATTGACAAATATACCTCAGACAATTCTCTGTTCACTTTCTCTATAATTGTACGAAATAATCTGCCATTTCCATTCAGTATATTCTTAACAATTTGAGTCTTTTGTATAGGCTGTTTGCTTGTATTTGCCGCAAATATATATCTTATTACATTGCTAATTAGTTGCATTTTCTCTTGTGCTTCCATGTCTTGCGAACTCATTAACTGTGATTCTAAAACAGACGAATTTCTAGTACTTCGTTGTGATGATCTTATTTGACTGCTTGTGTCAAATTGATCTTGCGATAAGAATATATCACTGCTACTCCCTCTCATGCTTCGAGTATTTTGCGATCTCTTTGTTTTACCTAAAAACAATTATCATTTATTATATGCAACAACAATGATGGTAGCAATTGATTGCCATTCATATAACTTGGAGAAAAAAAAGATTTTATCATACTTATAAGAATTATATAAAAATTCTTTTAAATTTAAAAAAGTTTTCTCTCTTTTTGTTTAAATCTATTTATACAAAAAAAGTCCAAAAGCGGGTCTTATGTACAATAAAAATATAATCTTACTCATTTTAGCAAGTGTTAATATTAACAAATGTCACTTTGAAGCCCAGATCCTCATATAACGTATTTTGCGAAATCTGGAGAAATCTTCGGTCTTTTAAGATATCCGACAGCAAAATTCGTTTCGATAAACTCAAACTCCGAGTTTAATCTCCGAGACACAACTCCTGCCCACCTGCTGTGTTTTGAACCACTGCTTCTATCTGTAAACAACACGTAGCGTAGACACGCGTAGATAAACTTAGGTAACTTGAAACAAGAGAGAAGACTGAGAGATGTCATGGCCCGCTTTGAGGTGATCCCTGGAAGCGATACTCCCTCTGGGGACATTAAAAACGTGGACATGAACTACAAAGCCAATGTCCATGAATGTTCTCAGAGGGTAACATATATGTCTCTCTGATAATATAAATAATATAAATAAAAATATAAATAATTTAATTAATAATAATTTATTATATAAAAATATTAGTATGTTCTCTTTTTTCACGTTATTATTTATTTATTTATTTATGTGTCTTCTTTTTCGTTTTCTCAATATCATTTATTTATTTATTTATTTAGCTCGCTCTAAGTCAGTCTTTTAAAATGTAAAACTAAATATTATAAAATTTGACTTCGGAAAAGCGCGGTAAAACAATCGAATAAATTCAAATCATTAGCATAACAAAAAGTTCCGTGATACATCAATCGTTTAATAATTAATTTAAAATAAAATATACCTCTATAATTTAAAATTCCGCGTATATATGTAGTACGTAAAATATTTCGGCAGAGAATTATCAATAATAACATGTTTGGCCTTGGGGATGTATAGCAAGCGCGCTATACATGTCGCGGCTTTGTCATCATTCGCACGGCGACACTCGAGTAATAAAGTAGTGATGAGAAACGCTTCGTATATTGTAATTTTTGTACTAAACACGATTACAATTAGTATCGAAACATAATTTGCTATAAATATTAATAATTAAAAATTAATTAACTTTTGATAAACGACATGAAACTGTATAGCAACGATAAATATTTATCGAATCGTAATCATTCATTACTGCGAATAAAAATTGAAACAGGGGATACATGAAGGGGGACAAGAGAATTAAATATATTATGATCTTTTGATCATCGATGCTTATTATAATATTTCTTTAACAATATTAGAATTAAATATATTTCGACCAATGCTTTAAATATTCTCAATCCTGGTTAATTAAACAATATACAATTTAATCGAGAATCGATTTAATGTGATAGGAATCCAACATATTAAATAATCACATCGATGTTTGCAATCTTTACGGACAATAATAATTATTTTAATATATATATTTAGAGTTACAAATATATTCCATCCGTGTTACTTTATCATTCTACTTGATAATCTAAATATAATTTGGATTGTGAGAGAACACGAAGTAAAACAATTGAATTATAGATGCAAATAATTAGCATAACGAAAGACTTCATGATGAATAGTTTAATAAATAATCAATTAATCTTAATTGCAGATCAATAACACCGTGTTCGACCTTGATAAACAGTATAGCGCTATTGTTAATGTGTTAAAATGGCTTTATTACCATTTGCATAGTAACCTTGAGTAGTGACGTGAGAGACGTTTCACATATTATCAAATTCTTTCTTTACATAGTCAACCTTGGCGATACTAAATTTAGTTATATAATAGGTTTGGGGTCGATCTGAGATCAGATTCGTCAACGACCCCAAAAACCCATATATACAGTTTTCAGTCCAGGTTTTCGGGTTTATAGTTCAAAGTTTACAGGTTTAATGTGAATGCTCATGAGGTTGTTGGGCTATAACGGCGCAGGGTTTGGAATTCATCATGTCATCTTAAAATGGCCGTAACTTTGCAAGGAAAAATCGTAGATGACCATTCGACAGCTCATTTTGAAGGGAAAGAGTAGTACTAAATGATGCAATTAGAAGAAAAGAGCTAAAAAATTTTGTGCGTCCTGTACATAACTTCAAAAGTAGCCCAAAAAGCCATTTTTCGAGTGTATAACTTCAAATATCTCAAAATCCTGACGTGATGGACCAATTCTGACCTCGGATTCTACGCAGAGAATTACTTCGGAAATGACCCCTAGCTGCCCAACAACAAAACCTTGCAGACCTGTGTAATTATATTGGGTGTGCGCATGTTGTGTCGCGATTATTATAAAAATTATATTGATTGTAATTAAATATTACTATTACTGTCAATTTATTTATTTGTCATGTATATTCGTGAAATTTAAATCGCGATTTTTTTTCTCATTTAATTGTTGGGTAACATTAGAGCTTAGTTTATCTTTTCGCGATATTTCTGTTAAATAATATTTCTTTTAGAAAACCTTACAAAATGTATTAAAATTCCGGGTACTCTAGAGTCAGACTAAGAGAGATACCCCGTAATTATAATTATTATATTAATAGTTATTAATTATTAATATTATTAATTATTAATATTACACAGACTTTTTTCATATAAACATGTAAACTATGTAAAATATTATAAATTAAATGTCAGAATGCAAAAAAAAAAACAATAATGATATTATTAATTATATCAATATATTAATTATATTAATATTTACATAATATGATAATATATGTAATATTTATTTTCTGTTTTATTACTATAAAATTTAGTTTGATAAGTCCTTTGTTAATTTTTCATAAAATATTAATCGTATCATTATGTTAAACATCTCTGATAAGTTATATTTTATGAAAATTATTCATTGTCGATATAGATTATATGTTAAACATAGTTTACATTGTTTACGTGTAGATAATTATGTTTATGGATAAATGCCATAAATCCTGATCTACATATATGTAAATATACATATAATAATAGAGACTAATTAATGAAAATTTCGCGAAATTCGAGAATAGAAAATATTTGAAAATATTTGAAAATTTCGCGAATTTCGAGAATAGAAAATATTTGTTATACAAAAATAAATTACTGTTATGCATCGAGAAATTACATTATTCAGAATAAATATAATTTTTATTTTTGGCGAATTTGTACTGCTGAAAATAATGATTTTAAATCCCAGTTAGATAAATCTCTTTATTGAAAATTATAAAATTTGTTTATTTTAATATACAAAAATATTATAATATTCTCTTCTAAATCAATTTACAAAACGCTCTATGTATAATATAAAAAGAGCAAATAGCATTTGAAAATATAAAATTGAAAATCGCATACTGCAATGCTTTCATCAAATTTACAAAATATGTCAAAGGATATGCATGTCAATTTTGTGACGTGTGTTAATTTCAATACTACATTACTACGAAAATTTTAAGTTATGTGCGATTTTAAAGAAACGACGAGAAGACTGTTGACTATTCCGCCAGATTTCGTGCCTTATATGGAGAAGCACAAATTATACGAATTCTTTTATGTAATTAAACTAGAACATCTCTTGCTCACTTTATCCGCTAAAATCTTTTCGTTAATATTTATTGCATTTTATTATAATATTAAATATATTAATTTATTAAATATATATATTTATTATTGTCTTTTATATTACATTAAGATATATTCTTTCCACTTTTTCTCTCCGTTACATTACTTTATATATTATTATTGTATTATATAAAGAAATATTTATAGGAATTAGTGACGCAATTATTGATCCAACAACCCGAGGATCCAATAGTGTTTATGAAACAATGTATTCAACATGCCATACGAAAACGAGATATTGCCAGAATTATTCTTATAGCTCCTCCGAGTTTCGGTATAATTTGCATAATCAAATGTTAATACGCTTAATTATAAAAATATTTTTATAATAAGAGATTTGCTATTTGTAATATTATTTATAAAATGCGATAAAAAACAAAGAAGAAATTTTTTTTAAATTTATCAGTATAATATAAATATTTTTATTTTTAAGACTAGTAAAACAAAATTTTTTTTCTCGATACAGACAAATTGACATTCGCGAAAATTCTTCAAAAGGAAATTGGTAATCGCCCCGTAACTCTAAATGATCTTCGTCCTTTATCCTCTACTGAAGTATGCTGTTACCAAAATTATTTATTGCTTATGAAATGCCTCAGAGAAAAGAAGAAAAACGATAATAAATTTTTTATTTTACATATTCTTTATTTTATACATACATATATATTTCAGAATATGTGCTGTTGCTATAATGCTAATGAGATTGCGATGAGAATGAAAGAAATGTTAATGTCGGGAATACTTCACGAATCTGGATGGACGTTAGTTGGTATATATATAATATAAATTTGTTTAATTTAGTCATTATTCTGAAATTATTCTGTCGAATAAAATAATCGTTAAATTATTAACTGGGGAAAATTGCAATATATTATAATATAAATATCATATTATTTATATTATTAAAACAAAACATAATTGAATCTCTCTTTTATTTTTCTTTTGTCTAAATGAAGGATTCATTCATAGATATACCAAAAAACAAAGAGGAAGCACGTGCGATGCAGCGTGTCGGTATAATACCAACACACGTAATACAAGTCATATCGTCAAATGAGAACGAAACTCAAAGTATACTTACTGTATGATCAGTATTATTATTTCTGCTATTCTGTCCATATCCATTTAGATTCATTTTTATTTTTTAAGCACAGTCAATCTGTAAAAATATAAGTCAAAATTTTTGGATTAAATGACATTAGAAATTTTACATTATTCATATATATATTAATATATTTTTATAAAATGTATAAAAATATGTAAAAATATATTAAATTAGATAAAAAATTAAAATTAAAACACAGATATTAATTTAAAAAATACTCTTTCTCTCAGCAGAATTAAATATAAAATCCTTAATATTTCTGAACATATAAAATTGACTATATTTAACTCATTTTCTCG
Source organism: Camponotus vicinus (assembly GCF_025532165.1). Lineage (NCBI taxonomy): Eukaryota > Metazoa > Arthropoda > Insecta > Hymenoptera > Formicidae > Camponotus > Camponotus vicinus. Next base: position 16,601,259 of record NW_028141980.1, read on the forward strand.
TGAATTATGTTCATTTTCAGAAGATGTAAGACAATCCAATTATAAGAGAACTCTTCAAGGTCTACGTGAAATTTATGCTAATCTTTTAATTGTTAGTCATTTGATTGATTTTTGATATTATAATGTTTAGTAATAATAATTTATTATTTTTCTATATATTATTATTATTTTTCTATATATTATTATTATTTTATTATTATTTTTCTATATATTACTATTATTTTTCTATATATTATTATTATTTTATTATTATTTTTCTATATATTACTATTATTTTTCTATATACTATTATTATTTATATATATATATATATATATATATATATATATATATATATATATATATAAAATGCCCGATAATAATAGATAATAAAATATCATTATTAATAAATAATAGAGAAAAAAAAAATAAATTATTATTTTATATATATATATATATATATATATATATATATATATATATATATATATGTATATTTAATGGAAAAAGTAAATTTTTATATTACGTTTATATTTTTATGTCTTAAGTTATAAATCATGCGAATAATAATAATATATTTATGTATTTTTTAATATTATAGTAATTTATATAATTTATATTAAATCAGATAGCATTAATATTGTTATGAGATTGGATCGTTAAAAAATTTCTTTTTAGGAAGTCGAAGCTGGTGGTAAGACAATTCGTGAGCTGGGTAAAGATTGCGCAAAATTAACGAAGATTGGAAAACATTATGGGGCACCATCGCTTTTTCGCATAGCTCTCATAGGTCCTCGGGGATCAGGTCGTCACTTTTTAGCAAAGCATATATCTGAGAGATTTAATCTCGTTCATGGTAAATTATAATTAATATTAATATTTACTCTATTATATAATTATTTATAATATTTACTCTCTCTCTCCTTCTCATATTAAATACTTTATTAACGTGAGAGATATGTGTGTATCTTGCATAAATCTTTATTAGTACAACGAATGAGGGAGAATCATAATATTTCGAATGTACAATGCATAATATTTTTGTAGTTGACTTTAATCATATTCTGGAGCAAGCATGTTTGCAAGAAACGGCTTTAGGTGAAATGTTGCGATTGTGCGAGCACAGATGTGGACACAAATTAAAATCAGAAGCGAGACTACAAATCGTCGAGGTACAATATATAGTTTGATAAGAATCAATTGAATTAATTTCACTGTTGTTTGTTGTCATTGTTGCTAGCAATATGTACTCGGATCCGAATGTCTTAGGAAAGGATGGATTTTAACCGATTATCCTAAAACTACGGAGGAGTTCAAGCTTCTGGATATGATACCTACGCCACCCAATAGGTACGCGCGTGCGCGTTCTTCCTTTTAAAATAATCATAATTCTAAAAATGCTATAATAATTATGATTTTCAAAAATATGTTTAGAGTAATAATCCTTAAAGTGGACGTGCAAATATGCAGAGAAAGACTCTTAAATTATCGACATAAAGTCGTCACTGAAAATGAACATAATCATCATTATCTTGCATCGTGCGAGTCTTTAGGAATAGATCCAGACTGTAAATTAGATGTTTATTCCAAAAATTACAAGGATATCGTTGAGCAAGATGTAATTGATATATTGATTCTTGTAAACATTCTCAGTTGAAGTTTATTTAAATATTTCGTTATATTTAAATTTATACAAATATTTTGTGTGTGTGTTTTAATACTAAAGTTTAAAATACAAAAAATGTATCTTTAAAGAATTTGTATTAAAAGGATGAAATTTTATATACTAATTTTTAAGCTAAATTCAAATTTGAAATATTTAAAATTTTCTTCATTGTTACTTGTATTGGATATAGCTTTGGGAGTACCAAAAGAATATAGAGGATATAATGCGATATGCGGGGGAAACTGCAACCATAATAGATGCGACGGATGAGAGAAAATTCGTGAGGGAAAATCTGGAAGCCTGTCTGATGCGGCCAACACCGTCCGCGAAACCTAGAATCCCACAATTGCCACCTACGATCGATCCACTGGACGTGGAATTCGATCCCGATGACGAACCCGATCCGAAAATCTTCGACGACATACGCGCACCGAAGCCTGAATATTCTTTTATCTAATAATTCTATATATTTAAAACATCTTTATAGAAAAGAGGCAAATATAAAAAATAAATCGCATTTTTCACAACCTCCTTTTATATATTTCTTGTATATATTTCTAATTACTTCATTATCTTTTTCTTTTTTTCTCTCCCATGAGAAATCCCCTCACTTCTCGTCCCCATAGAAAATATAAATATATATATATATATATGTGTATGTGTGTGTTTGTGTGTGTAATATATCTAATTATTAGATTAATTTATTCTTATTGTTACATCTATGAATTATTAAGTTTAAGTATTTCGTTGATCAAAATGATAGAGAGTAATAAAAATTTTTATAAAAAATACACAGCACGACAATTGTGATTATTATAACATGTTGATACTTATTTTTTTAAAAAGATTTAATTTTTATCATACCAATTTGTAATTAAAAGTTTAACATATATATAGATCTGATCGATTTTTTTAAATAGTGTAAACTTCACTAAAAAGGATCGATGCTTTTGATAATAAACGATACTTGTCTTAAAGAAAGTATACAAACGTATCATGAGAGCGGACAATAGAATGAAACGTGTAGTGGTACAAAAAGTCAGCGAATACGCATGTGCAATTTTCGCACAAATAATTCGCTCGATAAATTAATAATTTACTCTTATTTTCTTCTAGTAAACGACCACTGAAACATCTCCACTATTATATCGATCACATAATTAGGGATATATTGCGGGAAACACTGTTATAAATTGTAAATATTCTACTTCTACCGCGTCTATAGTCGCACGAAATTACAGAAAATTATATGAAATTTTGTTCTAAAATTTACATCGGGAGAAAAAAGTAAAAAAATATGGTCAATTAATGGAAAAAGGAAACGATAAATGAGAAGACTCCCTCTAACTTTTTCGCAATTATTTGTGTTTCGAACTTCATAAAGAAATGATCAAGCTCGAGGCACAGGATTTTAAACTAAACAGAATTCTATTACTCATTGTTGGTTTGTGGCCTCTAGAACAATCAAATTTAACACGACTTCAGTTTATTTTCATGTCGGGTATTTTGATAGCGGCCCTTATATTTCAGGTAAAACATTATTTCATAATTATAATTTGACAAATCATTGAAAATTAATTTTTTACAATTTATATAAAAATATATTATATTTAAGACAATAATGAAATTATTATATAAGTTATATTATATAAGTTATATATTATAATATATAGAGTATATAATTATAATTACGTATCAATCGTACGTATTCAATCATTTAATATGAAAATGTACAAAATGATATATACGTAGTGTGACAGAATTCATAATTTGTCAATCACTTTAAAAGAATAATTTGTTAATGCAAACTTATAATAAGACTATTTCTTACAGTTTATGGCATTTATTACATTAAGATGTACTCCGGATCGCATCATTGAAATTTTATCTTACATATCTTCCTGCAGTACTATCGTGATACAGTACAACTTATTTCGTTTTAACATGGAAGCTGTAAATTGATAGTTTATTACTTAGAATTGATAACTTATAAGAACTAATACAAGTTAACACAACTACACAAGTTAATAGTACACAAAATTATAGCTTAATTGTGTGACAAGAAAGAAATTCTTAATGAATAAAATTTACAAAAAAATATAATTTTTAATATATAATATATATATATCATTCAAAAAAAAAATAGGGAACATCTTTTGTACCTTAAAAATTGGGCTATTTTCAAACCGCTGAAACTCGTCGAAAAATCATCGTAGACAAAAAATTGAAAAAGCATTCTAAAGTTTGAAGTTTTAACTTTAACATGCAGTGGGTCAGTAATTTTTTAAAATTTCTTTATCTTCCTTATTCTGCGCTTTAAAAAAGAACACACTGTTTAGTTCCTTAAAATTATGTATTTTTAATACGCTGCAACTTGATAAAAAAATTTTTCTCGAGAAATTCAACTAAAATCCCATAAACTACAATATTTTGTCTATAAAACGCTTTTTTTAAATTTTTTCTACGGCTTTTTTTTGACCGAGTAATACGATTTTGAAAATAAACCAGTATTTTTTATCGAACTGCAGAGTGTTAAAAATACGTAATTTTAAGGAACAAAACAATGTTTTTTTTTAAAGCATAGAACACGGAAGATAAAAAATTTAAAAAAAACTAACGATAGCGCGTTAAAGTTGAAATTTCAAGCTTTAAAATACTTTTTTAATTTTTTGTCTACAATGATTTTTCGATAAGTTTCAGCGGCTTGAAAATAGCCCAATTTTTAAGGTTCCCTATTTTTTTTTTCGAGTAGTATATGTTAGGTTCAAAAATCGAAAACGTTCATCGTGGGTTTCGCCCCTCTTCCCCCTTACGGGGGTTTTACTTCCAGGAGATATAACCCAAATCTAATTTCGATTTTAAATTAAAAATTATGTCCGAAAATCATATTTGTAAAACTTTTTTTGTTTATAACTTTTATAATAAGCAATCAGCGATGGTTAAAACTTTTTGCGGGTTACTCAGGATAGTGATCTTGACAACATATGTCCATGTCAAAGTTATTGGTGAAGGGAAAGGAAAAGTTAAATATTTATTTAAATATTTATGGTTAATTATTTATGCACAGATATTTCTCTCACATTGCGTCATGAGTGCATCAATATGCTTTCGCATTGTGGTATTTTTACATTGTCAGAACGCGTTTTGATCGATCATCAAAAGAACCTCAACAAATTTCGCTTTGTATTCTTTTTAAATATACCAAAACGCGTTGTGAGTGTTTTTGAAAGTGCCATGAATTTCGTGTTGTGGCTAAATCTGAGACAAATCGCGTTGTGGGATTTTTTCACTTAGTGAGTGCTTTCGATTTTTCAACCTAACATATACAGGGTGTTTCCGCAACATGCACATCATTAAGTTGGGATGCCCACCGTCAGGGGCATCTACTTTATTGGGCTCGCTGAATAAGATTAGAATACGAGTTCAGTGGAGAGTAAGAAAAGGAAAATCTTATCATTTTATTATAGTAAATAATTGTGAAATTTAATAATATAGATAATATATATTTAAGAATATATGCTATATATTTATATATATCTATTTAATAATATAGATAATAATAATATATAGGAAATATTCAATTCTAACAAATTGACAAATTCATTTAATAACATTATAACATTTAACTATAATATTTAATAATAAATATTAACATATATTAATAACATAAATTTAATAAACAAATTTGAACAAATATAATAAAAAATATTTATAATGACAAATATATTTTTGAGATCTTTAAATGTAATAAATTATAATAAATGTTTAATGTAATTACCATTTTTTTTCTAAACATAAAGCAATTTTGCGCATAAAATTTTCTTTTACTCGTCTTATCATAAGAGGAATGATCTTTGCACAGGCGTTACAAATTCTATTTCTAAGAATTTCTGCATTTTCCGACAGGGTTTGATATACTTTTTTCAGAAGCTCCACATGAAAAAGTCCATAAGGCATAAGATCTATGGACAGAGATCACTCTTCTCACTGATAAAATAAGTGAAAGGCATTTTCATGTGCAGGATTACCCTATGTTTAGAAAAAAATAATGATTACATCGAATTTCTATAATTTATTATATTTAAAAATCAAACATATTTTTCATTATATTTGTTCAAATTTGTTTATTAAATTTTACTTATGTTATTTTATCTATATTATTAGATAAATATTTTATTTATATTATTAAATTTCACAACTGTTCACTATAATAGAGTGATAAAAATTCCCTTTTCCGATTCCCTTTTCCTTATTCCCATTTTGATCTTTTCTGCGAGCCCAGTAAAGCATGCCCCTGAGTGGGCAGATAGGCAATCCGACTTAATGATGTGTATGTTACAGAAACACCCTGTACATAGGATGTAATTAAACAAACATACATATGTATGGAGCACACTATTAGATATAAGACAACAATCCAAATAGAAAGAAGTCCTTGGCAATTATTGATCTGAACTTTCTTCTCGATTTTATACGGTGTTAAAATTAGTTAATTAATTATCTATTAATATATTATGTAATTATCGCCTATCTATAACGGAAGGCAAGGACGATAGAGCAGGGATTAAAGAGTAACGAGACAGTCCGTCTATAGATAGGCGTTCATTAACTAATTTTGATATCGTATAAGAACGAAAAGAAAAATTAAAAATTAAAAATAGCTTAGCTTTCCGATTAAATTTGGATTGTTGTTTTGATTTGATAGTGTGTTCCATATTGTGTTTAATCCTGTATACATATACGCACAATATATATACGAAATAATATACACAAAATTGATAATAAATAACAGATAAAGGATTTTCTGATGCAACTACAGGATGTATGTAATGGATTAAAAGACAAAAACGAAATCGCTATTATGAAAGAATATAGTTGCATTGCAAATCGTTGGACAATCGTATTTATAAGTAAGTAATATTTTTAAGTAATATTTTTAGATTTTTAAATTTTTACATTTTTACATTTTTACATTTGCATATATTTTTATTGGACATAAAAGTTTCAATGGAAAAGGAATTGATGTCGATAGATAATGTTTTCATTACATATTATTGTAGCTTATATCGAGAGATTTCCAAAATACAATAATTAAATTATTTTTTATTAAGTACTTTTCGAGTTATAAAGCTTGAAATAATTTCTTAATTTTACAATTTCTTAATTTTTTATTTCTTAAGCTTTTATTTTAAGCTACAAAATATCTTATAAAATATTCATTTTTCGATGATCTTACCTTATACAGATAAGCCATAAGAATATGTAATAAAATAATAAGGGTACCGTTTAAAAAATTCAAGGGGACCTTCATGTGACTTTCAAATTATTATTCAAGTATAAATATATAAATGCAAATATATAAATACATGCATATATATAAAAATTAATATAAAATATAATATATCCAAAAAACAGAGTAGTAAAAACGATACTATAAAGTAACAATAAGTGTAACTTATGCGAATGACATCGATTAATTTTCATTAGAAATTTTCACATTAAATCCAATTATATAAATGTTGTTTATAATATATAAATAATAAAGTATATATAAATGTACATATCAATGTAAATTCATTATATATATGTGTATATATATATATATATATATATATATATATATATATATATATATACAGGGTCCGGCCGAATAATAATAATATGTACAAGCGGACACAGGGTGATTCCTTAAGAAAAAAATAAGAAAAAAAGTAGAATTTAAACGGGACTGATATTTAAACTCAAATTTCTCGAAAACGAAGCCTAAGATGAAAAAATTTTATTCTACTTTTTTTTTCTTATTTTTTCATAAGGAATCACTCTGCGCTCGCTTGTACATGTTATTCGGCCGGACCCTATATATATGTATATATGTGATATAACATCTAAATCAATTTAAATAGATTTTGTGAAAAAAATTAATTTGACGATTTCATATATAAATCCTTTTAGTATTCGCCGTTTGCAGCATGTTTGTTTTTACGATCATCATATCTTGGTCGAATATTCTACACATTATATTTCCGATAAATGTAGTTCCATCACGTCGCGTGCCAATTCCAATGGAATACTTTGTCGATCAAGAAGAGTATTTTTATTGGATTATATTATATCTTGGTGTAGCGGTATGCATCGGAGCAACTGCACTGATAGGAATAGGATCTCTTCTTATAGCGTATGCTCAACATACCTGTGGTATGTTTAGAATTTCCAGGTATGAAACAAATATATGTAGAACTAAATACGAAATTTCGAATTTTAAACAAAATTTTATTTTATCTTGAATAAATTTAATCTCCAGTAAAGATAGGGATGTGTGGGAGGAGGTCAGGCGTGTCTATACTCTCATTCGGTCAACGAGCGGCAGAATCCATCTGTGGCAACGGTATCAACACATATCCTGTAAAAAAAAAGTTTTACACACTCTTTAGCCCAATGAATAATTCCTAGAAAACAATATTCGTGGACTAGAAAAATATGTGAGGTGAAAGTGATTGGATCGGGAATCGAACCGGAGACTTTCCAGGCAACTGTTTTAAACCACTGAGCCATCCAGACACTTAATACCGCTTTTTAACACACTGATATGCGATTCCACAGCAATGTTGAAATCTTGCTCGATGGAAGCAATGCTGACAAATGCAATTGCCACAGAGGATCCTTGAAAGGTCGCTCGTTGACCAAATAAGTGCCATTGGAGGTATTCGCATGCATTGCATGCTGGCTTCCGACTGGCCTTCCGTAAGAAACGGCATTAACTAGCACAACGTTATAGAGTGACCACATCCCTCAAGATCCCTCTAGTAAATAATAATATTCCCACTGTGCCGATGGAAAACAATGGCGGATGAACCCAGGATGGGCCATTGAACCCTGAATGGGCCGTTGGACCCTGAATGGGCCATGCTTATGTTTACAAAGGCAAAAATTCAATTAATATATTAATTACAGTTATCGTATTAGATGCGCAATGCATATCAATATACCAAAAGACATTAAATCGAAGAAAGAGAATTTAATACTGAAAGGAATGATTAGTGCCATAAATATTCATCAGCATGCCATGAAGTTAGTATTTCTTTTCCATGATATACATATAATATAACTAATAATAATCCTTTGGTTTTGAAAGATTATCCAAATTTTTGGCGTCCATCCTTGAGACAACTTTGTTGTATATAACATCCGTCGAAGTGCTTTCTTTAAGTCTTAATCTCTTTCGAGTAAGTTTTATATTATATCTTTTTATGTCTACTATATTTTCAAATAACATTAAATCTATATATTTCATAATGTATTACTACGGATTGCATCTATTTTATATCAAGTATTTTTTCTCTTCTTTTCTTTTCTTCCTTCTTTTACTTTCTTGCTAGTATTTTTGATTTTGCAAAATATACGATTTTTAAATAAATAAATAAATATATATATATATATATATATATATATATATATATATATATATATATGTATAAATCAATCATATCCTTTCACAAATAAATTTTAGAATTTTATTTTAAGTAATATTTTTTTAGAGAACACATGAGAATGATGTAAATTTGTTAATCACGAATCTTGTAGGTTTTTCAGATTGTTTCATCCGAATATAATTTCAAAAAGTTATTAATTCCTTTCGGATTTATCTTGGCAGCTGTCGGATCTTTGTTTATATCTAATTATATTGCACAGAATATAACGAATCACAATAATGACATCTTTGTTACCGTGTAAGAAACATTATTTTTGACACATTATATAAAGTCCCGCATCTTAAAGATTATTTCATTAAATGTAGATGTGTTAGTGTGTTGTCGCATAGAAATATATGTATATGCCTTCTGTATATCATCGCATAGGTATGATGTTCAATGGCATGTAGCACCGTTACGTATACAGAAAGTAATATTATTTTTACTGCAAAAAGGCAACAAAGATTTTATTTTAAGAATTGGTGGATTACTTTACGGATCGTTGGAATGTTTCGCCATGGTAAAAATGATAAATATATTATTAAAATATATATTCTCAAAGTTACATATATATGTGTGTGTGTGTGTGTGTGTGTGTGTGTGTGTGTGTGTGTGTGTGTGTGTGTGTGTGTGTATATACAGGGTGACCCATTTTAACTTAGGCAGCCAAATAACTCGAAAAATAAGCAAGATAGAGAAAAATGTTTTAGACAAAAGTTGTATGGTTTCGAGGGGGCCATAAGATGGTATCATTGGTTTGACCTTGAAGAGTCATTTGAAGGTCACGTGAAGGTCACTTCAATTTTTTTAAATGGAATACCCTATATATTTTTGTACATTCTTGTAGCTTATTTCGAGAGCTTTCCAAAACACTATAATTAAGTACCTTTCCGTTAAGTACTTTTTGAGTTATGATGCTTGAAATAATTTCTTAATTTTACATAAACCGTAAAATATCTTGTAAAATATTCATTTTTCGATTATCTTACCTTAATACTTTTATGTACAAAATAATGAGAGGAATCAATTGGTGTAAAGAAAACACATAGTTGTTTTTAAGAAAAAATATGGAATTGTTAATTGCAAATTACATATTTTTTCTTCGAAACAACTATGTGTTTTCTTTACACCAATTGATTCCTCTCATTATTTTGTACATAAAACTATTAAGGTAAGGTAATCGAAAAATGAATATTTTACAAGATATTTTACGGTTTATGTAAAATTAAGAAATTATTTCAAGCCTCATAACTCAAAAAGTACTTAACGAAAATGTACTTAATTATAGTGTTTTGGAAAGCTCTCGAGATGAGCTACAAGAATGTACAAAAATATATAGGATGTTCCATTTAAAAAAATTGAAGTGACCTTCACGTGACCTTCAAATGACTCTTCAAGGTCAAACCAATGATACCATCTTATGGCCCCCTCGAAACCATACAACTTTTGTCTAAAACATTTTTCTCTATCTTGCTTATTTTTCGAGTTATTTGGCTGCCTAAGTTAAAATGGGTCACCCTGTATATATATTACAAAATACACATTACAGCTGGTGAAAACTTCATTCTCTTATTTTACTGTTATGTATTCAACGCAATAATAAGGTATGTAGAGAAATAATAATGAATTGTAATCTGGAAATGATTTTAACTAAATCTGAATTTTACTTTATAATCTTTTTTATATTACTTTATAATTTTTTTACGTTCAAAACAATTAAATTTAATTTCATAGTTTGCACTTGTAGAAACATAAGAGCTCTCTGAAAATATAAATGTATTCACATGTAATTGAGAAGACAGATAGACAGAGAGACAGATATGATACGTAAGTTATGTAGAATACGTAAGTTACACATATTACATAAATTATATAAATATTCAGTACATCAAAAATCTGATCATTTTTTTCAAATATAAAACACTGATACAAATTCAGTTCGATTTGTATTATTTTTAAATTATATTTTCACTATTTGTGATATATTATTACCACATTAATGTTAAATATATAATCCATATGCCGTTAATTTTAGTATCGCCTATTTTCTTTATAGTTTAATTTTTTATAAAAAGGATAAATGTCATTTATTTCTTTCCTTTGGGGATTGAAACACGTTTTTGAAAGAGATCTCGAACCTTTTACGACACCTCATACATTATCACTTATATTCTAACACACACTTTACTTTTTAACATACTAAACCTAAGTTTTATTTCCCATTCTTTCCTTTTCCTCCTTTCTCCCTAAAATCCGGCCTTCAGCTGCTTTTTCTCTACTCTTCTTATTTCCCTTCTCTTCTTCATCTTCATCTGTCTCTCTCTCTTTCTCTGAGTCTCCTTTCCTCCTGTTCTTCTTCCTTCAACTCCCTCCTGACTTTCCTCTCCATTTCATCCTTCTTTTTTTCCTCCGTCTTTGATTCTCCTTTTTTTCTTTACGTCCTCTGTTTTCTTTCTCTCCTTTTGCCACCTTCATTTTTCTTTTTCTATGTTTTTTATGTTATTATTTATGTTTTCCTTCCTTCTGACTCCATCTTCTATCTCTTTTTTCAACTACTGACTTCTACCCTTTTCTTCTAGCTTTCCTCCTTTTTCTCCTACTTCTTTCTTCCTTTTTTCCGGGAGGGGTGGGTGGATTCATTCGCACCACTCCTTACCTACCGATTCTGTCTTCTCTTGCCCTCTCCTCTCAGCTTTATACCTTTTCCCCATTCCTCTTCCTTTCTCTTCTTCTTTCAACTCGATGATTTCTTGGCACCATACTCTTATGTCTATTGTATACGAGAGGAGACGATCGTGAAAAAGCCCATGCACTTGGTTTAATTTGTATCCGGGTCTTCGTGCCTCCAAATTCAACACTCAACCTTTTTCATCACAATCACCCTTAGTTTAATACTTTTATAATAAAAATAAAAAAAATGGTACAAGAAATATATGAAGATTTGAAAATAATACTATTTTTAATATAAATGTGATTATCTTTGAATATAACGACAACTTAAATATCTTGTGTATGTAAAGCTATAAAGGAATTTTAAAAATAACGTATATAAAAATATTATCTTATATGCTATATATCAATTAACTAATTTGATTAATGTTACATTGTCTTTAAGAATTTCGATTTTTCTCATAAACAATATATATAATAAAACATGTCAAATATTATTTTTAACTAATTTATTTTATTGTAATTCTTACAATTTGTGAATTTTTAAATTTAAGTATTTTTTATCAAATTAAAGTTAGTAATAAACAAACATAAATCGACAGTTGATAATTGTAAAATGTCTATTGCTACTGTATCGCCGATTGGTAATTAAAAGTTTTACATATACCTTGGTCAGATCCGATCGATCCTTTTAAACAGTATGCGCTTTTTATCTTTATCAGAGAAGTTCAATGTTTTCAATAGTGAATGATGCTTGTCTTGAAGATGTTTACGCCATGTATGTGTATATATATATATATATATATATATATATATATATATATATATATATATGAAGAAAAACTCAATTTATCACAGCTTTATTATTTAAAAGAATTTTTAGACGAAATGTGTCACAATATTCTTTCTTTTAAAAATAAATTTTCAAACAAATAAATTGTCATGATATTTTTTTCTTAATAATCAAAAAAGTCTAGAAGTCTAAAAACAACATTGAAATATTCTACGTATCCCTGCTATAAGTAGGTAATAATCACGCAGACGATATATGTCAGCTTTTTCCAAGTTTATGTCAATCAAAGTAGAATATATCAAAAATAGATTATTGACAGACTTTTCTATTTTATTTAAATTACTGATTCAACGATAGCGCAAAATTTTATATGTACAATTATCAATAATAGATCTCAGACATATGCGTATACCAATAAGATTTCTATTGTAAAAAAGGTTTTATTTGTGAGTATTGATAAATTACCTGTTGCACTTATTTGCAGCAAAAGAGTGCATCGTAAATAAATAACATACGTTAAAATATGAAATAAAGATTTAATATATTATAGACTCGTTGCAAGAGATTTTATATGTTTGTTATAATGTTTAAAGAGCTGGAAGATATTTCTCTCAAAGACGAAGAGTGTCTTGCGGAAGCACGCGACAGAATGAAGTCACGAAACTGAAAATGAAGAAATGCGCCTGCGTGGCTCTAGTAGCCCTTTCCCTAGTAGTAATGTTTTCTTATTTACATAAAAAATAGACAATTCAATTTTTCTCGACATTAAATCGATCGGTTAATAACAGACCTCATTTCTACAAATGTTGCGAAAATATGTTTCTGATCTCATAATAGTACCTAATATCGCTTTACATTACACATAAATTAGAATTATTTATACTAAAATTATTAATTTATACTAAAATTTACGCTACGAAAGAAAATATATAGATGATCAATAAAAAAGGAGGGGATAGTCCGACTTCCGCCGACTTTCTCGCAGTTAATGTTCTGAACCTCGTAAAAAGATGATCAATCTTGAGACACAAAATTTTAAACTAAACAGAATTCTATTACTCATTATTGGCGTGTGGCCTTTACAACAATCGAATCTAATTCGACTTCAGTTTATTTTCATGTCCATTATTTTGACAGCGAGCGTTATATTTCAGGTAAAGATTTATAATTATATCTCGATATGATAAACCATAGCAAATTAATCTTTTGCAACCAGCAACTTAAGAATATCTTAATTTAGATTGCAATTATATATGTTATTATACATTATAATATATATATATATATATATATATATATATATTTTGTATATAATTACAATTACGTATCCCATTTTAATACACACATACAATCATTTTACATACAAATGTAAAAAATCTAGTGCGATACAGAATTCATAATTTGTCAATAGCTTTAAAAGAATAATTTGTTCATGCAAACTTGTAATATAAGATTATTTCTTATAGCTTACGGCATTCATTACATTAAGATGTACTCCGGACCTCATCGCTAGAGTTTTATCTTGCGTATTTTTCTCTATGTTTTTCGTGATAAAATACAATTTATTTCACTTTAACATAAAAGCTGTAAGTTTTGATAACTTATAGATTTTAAGAATATATAAGAACTGATAGCTTAGAACTTTATAGTTGACCGCGTGAAAAAAAATATATTCTTGTTGAATAAAGTTTATAAAATATACAGTTTTTAATACATAAAATGTATATATACACATACACGAAATAATATACACAAAGTCGATGATAAATGATAGGTGAAGGATTTATTGATGAAACTTCAGGATATATGTAACGGATTAAAAGATGAAAACGAAATTGTTATTATGAAACAATATAGTCGCTATGGAAAACGTTACACAACTGCATTTATAAGTAAGATAATATTTTAATATTTTAAGATTTGTCTACATGTTTTTATTGGATACTTAAGTTAGGTATAATACTAATGTACTTTTACATATTTATGAACAAAAATTTTATAGTAATGATTGATCATATGAAATAAAATAATTAATAAAATTAAAATGAACATATTTTTATAAAGTAATATTTAGATATCTTTAAAAAAAAAGCATACTAAAATGATATATACTGATATAAAAAACGTATAACTAAAACTAAAATAAAAATATAATTAGTACAGATATACGTTCTTTAAGATTATTAAAACTGAAAAAATTAGTTTATAAAGAAAAAATATTTTCAAATAAAAATAATTGATAAAAGAGTAAGTAACAAAAAATGATATTTTGGAAATGGCAAAGATTTAAATTAAATGATTTACTTATTACACACAAATATTGTGTATAATAAGTTACCATTGTTTCCATTTTTTATATATTAAACTAAAAAAATGTTATATGTATATATATGTGCTTTTACTTAAAATGATTTTGTAGGAGAAATTCATATGACAATTTCATATTTGAATTTTTTTAGTACTTGCTGTTTGCTGCACATTTTCTGTCACGATAGCTGTGCTTTGGTCGAGTATTCTGCAAATTACATTACGGATAAATGTAACTCAATCACGTCGCTTGCCGATTACTGTGGAGTACTTTATTGATCAAGAAAAGTATTTTTATTGGATTCTGTTACATATCGGTGTGGCATTATTCATCGGAACGATTGTAATGATAGGAATAGGATCAATGCTTGATGTGTATATTCAACATATCTGTGGTATGTTTAGAATTTCTAGGTAAGAAATAAGCAGAGGGAAATAAATACGACATTTTTAATTTGAAGCAAAATTCTATTGTTATAAACAAATACAGTGCTTACTTTATGAAAGCTAAAGTTTACAATTTGATAAATATATTAATTATAGTTATCGTATTAAACGCGCAATGAACATCAATATACTAGAAAATATTAAACCGAGGAAAGAAAATTTAATGTTGGAAGGAATAATTAGTGCTGTAGATATTCATCGACAAGCTATGAAGTTAGTATCTCTATTCCACGATATATATATATCGTATGACTAATAATAATTCTTTGATCCTGCAAGATTATCTAACCTTTTGATATCCAAAGTGGAGACAATGATGTTAGGTTTAATAATGTGCGGAGTACTCACTTTGAGTCTCAGTCTCCTTCGAGTAAGTCTCATATTGTGATTTTGTTTTCTATTTTCAATCAATACTTAATGTTTTATATATTTCATAATATATTGTACTTTATATTATATATTTTTTCTCCTTTTATTTTCGCCTCTTTCTCTTATTTTCTTGCTAATATTTTTGATCTTGCAAAATATATAGTTTTTATGTATACTATGTAAATCAATCATAACCATACATCAATAAATAAGAAGTTTTAAGTTTAAAGTTTGTAAGTAATGTTTTTTTTTAGAAAACATAAGAAATGCTGATATAAATTCGTTGCAATCACGATCTTGTATTATAGATTTTTCAGATTGCTTCATCTGGAGATGATGTCAAGGAATTTTTAATTCCTTTTATATTTATTATTATCGATATCCTATACATGTTTCTAGGTAATGATTTGGGACAGAATATAACAGATCACAATAATGACGTCTTTGCTACCGTGTAAGAAATATTATTTTCGACAGATTGTATAAAGTCTCATATCTTAAAGATTATTTTATTAATCCTAGACAGGGCCTCTATATGGACCCCAAGTTCTTTTTAAAGTATGCTTCTAAGTTAAGGAAACGACATATTTTCGTGCTCTTTCCATAATTTCAATATCTTGGAGGAGATCATAACTGATATTAGTAGCTTTAGTCGATAATTGTGACACAGACTTCAGTTAAAAATCACAAGGGCCTTTTAATGTTGAATTTTTTAAGTCGATTTCAATTTTTTTATTTAAACTAATAAATTACAGTTATAATAAGATAATTATAAAGTATAACTCATGAAAAATATTATTAAGGCAAATATTTTATAGTTCTAATCAAATTATTAATTAGAACTGCAGTTTTCGCAGAAAATATTTCGATCATTCAAATTATGAAAAGATTGTATGATATGAGAAACTTTACGCGCGTTAGATAATTATATAGATATATAAGTTGATGAAAAATACAAAAAATTTTTTATACAATTTTTTATTTTCTTTCACTTTTCTCATTTTTCAATTCTTAAATTTTCACATTTATATGTCTAAATATTTATTAATTATACATTTTTTAAAAAATGCAACATATTACCACATAACTATATTTTTCTAATAGTTTAATGTATGTTTTTTAAAACGCTGTTTGAATTGCTAAAATCAATTAATCAGGAAAAAAAATCAAATTGATGAAATAATGATTTAAATGAAAGAAAGTGATGAAAAAAATGTCTTTTTTTGAACAAAAATTTTTAATAACATCTGCATTTAACCTGTCTAGGGTTAGTATGTTTTTGCGTAGAAATATATGTATATGCTACCTATACGTTGCTACTTATAGGTATGACGTTCAATGGCATGTAGCACCTTTACATATACAGAAAGTAATACTGTTTCTGTTGCAAAGAGGTACCAAAGATTTCACTATAAGCATCGGTCGATTATTCGTCGCATCATTGGAGTGTTTTACTACGGTAAGGATATATGCAGTGCTTTACTACGGTAAGGATAAGGTAATAAATATATTATTAAAATATAGATTCTTTCTCTCAAAGCTACATATTACAAATAAATATTACAGTTGGTGAAAACTTCAGTCTCTTATTTTACTGTTATGTATTCAACGCAATAATAAGGTAAGAAGAAAAATAATAACGAATAAATTATAATCTTGCAAAAATTTAGTTAATTAAACTTGAATTTTATTTGATAATTTTTTTATATTACATTTAAAAAAGTTAAATTTTAATTCCATAGATTGTATTTGTAGAAAATGTAAGAATTCTCTAAAGATATAAATACATTCACATACACAAGCAATTAAAGAAAGAAAGAAAGAGAGAGAGAGAGAGAGAGAGAGAGGGAGAGAGAGAGAGAATATATAGATTATCAAGCGACGCGGTAGCGTCGCGACGCCAAGTATATAAAAAACTGATAAAAAATTGGATTCGAGCATTGAGAGTCACTGTTCTCGACGCGGCGCTACCAAGTAGCTTATCCGGAATTTTACGTTAAATGACGTCACATAAACTTTCGATTGAAATATTTTAGAAACTAAAGCCGTAATTAAAAATCTAACGGCATTTTTCTTATATAATGTGAATACAAGCTTTCGATTGTGACCAGTTTGAATAAAATCGGTGCAGTCAATCCCGAGAAATGATAATCGCATGTCAGAATTGTGACATTTTTCATCTTTATTTATAAGGTTCAGACTCATGAACGTATCTTCGCACGTACACATTCAAAGCGATTTTGTCCCTCAAGCTGCGTTCATACCGCGCATATATGATTATTCGCTTTAGTGTGCAAAAATGCTTTAAGAAACAAAACCATTTATGTACATGTGTGTGCAATACGTGTGATGTGTGTATATGTGTGTGTATACGTGTGAGAGATTAATTTATCGCATAACAATTTTCAAAAACCTCTTGGGGGTAAAATCTAATCTATCTCGAAAACGGTATCACAAAAATATAAAAACTGTGCCGTTAGATAAGACTTCTAAGGAGACTAATTTATCGTATTATAACAATATTCAAAAACGCCTTGGGAGTGAACTCTAATATCTAGAAAATGAAACCTTGTAAAAATACGCGACTTACTCTTAGTAAAGATTTTTAAAAATGCGTATATATTTTTTGCAGAAATAATATAAATTTTTACAAAAAGGTGGTGATATCCCTCTAGAAACAACCTTATAACGGTAAAATACGTCAAGTATATAAAAAAATATCTTTAAAAAATCTAACATATATTTTCTGTAGAAATAATATTTTTTACAAAAAGCAGTGAGATCCCCTAAAAAAAACCTTATAAAGGTAAAAAAATACGCCAAGTACATAAAAAAAATCAGAAAATCTAAAAGAGTGATAAAAATAAAATATTTAAAAACCGATATGAGATCAATACTATTAGCCAAGTACAATAAATTATGTGATATTAATTCGTAATCGATACTAAATGAGTTAAGATTACTTTAATTCCTAAAGCATTTTTTATATGATGTATATAATTTAAAAAAGTTACACAAATTCTAAATCGCATAAATGATCTTCAGGTCGAAGTAAGATATGAAAACTTGGCGTGCCCCCCCTCCCGCTCCGTCGTTTACATATCTTGAATAAAATAAAAAATTTGATTATACAATATACATATATACAATATATGTTTGTTAATCCTTTCATTTAGTAAGTACAATTTACATTTTTATAAAATAAGCTTTAGATTACGAATGTGCAACAAGCAGCCTGTGGGTCAGAAACGACCTGCGAAGCTTTTCAATCCGACTTACAACAATTAAACTTTACTTGCAGAGAAAATAAAAAAACTCATAAAAAAAGAGATTTCACTTTGCCTAATCTCTATGTGATGATTTCCGGGTAATACAGAGGAGACAAGATATATAAGTTCGAAATTTAGCTACACGCGTGCGCGGTTCGTAGTGTAATTTTAAATTTTACATTGGGCCCATCAAAAATCTAGCTTTTTGCTGTTTTAAACTATATGATTTAAATACGGGGCACGCCAAGTTTTCATATCTTACTTCGACCTGAAGGTTATTTATGCGATTTAGAATTTGTGTAACACTTTTTTAAATTATATACATCATATAAAAAATGCTTTAGAAATTAAAGTAATCTTAACTCATTTAGTATCGATTACGAATTAATATCACATAATTTATTGTACTTGGCTAATAGTATTGATCTCATATCGGTTTTTAAATATTTTATTTTTATCACTTTCTTAGATTTTTTGATTTTTTTTATGTACTTGGCGTATTTTTTTACCTTTATAAGGTTTTTTTAGGGGATACAAATTATATAAATTTTCAATACATCAAGAAATTTCGATTATTTTCCGATTTCATCATAAAACACGATTATTTTCCGATTTCATATATAAAACACTGATACAAATTCAGTTCGATTTACATTATCTTCAAATTATATATTTATTATTTAATTATAATTAACAGATTAGATTAATGTTACATTGTGTTTAAGAATTTCGATTTTTCTTATAAACAATATATATAATAAAACATGTCAAATATTATTTTTAACTGTCTAATTTATTTTACTGTAATTCTTACTATTTGTGAATTTTTAAATTTAAGTATTTTTCGTCAAATTGAAGTTAGTAATAAACATACATAAATCGACAATTTATAATTGTAAAATGTCTATTGCTACTGTATCGCCGATTGGTAATTAAAAGTTTTACATATACCTTGGTCAGATCTGATGGATCCTTTTAAACAGTATGCGCTTTTTATCTTTATCAGAGAAGTTCAATGTTTTCAATAGTGAATGATGCTTGTCTTGAAGATGTTTACGCTATGTATGTGTATATATATATATATATATATGAAGAAAAACTCAATTTATCACAGCTTTATTATTTAAAAGAATTTTTAAACGAAATGTGTCACAATATTTTTTCTTTTAAAAATAAATTTTCAAACAAATAAATTGTCATGATATTTTTTTCTTAATAATCAAAAAAGTCTAGAAGTCTAAAAACAACATTGAAATATTCTACGTATCCCTGCGATAAGTAGGTAATAATCACATAGACGATATGTCAGCTTTTTTCAAGTTTATGTCAATCAAAATAGAATATATCAAAGATAGATTATTGACAGACTTTTCTATTTTATTTAAATTACTGTTTCAACGGTAGCGCCAAATTTTATATATACAATTATCAATAATAGATCTCAGACATATGCGTATACTAATAAGATTTCTATTGTAAAAAAGGTTTTATTTATTTATGAGTATTGATAAATTACCTGTTGCACTTATTTGCAGCAAAAGAGTGCATCGTAGATAAATAACATACGTTAAAATATGAAATAAAGATTTAATATATTATAGACTCGTTGCAAGAGATTTTATATATTTGTTATAATGTTTAAAGAGCTGGAAGATATTTCTCTCAAAGACGAAGAGTGTCTTGCGGAAGCACGCGACAGAATGAAATCACGAAACTAAAAATGAAGAAATGCGCCTGCGTGGCTCTAGTACCCCTTTCCCTAGTAGTAATGTTTCCTTATTTACATAAAAAATAGACAATTCAATTTTTCTCGACATTAAATCGATCGGTTAATAACAGACTTCATTTTTACAAATGTTGCGAAAATATGTTTCTGATCTCATAATAGTACCTAATGTCGCTTTACATTACACATAAATTAGAATAATTTATGCTAAAATTTACGCTATGAAAGAAAATATCTAGATGATGAATAAAAAAGGAGGGGATAGTCCGACTTCCGCCGATTTTCTCGCAGTTAGTATTCTGAACCTCGTAAAAAGATGATCAATCTTGAGACACAAAATTTTAAACTAAACAGAATTCTATTACTCATTATTGGCGTGTGGCCTTTACAACAATCGAATCTAATTCGACTTCAGTTTATTTTCATGTCCATTATTTTGACAACGGGCGTTATATTTCAGGTAAAGACTTATATTTATATCTCGATATGAGAAGCCATAGCAAATTTATCTTTTGTAACCAGCAACTTAAGAATACCATAATTTAGATTGCAGTTATACATGTATGTTATTATACATTATTATATATATATATATATATATATATATATATATATATATATTGTATATAATTACAATTACGTATCCTATTTTAATACACACACAATCACATACAAATGTAAAGATGATCTAGTGCGATACAGAATTCATAATTTGTCAATAGCTTTAAAAGAATAATTTGTTCATGCAAACTTGTAATATAAGATTATTTCTTATAGCTTACGGCATTTATTACATTAAGATGTACTCCGGACCTCATCGCTAGAGTTTTATCTTTCGTATTTTTCTCTATGTTTTTCGTGATAAAATACAATTTATTTCACTTTAACATAAAAGCTGTAAGTTTTGATAGCTAGATTTTAAGAATATATAAGAACTGATAGCTCAGAAATTTATAGTTGATCACGTAAAAAGAAAAATATATTCTTGTTGAATAAAGTTTATAAAATATACAGTTTTTAATACATAAAATACATATATATACACATACACGAAACAATATACACAAAGTCGGTGATAAATGATAGGTGAAGGATTTATTGATGAAACTTCAAGATATATGTAACGGATTGAAAGATGAAAACGAAATTGTTATTATGAAACAATATAGTCGCTATGGAAAACGTTACACAACTGCATTTATAAGTAAGATAATATTTTAATATTTTAAGATTTGTCTACATGTTTTTATTGAATACTTAAGTTAGGTATAATACTAATGTACTTTTACATATTTATGAACAAAAATTTTATAGTAATGATTGATCATATGAAATAAAATAATTAATAAAATTAAAATGAACATATTTTTATAAAGTAATATTTAGATATCTTTAAAAAAAAAGCATACTAAAATGATATATACTGATATAAAAAACGTATAACTAAAACTAAAATAAAAATATAATTAGTACAGATATACGTTCTTTAAGATTATTAAAACTGAAAAAATTAGTTTATAAAGAAAAAATATTTTCAAATAAAAATAATTGATAAAAGAGTAAGTAACAAAAAATGATATTTTGGAAATGGCAAAGATTTAAATTAAATGATTTATTTATTACACACAAATATTGTGTATAATAAGTTACCATTGTTTCCATTTTTTATATATTAAACTAAAAAAATGTTATATGTATATATATGTGCTTTTACTTAAAATAATTTTGTAGGAGAAATTCATATGACAATTTCATATTTGAATTTTTTTAGTACTTGCTGTTTGCTGCACATTTTCTGTCACGATAGCTGTGCTTTGGTCGAGTATTCTGCAAATTACATTACGGATAAATGTAACTCAATCACGTCGCTTGCCGATTACTGTGGAGTACTTTATTGATCAAGAAAAGTATTTTTATTGGATTCTGTTACATATCGGTGTGACATCATTCATCGGAACGATTGTAATGATAGGAATAGGATCAATGCTTAATGTGTATATCCAACATATCTGTGGTATGTTTAGAATTTCCAGGTAAGAAATAAGCAGAGGGAAATAAATATGACATTTTTAATTTTAAGCAAAATTCTATTGTTATAAACAAATGTAGTGCTTACTTTATGAAAGCTAAAGTTTACAATTTGATAAATGTATTAATTATAGTTATCGTATTAAACGCGCAATGCACATCAATATGCTAGAAAATATTAAACCGAGGAAAGAAAATTTAATGTTGAAAGGAATAATTAGTGCCGTGGATATTCATCGACAAGCTATAAAGTTAGTATCTCTATTCCACGATATACATATATCGTATGACTAATAATAACTCTTTGATCCTGCAAGATTATCTAACCTTTTGGTATCCAAAGTGGAGACCATGCTGTTAGGTTTAATAATGTGCGGAGTACTCTCTCTGAGTCTTAATCTCTTTCGAGTAAGTCTTATATTATGTTTTTATGTGCTCTATTTTCAACCAATATTAATGTTTTACATATTTTATAATATATTGTATCTATATATACTTTATATTATATATTTTTTCTCCTTTTATTTTCGCCTCTTTCTCTCATTTTCCTGCTAGTATTTTTGATTTTGCAAAATATATGGTTTTTATGTATATCTTGTAAATCAATCATAACCATACATCAATAAATAAGAAGTTTTAAGTTTAAAGTTTGTAAGTAATGTTTCTTTTAGAAAACATGAGAAATGCTGATATAAATTCGTTGCAATCACGATCTTGTATTATAGATTTTTCAGATTGCTTCATCTGGAGATGATGTCAAGGAATTTTTAATTCCTTTTATACTTGTTATTATCGATATCCTATACATGTTTCTAACTAATTATATGGGACAGAATATAACAGATCACAATAATGACGTCTTTGCTACCGTGTAAGAAATATTATTTTCGACAGATTGTATAAAGTCTCATATCTTAAAGATTATTTTATTAATCCTAGACAGAGGGCCTCTATATGGACCCCAAGTTCTTTTCAAAGTATGCTTCTAAGTTAAGGAAACGACATATTTTCGTGCTTTTTCCATAATTTCACTATCTGGGAGGAGATCGTAACTGATATTAGTAGGTTTAGTCAATAATTGTGACACAGAGTTCAGTTAAAAACCACACTCTCTAAAAGTGAATCAGTGTATTATCACTGTAATCAGTGCTGTACTTATAACTGCTTGTAATCAGTGAGTATTTGATTACAGTGATAATACACTGATTCATTTTTAGAGAGCAGTTTTCGCAGAAAATATTTCGATCATTCAAATTATGAAATGATTGTATGATATGAGAAACTTTACGCTCGTTAGATAATTATATAGATATATAAGGAGTTGATGAAAAATACAAAAAATTTTTTATAACATTTTTTATTTTCTTTTACTTTTCTCATTTTTCAATTCTTAAATTTTCCACATTTATGTGTCTAAATATTTATTAATTATACATTTAAAAAATAATGCAAGATATTACCACAAAACTATATTTTTCTAATAGTTTAATGTATGTTTTTTAAAGCGCTGTTTGAATTGCTAAAATCGATTAATCAGGAAAAAATAATCAAATTGATGAAAAAATGATTTAAATGAAAGAAAGTGATGAAAAAAATGTCTTTTTTTGAACAAAAATTTTTAATAACATCTGCATTTAACCCGTCTAGGGTTAGTATGTTTTCGCGTAGAAATATATGTATATGCTACCTATACGTTGCTACCTATAGGTATGACGTTCAATGGCATTTAGCACCTTTACATATACAGAAAGTAATACTGTTTCTGTTGCAAAGAGGTACCAAAGATTTCACTATAAGCATCGGTCGATTATTCGTCGGATCATTGGAGTGTTTTACTACGGTAAGGATATATGCAGTGCTTTACTACGGTAAGGATAAGGTAATAAATATATTATTAAAATATAGATTCCTTCTCTCAAAGCTACATATTACAAATAAATATTACAGTTGGTGAAAGCTTCAGTCTCTTATTTTACTGTCATGTATTCAACGCAATAATAAGGTAAGAGGAAAAATAATAACGAATAAATTATAATCTAGCAAAAATTTAGTTAATTAAACTTGAATTTTATTTGATAATTTTTTTATATTACATTTGAAAAAGTTAAATTTTAATTCTATAGATTGTATTTGTAGAAAATGTAAGAATTCTCTAAAGATATAAATACATTCACATACACAAGCAATTAAAGAAAGAAAGAAAGAGAGAGAGAGAGAGAGAGAGAGAGAGAGAGAGAGAGAGAGAGAGAGAGAGAGAGAGAGAGAGAGAGAGATTTATAGAATATATAGATTATACAAATTATATAAATTTTTCAATACATCAAGAAATTTCGATTATTTTCCGATTTCAAATATAAAACACTGATACAAATTCAGTTCGATTTATATTATCTTCAAATTATATATTTATTATTTAATTATAATTAACAGATTAGATTAATGTTACATTGTCTTTAAAAATTTCGATTTTTTTTATAAACGATATATAATAAGACATGTCAAATATTATTTTTAACTGTCTAATTTATTTTTACTGTTATTCTTACTATTTGTGAATTTTTAAATTTAAGTATTTTTGTCAAATTGAAGTTAGTAATAAACATACATAAATCGACAGTTGATAATTGTAAAATGTCTATTGCTACTGTGCTGATTGGTAATTAGAAGTTTTACATATACCTTGCTCTGATCCGATCGACCCTTTTAAACAGTATGCGCTTTTTATCTTTACCAGAAAAGTTTAATGTTTTCAATATTGAATGATGCTTGTCTCGAAGATGTGTACGTCATGAGTGCGAACAACAGAATGAAATGTGTAAATTTGTGGTACAAAAAATGTAGCGAATACGCATGTGCGACTTTCGCTCAAATATTCGCTCGATAAATATATTTTCCTATAGTAAACACCCATTAGAACATCCCCGCTATTATATCGATCGTATAATTAGGCATATTGCTGCGAGAAACGCTGTTATATTATAAATATTCTACTTTTACCACTTTATATAGTTGCACAAAATTACACAAAATTGTGTGAAATTTAGTTGCCTTACACAAAATTATGTGAAATTATTTGTTAAGTTTTATATCGCAAGACAAAAGTAATAAAATGTCCGATCGATCAATAAAAAAAAGGAAGGGATAAGTAAAGATTCTCTCTGACTTTCTCGCAGCTATTTGTGCTCCGAACGTCGTACAAAGATGATTGGTTTCGCGGCACAGAATTTTAAACTAAACAGAATTCTATTACGCATTATTGGTTTGTGGCCTCTAGAACAATCAAATTTAACACTACTTCAGTTTATTTTCATGTCCGTTATTATGACGGCGGGCATGATATTTCAGGTAAAACATTATTTCATATAATTTAATAAATATAATAAATCTAATAAATATTATAATTTAATAAATCATTGCAAATTAATTTTTTACAATTTAATTAAAAATATATTATATTTATATTATTATTATATTTATATTTATATTATAATTAAAAAAATTATTATATAAGCTGTATTACAATATAGAATATATAATTATAATTACGTATCAATCTTACGTATTGAATCATTTAATATAAAAATGTACAAAATGATATATAGTGTGACAGAATTCATAATTTGTCAATCACTTTAAAAGAATAATTTGCTAATGCAAACTTATAATAAGACTATTTCTTACAGTTTATGGTATTTATTACATTAAGATGTACTCCGGATCTTATCATTGAAACTTTATCTTATGCATCTTTCTGCAGTACTGTCGTGATAAAGTACAACTTATTTCGTCTTAACATGGAAGCTGTAAATTGATAGTTTATTACTTAGAATTGATAACTTATAAGAACTAATAGTACACAAAATTATAGCTTAATCGTGTGACAAGAAAGAAATTCTTAATGAATAAAATTTACAAAAAAATATAATTTTTAATATATAATATATATACCATTCCAAAAAAAATAGGGAACACTTTTTGTATCTTAAAAATTGGGCTATTTTCAAACCGCTGAAACTCGTCGATAAGTCATCGTAGACAAAAAATTGAAAAAGCATTTTAAAGTTTGAAGTTTCAACTTTAACAGACAGTCGGTGGTTTTTTAAAATTTCTTTATTTTCCTTATTCTGCGCTTGAAAAAAGAACACTGTTTAGTTCCTTAAAATTATGTATTTTTAATACGCCGCAACGTGATAAAAAAATTTTTCTCGAGAAATTCAATTGAAATTCCATAAGTTACAATATTTTGTCTACAAAACGCTTTTTTTAAATTTTTTCTACGATTTTTTTTGACCGAATAATACGATTTTGAAAATAAACTAGTACTTTTTAAATATGATGTCGATACTCGGCGAAAAATCATCGTAAACAAAAAATAAAAAAAGTATTTTGAAGCTTGAAACTTTAACGCGCTATCGTTAGTTTTTTTAAATTTTTTATCTTCCTTGTTCTGTGCTTTAAAAAAGAACATTGTTTTGTTCCTTAAAATTACGTATTTTTGACACTCTGCAGTTCGATAAAAATTACTGGTTTTTGAATGCGCAGAATAAGGAAGATAAAAAAATTTAAAAAAAAACACCAACTGCGCGTCCAAGTTGAAACTTTAAGCATCAAAATGCTTTTTTAATTTTTTGTCTATGATGATTTTTTAACGAGTTTCAGCGGTTTGAAAATTGTTCAATTTTTAGGGTATAAAAAGTGTTCCCTATTTTTTTTAGTGTATGTTAGGTTCAAAAATCGAAAATATTCACCGTGGGTATCACCCCTCCTCTCCCCCTACGGGGGCTTCACTTCCAGGTTCCAGGTGATGTAACCCAAATCTAATTTCGATTTTAAATTAAAAATTATGTCCGAAAATCATATTTGTAAAACTTTTTTGTTTATAACTTTTTTAATAAACAATCAGCGATATAAAACTTTTTGCGCGTTACTCAGGATAATGACTTTGACAACATATGTCCATGTCAAAGTTATTGGTGAGGGGAAAGGAAAAGTTAAATATTTATTTAAATATTTATAGTTAATTATTTATGCACAGATATTTCTCTCACATTGCGTCATGAGTGCATCAATATGCTTCCGTATTGTGGTATTTTTACATTATCAGAACGCGTTTTGGTCGATCATCAAAAGAACTTCAACAAATTTGGCTTTGTATTCTTTTTAAATATATCAAAACGCGTTGTGAGTGTTTTTGAAAGTGCCATGAATTTCGCGTTGTGGCTAACTCTGAGATGTCAAATCGCGTTGTGGGATTTTTTCACTTAGTGAGTGCTTTCGATTTTTGAGCCTAACATATACGAGTACATAGGATGTAATTAAACAAACATACATATACATAGAGAGAGAGAGAGAGCACACTATTACATATAAGACAACAATCCAAATAGAAAAGTCCTGATCAATTGTTGTTCTGAGCTTTCTTCTCGATTTTTATACGGTGTTAAAATTAGTTAATTAATTAGCGCCTATCTATAACGGAAAGCAAGGACAATAGGGCAGGAGTTAAAGAGTAACCAGACAGTCCGTCTATAGATAGGCGCTCATTAGCTAATTTTAATATCGTATAAGAACGAAAAGAAAAATTAAAAATAGCTTAGCTTTTCGATTGGATTTGGATTGTTGTTTTGATCTGATAGTGTGTTCCATATTGTGTTTAGTTAATTCCTGTATACGTACACGCACAATATATACGAAATAATATACACAAAATTGATAATAAATATTAGATGAAGGATTTATTGATGCAACTTCAGGATGTATGTAACGGATTAAAAGATAAAAATGAAATCGCTATTATGAAAGAATATAGTTGCATTTCAAATCGTTACACAACCGTATTTACAAGTAAGTAATATTTTTAGATTTTTAGATTTTTAGATTTTTACATTTGCATATATTTTTATTGGACATAAAACTTTTAATGGAAAAGGAATTGATGTCGATATAGATAATAATAATTTTTCTGCATATTTATATGTATGTAATGCGTTACAAGAGTTGATTAAAATAATTGTCATATGTAAATATACATATAAATGCGTAAACAATGGCAAAAATAGTAATTATGCATAAAAGGGGCCTCTCCGATTTGCTTTATTTTTAAATATGTTATAGGGGAGATCTTCCCGAGTAATTTCGTATATATATATATATATATATATATATATATATATATATATATATATATATAAGGGTCGGACTCGAATAGTTTTGGAGATATAGGCTGAAAATAAGCTCTCTTGAGAGATAAATAAATTTGCGTTGCGGGTGTTTGGTCAATTTCACACATTTTCGAATTTTAGCTCTGAGGGGGGTTCATTTGCGGACCCATGTTCATAAGAAAAAAAAGTCTTATTTTGACCTCTAGAATACGCTCCTAAAGATTAGTGCATCATTTCAGATACACTCTGTATATGTATATATGTGATATAACATCTAAATCAATTTAAATAGATTTTGTGAACAAAATTAATTTGACGATTTCATATAAATCCTTTCAGTAAGTGCTGTTGTCGGCATATTTTTTTTTGCGATTATCGTATCTTGGTCGAATATTCTTCACATTATATTTCCGACAAATGTAATTCAATCACGTCGCCTGCCACTTCCAATGGAATTCCTTGTGGATCAAGAAAAATATTTCTATTGGATTATATTATATCTTGGTGTAGCGGTATGCATCGGGGCAACTGCACTGATAGGAATAGGATCTCTTCTTATAGCGTATGCTCAACATACCTGTGGTATGTTTAGAATTTCCAGGTATGAAACAAATATAGAACTAAATACGAAATTTCGAATTTTAAACAAAATTTTATTTTATCTTGAATAAATCTAATCTCCAGTAAAGATAGGGATGTGTGGGAGGAGGTCAGGCGTGTCTATACGTTCATTCGGTCAACGAGCGGCAGAATCCATCTGTGGCAACGGTATCAACACATATCCTGTAAAAAGAAAGTTTTACACACTCTTTAGCCCAATGAATAATTCCTAGAAAACAATATTCATGGACTAGAAAAATATGTGAAGTGAAAGTGATTGGATCGGGAATCGAATCCGAGTCTTTCCAGGCAACTGTTCTAAACCACTGAGACATCCAGATACTTAATACCGCTTTTTAACACACTCATATTTGCGATTCCACAACAATGTTGAAATCTCGCTCGATGGATGCAATGCTGACGGATGCACTTGCCACAGAGGATCCCTGAAAGGTCGCTCGTTGACCAAATAAGTGCCATTGGAGGTATTCGCATGCATTGCATGCTGGCTTCCGACTGACCTTCTGTAAGAAACGATATTAACTAGCACAACGCCATAGAGTGACCACATCCCTCGAGATCCCTCTAGTAAATAACAATATCCCCACTATGCCGATGGAAAACAGTGGCGAATGAACCCAGGATGGGCCATTGGACCTTGAATAGGCCGTTGGACCCTGAATGGGCCGTGCTTATGTTTACAAAGGCAAAAATTCGATTAATATATTAATTACAGTTATCGTATTAGATGCGCAATGCACATTAATACACTAACAGACATTAAATCGAAGAAAGAGAATTTAATATTGAAAGGAATAATTAGTGCCATAAATATTCATCAGCATGCTTTGAAGTTAGTATTTCTTTTCCATGAGATACACATATAATATAACTAATAATAATCCTTTGGTTTTGAAAGATTATCCAAATATTTGGAGTCCAACATTGAGACAACTTTGTTGTGTTTAATATTCGCCGGAGTGCTCTCTCTAACTCTTAATCTCTTTCGAGTAAGTTTTATATTATATCTTTTCATATCTACTATTTTCAAATAATATTAAATGTATATATTTCACAATATATTACTACGCAATGCATCTATTTTATATCAAGTATTTTTTCTCTTCTTTTCTCTTCTTCCTTCTTTTACTTTCTTGTAAGTATTTTTGATTTTGTAAAATATATGATTTTAATGTAAATATAAATCAATCATATTCTTTCACAAATAAATAAGAAGTTTTAGTTTAAGTAATATTTTTTTAGAGAACATGAGAAATAATGAAGTAGATTTGTTAATCATGAATTTTGTAGGTTTTTCAGATTGTTTCATCCGAATTTAATTTCAAAAAATTATTAATTCCTATAGGATTTATAATTTCGGGTATCTTATATATGTTTATAACTAATTATGTTGCGCAGGATATAACGAATCACAATAATGAAGTCTTTGTTACCGTGTAAGAAACATTATTTTTGACACATTATATAAAGTCCCGCATCTTAAAGATTATTTTATTAAACGTAGATGTGTTCTCGCGTAGAAATATATGTATATGCTATCTGTATATCATCGTATAGGTACGATGTTCAATGGCATGTAGCACCGTTACATATACAGAAAGTAATATTATTTTTACTGCAAAAAGGCAACAAAGATTTTATTTTAAATGCTGGTGGACTATTTTATGGATCGTTGGAATGTTTCGCTACGGTAAAAATGATAAATATATTATTAAAATATATATTCTCAAAGTTACACATATATATATATTACAAAATACACATTACAGCTGGTGAAAACTTCATTCTCTTATTTTACTGTTATGTATTCAACGCAATAATAAGGTATGCAGAGATATAGTAACGAATTGTAATCTGGAAATGATTTTAACTAAATCTGAATATTACTTTATAATCTTTTTTATATTACTTTATATTTCTTTTACGTTCAAAAAAGTTAAATTTTAATTTCATAATTTGCACTTGTAGAAACATAAGAACTCTTTGAAAGTATAAATGTATTCACATGCAATTAAGAAAAGAGACAGATATGTAGAATACGTAGGTTACATATATTAAAAAAATTATGTAGATTTTCAATACATCAAAAAACTGATCATTTTTTTCAAATTTAAAACACTGATACAAGTTCAGTTCGATTTACATTATCTTCAAATTATATTTTCACTATTTGTGATATATTATTACCACATTAATGTTAAATATATAATCTATATGTTGTTAATTTTAGTATCGCTTATCTTCTTTATAGTTTAATTTTTTTATAAAAAGGATTAATGTCATTTATTTCTTTCCCTTGGGGATTGAAAGGCGTTTTTGAAAGAGTGGCCGAACCTTCAACAACACCTCATACATTCTCACTTATGTCCTAACACTTTACATTTTAACATACTAAATCTAAGTTCTATTTCCCATTCTTTCCTTTTCCTTCTTTCTCCCGAAAATCCGGCCTCCAACTGCTTTTTCTCTACTCTTCTTGTTTCTCTTCTCTTTTTCATCTTCACTCATTTCTATCTCTTTCTCTGAGTCTTCTTTTTATTCTCCAGTTCTTCTTCCTTCAATTGCCTCCTGACTTTCCTCTCCATTTCATCCTTCTTTTTTTCTTCGTCTTTGATTCTCCTTTCTTTCCTTACATCCTCTGTTTCCTCTCTCTCCTTTTGCGACTTTTATTTTTCTTTTTCTCTGTTTTCCTTCCCTCTGATTCCATCTTCTATTTCTTTTCACAACTACTGACTTCTTCCCTTTTCTTCCAGCTTTCCTCCTTTTTTTTCCTACTTCTTTCTTCCTTTCCTCTTTTTCCGGGAGGGGCGAGGGGATTCATTTGCACCGCTCCTTATCGATTCTGACTTTTCTTCCATTGCCCTCTCCTCTTAGCTTCATACATCTTTTACACCTATCCCACTTCCTTTCTCTTCTTCTTCCAACTCGATGTTTCCTTGACATCTCCCTTGCACTTGACCGAATTTGAATCCGGATCTTCATGCCTCAGAATCCAACACTCAACCTTCTTCATCATGATCGCCCTTAGTTTAATATTTTTATAATAAAAACCAAAAAGATGGTGCAAGAAATATATGAAGATTTGGAAATAATACTATTTTCAATAAGAATGTGATTATCTTTGAATATAACGACAACAAATATCTTGTGTATGTAAAGCTATAAAGGAATTTTAAAAATAAGTATATAAAAGTATTATCTTATACATGCTATATATCAATTAACAGATTAGATTAATGTTACATTGTCTTTAAAAATTTCGATTTTTCTTATAAACAATATATATAATAAAACATGTCAAATATTATTTTTAACTGTCTAATTTATTTTACTGTAATTCTTACTATTTGTGAATTTTTAAATTTAAGTATTTTTCGTCAAATTGAAGTTAGTAATAAACATACATAAATCGACAGTTGATAATTGTAAAATGTCTATTGCTACTGTGCCGATTGGTAATTAGAAGTTTTACATATACCTTGCTCTGATCCGATCGACCCTTTTAAACAGTATGCGCTTTTTATCTTTACCAGAAAAGTTTAATGTTTTCAATATTGAATGATGCTTGTCTCGAAGATGTGTACGTCATGAGAACAACAGAATAAAATGTGTAAATTTGTGGTACAAAAAATGTAGCGAATACGCATGTGCGACTTTCGCTCAAATATTCGCTCGATAAATATATTTTCCTATAGTAAACACCCATTAGAACATCCCCGCTATTATATCAATCGTATAATTAGGCATATTGCTGCGAAAAACGTTGTTATATTATAAATATTCTCTACTTTTACCACTTTATATAGTTGCACAAAATTACACAAAATTGTGTGAAATTTAGTTGCCTTACACAAAATTATATGTTAAAATTTATATCGCAAAAGAGAAGTAATAAAATATTCGGTCGATCAATAAAAGAAGGAAGGGATGAGTAAAGATTCTCTTTGACTTTCTCGCAGTTATTTATGCTCCGAACGTCGTAAAAAGATGATCAGTTTCACGGCACATAGTTTTAAACTAAACAGAATTCTATTACTCAGTGTTGGTTTGTGGCCTTTACAACAATCGAATTTAACACGACTTCAGTTTATTTTCATGTCTGTTATTATAACAGCGGGTACTCTATTTCTGGTAAGACAATATTCCATATTTTTATTTGAAATGATGAATCATCGCAAATTAATCTTTTACAATTAACACAGTACTTAAGAATATCCTAATTTAGGCTATAATAAAATTATTATATAAGCTGTTACATAAGCATTACAATACATAGATTATGTAATTACAATTATGTATCACATCTTAATCCAATGATATACAAATGTACAAAATGATACCTAGTGCGATACAGAATTCATAATTTATAAATCGTTTTAAAAGAATAATTTGTTAATGCAACCTTTTAAGATTATTTCTTACAGCTTACGGCATTTATTACATTAAGATGTACTCCGGATCTCGTCACTGAAATTTTATCTTACGTATGTTTCTATAGTAATTTTGTGATACAGTATAACTTATTTCGTTTTAACATAAAAGATGTAAGTTGATAGTTTATAAAATTGATAACTTATAAGAACTGATAATTCACTAGTTCATAGCTTGATCGTGTGATAAAAAAAATTCTTGTTAAATAAAATATATGAAAAAATATAGTTTCTAATACATAATATACGTATATACAAACACGCACACGAAATAATATACATAAAGTTGGTGATAAATGACAGATGAAGAATTTCATGATGCAACTACAGGATGTATATAACGGATTAAAAGATAAAAACGAAGTCGCTATTATGAAAGAATATAGTTCTAATGCAAACCGTTACACAACTGCATTCACAAGTAAGATAATATTTTTAGATTTTTACATTTTTACATTTTTTTTTTAGATTTTACATTTTTTCTATATTTCTCTCTCTCTCTATTGGACATAAAAATTTTAATTGGAAAGATATTAATGTCGATAAACATCATAATAATTTCTCATATTTATAAGTGTTATATGTATTTCGCATATTTATATGTATGTAATACGTCACAAGAATTCATTAAATATTTGTTACACATGTAAATCGAATAAATAAGTATATGAAATAAAATAAAATATAAAAAATAATATAAAATATAATATGTCCAAAAGACCAAATAGAAAAAAACCACTGTAAAGTTACAGTGTTGTAACTTATGTGAACGATCGATTATAAAAGTTTCGTCAGAAATTTATATATTAAATTAAAATATACAGAGTGTCCGATAACTTTTGACACTCGAAGTGTGCAGAAAAGCGGGTTAAACAAAGTAGAAAAGTTCTTGCATTTTGTGTTCTTCATTAATTATTGCGAAGATCACAAAACGGTAGGACTTTTAGAACTGAGTAGAATGTAAGGACTTTTCTACTCACAATCAGTTTAATACCCTCTACCTGCACACGAAAGTTTCGGTGATTATTACGGGTTACCCTGTATATATGTGTGTATATGTGATATAACACCTAAATTAATTTTAAAAAATTATAAAGAAGAAAGAAATTAATACGAAGAAAATGATAAAGAAGAAACAAATTAATACGATTCTATTTGAATCCATTTAGTAGCGAGCGTTTGTGGCATATTTGGTTATATGGTTATCATATTTTGGCCGGATATTATGCATATTATAATACCGACAAATGTAACTCAATCACATCGCTTGCCAGTTCCGATAGACTATTTTATGGATCAAGAAAAATATTTCTATTGGATTGTGTTATATCTCAGTATAGCGATATTCATCGGGACGATTTCAACGGTAGCAGTAGGATCTATTCTAATCGCATATATTCAATGTACCTGTGGTATGTTTAAAATTTCCAGGTAAGAAATGTACATAGAAATAAATACGAATTTTAGAATTTTAAATAAATTCTATTTCTAACTTGAAGAAATTTAATACTTATTTTTATAAAGGCAAAAGATATAAAATTAATATATTAATTACAGTTACCGTATTAGATGCGCAATGCATATCAATATGCTAGAAAACATTAAATCGAAGAAAGAGAATTTAATATTGGAAGGAATAATTAGTGCCGTAAATATACATCGGCAAGCTATAAAGTTAGTATTTCTATTCCGCGATATACATATATAATATGACTAATAATAATCCTTTGGTCTTGAAAGATTATCCAAATTTTTGGAGTCCAAAATAGAGACTATGATGTTTTGCTTAATAATGTTCGGAGTACTCTCTCTGAGTCTTAATCTCTTTCGAGTAAGTCTCATATTATGTTTTTATGTCCTCTATTTTTAATCAATATTAATGTTTTACATATTTCATAATATTGTATCTATATATACTTTATATTATATATTTTTTCTCCTTTTATTTTTCCTCCTTTCTTTCATTTTCCTGCTAATATCTTTGATTTTGCAAAATATACTTCTATGTACATATAAAGCAATCGCACCTATTTACCAATAAATAAGAAGTTTTATTGTAAGTAATATTTTTTTAGAGAACATGAGAAATGATGACGTAAATTTGTTAATCACGATCTTGTATTGTAGGTTTTTCAGATTGTTTCATCCGGATATGATATCCAAGAGTTATTAATGCCTTTTGCATCTGTATCTATCGGTATATTATACATGTTTATAGGTAATTATGCTGCGCAGAATGTAACGGATCACAACAATGACGTCTTTGCTACTGTGTAAGAAACATTATTTTTGATACATTGTACGAAATCTCGTATCTTTAAGATTATTCTATTAAATTAAATGTAGATGTGTTAGTGTGTTTTTGTGTAGAAATATATGCATATGTTATTTGTACATGATCGCATAGGTATGATGTCCAGTGGCATGGAACACCGTTACATATACAGAAAGTAATACTTTTTCTACTGCAAAAAGGAGCCAAAGAGTTTACTTTAGGTGCCGGTGGATTATTTGTCGGATCGTTGGAATGTTTCACCACGGTAAAAAGATAATAAGTATATCATCAAAATATATATTCAAAGCTACATATTACAAAATAAACATTACAGTTGGTGAAAACTTCATTCTCTTATTTTACTGTGATATATTCAACGCAATAATAAGGTAAGAGCAGAAATAGTAAGAAATAAATTATAATCAGGCAAAAATTTAGTTAACTAAACTTGGATATTATTCTTCACAAGTCTTATATTACGTTCAAAAAAGTTAAATTTTAATTTCATAGTTTATATTTGTAGAAACATAAGAGCTCTCTGAAGATAAAATGTATTCACACACAAGTAAAAAAAGAGAGAGATACATAGAATACACAGATTACAT
This sequence comes from Camponotus vicinus, assembly GCF_025532165.1. NCBI lineage: Eukaryota > Metazoa > Arthropoda > Insecta > Hymenoptera > Formicidae > Camponotus > Camponotus vicinus. The sequence continues at coordinate 16,638,074 of NW_028141980.1, forward strand.
AGATTACATAGACTACATAGATACATTCACATAAATTACATAGATTTTTGATGCATCAAAAACTGATTTTTCTCATTTTTCGATTTTAAATATAAGACACTGATATAAATTTACATTATTCTCAATTATATTTTCATTATTTGCGATATATGTATTACCATATTACTTTTAAAAAAATAATGTATACATTTACATGTATACGTCTGTTAATTTTATCATCTATCTTTTTTATATTTTAATGGTTTTATAATTGAAACCCAAAAAATGATGTAAAAAATTTTGGAAATAATATTGTCTTCAATAAGAATGTTATTATCTTTAGATATAACGATAATTTGAGTATTTTATGTAAAGATGTTGCAAAAATGTATACTATAAGAGAATCTTGAGAATGATACGTATAAAAATCTGATCTATTATGCATGTTACACAGAGTATTCATTTTAAAACTTTCCGTTTATTTTATGATTGACTATTTTTTGCGAAAAATGTCAAAAGACGTCAATTTTGTTTTCGGTATGGAATTTAAATAGGTACATTAAATGCAACGAAATTTTTTCATCTTCTTCGTCGGGATAGCTATCCGTTCAAAAATCTTAAATGTCCCGACGAAGGAGATGAAAAAATTTCGTTGCATTTAAATTCCACCTCGAAAACAAAATTGACGTCTTTCGGCATTTTTCACAAAAAATAATCGTAAAATAAGCGAGTGGAAAGTTTTAAAATGAACACCCCGTTATATTAAATAACAGATTCGATTAACGTTGTTTTTAAGAATTTCGATTTTTCGTATATGAGATATATGTATAATGAAAACATATCAGAGATATTATTTTTAAACATCTAATTTATTCTTACCGTTAGCGTTCGAATTTTTAAGTTGAAGCATTTTATAAAAAAAAAAGTAAGTAATAAACATACAAAGCAACAACAATTGTAACATGTCGCTATTATTTTTTAAAATAATTTTACCGCGCTAATTGATAATTATAAGTTTAACAAATACTATGTATGTACACACGTCTGATCGATCCTTTTAAACAATATACACTTTTGATCTTTGCCAGATAAATTCAATGTTTCTATTAGTTAATGACATTTGTCTCGAAGATGTACGTCAGGAGTGCAGACAATAGAATGAAACGTATAAATTTGTGATACAAGAAATGTAGCGAATACGCATGTGCAACTTTCGCGCAAGTAATTTCCTCGATAGATATTTTCTCCTATTTTCTTATGGTAAACACCCGCTCGAACATCTCTATTACATTGATCGTATAATTAGGGACATTATTGCGAAAAACACCGTTACATTATAAATTCTACTTTTACGTTATATAGTTGCACAAAATTACACAAAATTATGTGAAATTTTATGCTAAAATTTATATCGGAAAAGAAAAGTAATAAAATATTTGATCAATCAATGAAAAATGAAAGGGATAGTGAAGATTCCCTCTGACTTTCTCATAACTATTTGTGCTCCGAACGTCGTAAAAAGATGATCGGTTTAGTGGCACAGAATTTTGAATTAAACAGAATTCTATTACTCATTGTGGGTTTGTGGCCTTTACAACAATCGAATTTAACACGACTGCAGTTCATTTTTATGTCCGCTATTGTGACAGTGGGTATTATACTTTTGGTAAGACATTATTTTATACTTTATTTGATATGATAAATCATCGCAAGTTAATCTTTTATATACAATTAGCACAGTACTCAAAATATCTTAATTTGGACTATTATGAAATTATGATATAAGCTGTATTAAAATATATAGAGTATATAATTACAATTACGTATCACATCTTAGGCGAATCATATACAAATTTACAAAATGATACCTAGTGCGATATAGAATTTATAATTTGTTAATCGTTTTAAAAGAATAATTTGTTAGAGCATAATTGTAATAAAAATATTTCTTACAGCTTATGACATTTATTACATTTAAATGTACTCCAGATCTTATTATTGAAATTTTATCTTATGTATGTTTATGTAGCATTGTTGCGATACAGTATAACTTATTTCATTTTAACATAAAAGCTGTAAGTTGATAGTTTATAAAATTGATAGCTTATAAGAATTAATAATTCACAAGTTCATAGCTTGATCGCGTGACAAAAAAATTCTTGTTGAATAAAATATATGAAAAAATATAGTTTCTAATATATAATATATACATATATATACCAACACTCACAAACAATATACATAAAGTTGGTGATAAATGACAGATGAAGGATTTATTGATACAACTTCAGGATATATGTAACGGATTAAAAGATAAAAACGAAATCGCTATTATGAAAGAATATAGTTATATTGCAAACCGTTACACAACTGCATTCACAAGTAAGATAATATTTTTAGATTTTTTTACATTTATCTATATTTCCCTCTCTCTTTCTCTCTCTTTCTCTCTGTCTCTATTGCACATACAAATTTTAATGGGAAAGAAATTGATATCGATAGACATTATAATAATAATTTCTCAAATTTGTGTATGTGTTATATGTATTTCGCATATTTACATGTGTGTAATACATCACAAGAGTTCATTAAAATATTTGTCACACATGCAAATATATAAAAAATAATATAAAATATAATATATCCAAGAAATCAAATAGAAAAAAGGTACTGTAAAGTTACAATAGTTATAACTTATGTGAATATCTACTTATAAAATTTTGTTAGAAATTTATACATTACATTAAATTATATAAATGTTATATGTATATATATATATATATATATATATATATATATATATATATATATATACATATAACATTTATATTTTATTATTACATTAACATTTATATTTTTATTTACACACACACACACACACACATATATATATATATATATATATATATGTGATATAACATCTAAATTAATTTAAAAAAAATTTTCAACAGAAATTAATACAATTCTTTTAGTAGCGACCGTTTGTGGCATGTTTGCTTTTATAGTTAGCATACTTTGGCAGAATATTATGCATATTATATTACCGAATGTAACTCAATCACATCAACTGCCGTTTACAATGGAATATTTTATCGATCAAGAAAAATATTTTTATTGGATTGTGTTATATGTCGGTGTGGCAGTATGTATCGGGATAACTTCAATGATAGGAATAGGATCTATCCTTATCATGTATATTCAATGTACCTGTGGCATGTTTAGAATTTCTAGGTAAGAAACAAACGTAGAAAAAATACAAAATTTTGAATTTTAAACAAAATTCTATTCCTATCTTGAATATAATACTTATTTTTACAAAGGCAAAAGATATAAAAATAGTATTAAATATTAAAATAGATATTAAAGATATTAAAGATATTAAAAGATATTATTATAGTATATATATTAATTACAGTTATCGTATTAGATGCGCAGTGCATATTAATACGCTAGAAAACATTAAATCGAGGAAAGAGAATTTAATATTAGAAGGAATAATTAGTGCCATAAATATACATCGGCAAGCTATGAAGTTAGTATTTCTATTCCGCGATATACATATATAATATGACTAATAATAATACTTTGGTCTTGAAAGATTATCCAAACTTTTGACGTCTAAAATTGAGATAATGATGTGCTGCTTAATAGTACTCGGAGTGATCTCTTTGAGTCTTAATCTCTTTCGAGTAAGTTTTATATTATGTCTTTATATTTACTATTTTCAAATAATACTTAATATATACGGGATAGTTTAAAAGTCTGGAAACGACAAATTATTTCTGAAAGTAGTAGTCCTATGGGAAAACATTTTAGACAAAAGTTGTAGAACGATTAGTTTAAAATCTATTTACTGATCTTATAAGTTTAACCTTGGATTGCGTCGCCAAGATCAAGGCAAGGTTACCTTATTAAATTTTTTATACGGAACCTACTTTTTATTGCATATTCTTGCTCATAGTTTATCTTGAGAAATTTTCAAAACACTGTAATTAAGTTATCTTTATTAAGTACTTTTCGAGTTATAAGAGTTGAAATGATTTCTTAATTTTACATAAATTATAAAATATCTCGCAAAATGTTTATTTTTCGATAATCTTACCTTAATACTTTTATGCACAAAATAATGAGAGAAATCAATCGGTGTAAAGAAAACACATATTTGTTTTTAAGAAAAAATATTTAATTTGCAATTAATAATTACATACAACATACAGGGTAAGTTTTATTGCTTGCGTCAATCTTTTTATCATGCGGGAGATTACCGACTGCATAATAAATTGATCGGTACATAAATGTCAATTATTTGGATCGACCGTATCGTAGGCCCGAATATAATATGTATAATAGTAATAATAATAATAATAATAATAATAAATATGTAGCTTTAATAATAATAATAATAATAATAATAATAAATCCATACTACATAATTTCAGCTTTTAATTTGCTTTAATTGTACACATTATATTCGGGCCGTCGATACGGTCGATCCAAATATAATTGACATTTATGTACCGATCAATTTATTAAGCAGTCGGTAATCTCCCGCATGATAAAAAGATTGACGCAAGCAATAAAACTCACCCTGTATACTTTATATTAAGATTTTTTTTCTTTTTTTTTTCTCCCACTTTCTGGTTAATATTTTTGATTTTGCAAAATATACGATGTTTATGTATATATAAATCAATCATATCATTCACCGATAAATAAGAAGTTTTATTGTAATATTTTTTTAGAGAACATAAGAAATGATAACGTAAATTTATTGTTATCGATCTTGTATTGTAGGTTTCTCGGATTATTTCATACGGATATGATGTCAAAGAGTTATTAATTCCTTTTGCATTTGTAGCTATCGGTATCTTATACATGTTTATCGGCAATTATGTTGCACAGAATGTAACGGATCACAACAATGACGTTTTTACTACTGTGTAAGAAACATTATTTTTAACACATTGATGACATCTCGTATCTTTAAGATTATTTTACAAAATGCAGATGTGTTAGTGTGTTTTTCTATAGAAATATATACATATATTATCGGTACATGATCGCATAGGTATGATGTCCAGTGGCATGTAACACCGTTACATATACAGAAAGTAATACTGTTTCTACTGCAAAGAGGAGCCAAAGATTTTACTTTAGGTGCCGGTGGATTATTTGTCGGATCGTTAGAATGTTTCACCATGGTAAAGATAATAAATATATTATCAAAATATATTCTCAAAGCTACATATTACAAAATAAACATTACAGCTGGTGAAAACTTCATTCTCTTATTTTACTGTGATATATTCAACGCAATAATAAGGTAAGAGCAGAAATAGTTAGAAATAAATTATAATCTGGCAAAAATCTAGTTAACTAAACTTGGATATTATTCTTCACAAACCTTATATTACGTTCAAAAAAATTAAATTTTAATTCCATTGTTTGTACTTGTTGAAACATAAGAGCTCTTTGAAGATAAAATGTATTCACACACAATTAAAAAAAGAGAGAGGTACGTAGAATACACAGATTACATCGACTATATAGATACATTCACATAAATTACACAGATTTTCAATGCATCAAAAACTGATTTTTTCTCATTTTTCGATTTGAAATATAAAACACTGATACAAATTCATTTCAATTTATATTTTCAATTATTCTCAATTATATTTTTATTATTTGCGATATATTTGTGTTATTTTTAAATAAGTAATGTATACCTTGATAATTTTTGAGTCTTCCTTTTTTATATTTTAATGGTTTTATAATCGAATCACAAAAATAATGCAAAAAAAATTTTGGAAATAATACTGTCTTGAGTAAGAATATTAATATCTTTAGATTTAAGGATAATTTAAGTATTTTATATAAAGATGAGATGTTGCAGAAACGTATGTAAAAATTTATTATAACAGAATCTTAAATAATACACGTACAAAAATTTTATCTATTATACATGCTATATATTAAATAACAGATTCGATTAACGTTGTCCTTAAGAATTTCGATTTTTTGTATACGTATAATGAAGACAGTTTTCGCGTGAATTTTTAAGTATTTCTTTTTATCAAATTGAAGTAAATAATAAACATACAAAGCAACAATTGATAATTGTAAGATGTTATTATTTAGTTTTTAAAATAACTTTTCCACTAATTGCTAATTAGAAATTTAACAAATACCATACGAACAAATCCGACCGACTCTTTTAAACAGTATAAGCATTTGATTTTTGCCAGAAAAGTCCGATGTTTTCAATTTGATTCTCGTCTCGAAAATCATACGTACATCATGAGTACGGACAATAGAAATGTGTAATTTTGCGGTACAAAAAAGTAGTGAATACGGATGTGCGACTATTGCGCAGGAAATTTTCGTTCAATCAATATTTTTTTTATTTTCTTATAATAAACACCCTCGCTGAAATATCTCCGCTATTTTATCAATCGCATAATTAAAGACTTTATCGCGAGAAACACTTAAAAATTGTAAATATTTTACTCTTACCGCGTCGTATATTTGCGTCGGCTTGTCTTATATGAAATAATAAATTTACATTGAAAGAGAAAAGTAATAGATGGACAGATAGATTATCTGATTTTTTCAAAAATGCCGGATATTGTTCGAATTTGCTGGTTTACACAGCACCCATTAACAATATCGAGATACTTCGTCAACGTGTTGAATAAGGTTGTCAGCAAATTCGAGCAATACCCGGAATTTTTGAAAAAGTCAGGCAATCTATGATGAGACGTGTTAAAGCATGTATTCAAGTAAGAGATGGCCACTTCTGGTAAGCTTAACCATGTTAATTCTATTAGTAAAATAAAACTATTGGTAAAGGTTGTAATTCTCGGAAATAAGGTCATATCGGACTTGTGTTATATGAACTTTTTTTCTTATTTTTGTCCTGAATTTACCATTGCAATACTTCCCACTTATTAGGAAACACTCTGTATAAATATTATGTGTATATAAATGATATAACACGCCTAAATAAATTTAAAAAATTTAGCGACAAAAATTAATACGACGATTTAATATTTGAATCCTTTTAATAACGGGCATTTGCAGCGTATTTGCTTTTACGATCATTGTACTTTGATCGAATATTCTCCATATTATATTACCGATAAATGTAACTCAATTACATTACCTGCCGTTTACGATGGAATCCTTTACCGATCAAAAAAAAAATTTCCATTGGATTTTGTTATACGTCAGTGTGGCAGTATGTATTAGTGTGGCAGTATGCATCAGGATGACTGAAACAATAATAATAGGATCTATTGTTATCATGTACATATGCTCAATGTATCTTTGATATGTTTAGAATTTCCAGATCAAAAACATACACAGAAATAAATACGTATAGAAATAAAATTAATTTGACAAAAATTTAGTTAACTCTAATCTGGAATATTTCTTTATTAAAATCTGTTTTTATTATATTTAAAAGAGTTAAATGTTTTAATCTCATAGTTTATATTTGAAGAGAGAGATATAAGAGAGTGATTTCTGAAAATATAAATATATTCAATTAAAAAAAGAAAGGGTGAAAAACGCAAAATAGATTAAAGAAGAAATATATAAATTTATAAATTATATAAAGAAGAATGATATAAATCACATATATTACATAGATTATAAAAATTATATAGATTTTCAATGCTACAAAAAATTAATATAAAACATTGATACAAATTCATTTCAATTTATTTTCAACTTATATTTTCACTATATTTTCATTAGTCATATATTGTCACATTACTTTTTAATAAATAATGTATTCCTCGATAATGTTAATATAGCTTGATTTTTTATATTTAATATTTTATAATGAATGGGTTTCATATATACGAAAGAAATATCCAGATTTTGAAAATAATGCAGTCTTCAATAAGAATCTCATTACTTTTACATATAATTTAATAATTTTTATGTCTTATGTATATATGCAATGCTATAACAGAATCTCTTAAAAATGACATATAAATTATTATCTATTATATACATACATGTACACACACACACACACACCCATACACATATACATATATATCAATAAGGTAATCAATAGATTTGATTAATATTAAATTGCCTCAATAATTTCGATTTTTTGTATTAGCTTGTAGCTTTCGTTTATGCGATGTTTAATGAGACATGTCACACATAATTTTTATACTAATTTATTCTTATTATTACGGTCTATGAATTATTTAGTTTAAATATTTCGTTGATCAAAATGATATAAGAAAGTAATAAAGATTTTTATAAAATATATAAAGTAACAGTTGTGATTATTACATGATGATATTTATTTTTTTAAAAAGATAATTTTTATCATACCAATTTATAATTAAGAGTTTAACATATATTATATATAGATCTGATCGATTCTTTTAAATAATATTAACTTTACCAAAAAGGCTCGATGCTTTCGATAGTAAACGACATTTACTTAAAGAAAATGTACAAGCGTACATCACGAGAGCGGACAACTGAATGAAAGGTGTAAATTTATGATACAAAAAAAGTAGCGAATACGCATGTGCAACTTTCGCGCAAGTAATTTGCTCGATAAATATTCACTCTCTTATTTTCTTATACTTCTATTATAAGTATTACACTCTTATTTCTTATTTTCTTAAACATTCGCTCAAACATCTCCACTATTACATCGATCGCATAATTAGGACATTATTGCGAGAAATACTGTTAAATTGCATATATTTTACTTTTACCGTGTCGTATATTCGCTTTGACTTACGTTACACGAAATTATATGGAATTTGTGCTAAAATTTACATCGGAAGAAAAAAGTAATAAAATATCTGATCGATCAATGAAAAAAGAGAAAATAAAGGAATACTCCCGCGGCGATTTTCATGAGGTTATTTGAGCTCCGAACGTCATAAAGAAATGATCGGTCTTGAGACTTATAATTTTAAATTAAATAGAATTCTATTACTTATTATTGGCTTGTGGCCTCTACAACAATCGAACCTAACTCGACTTCAGTTTGTTTTTATGTCTACTATTCTGATGGCAGGTATTATGTTTCAGGTAAGTCAATATTTCATATTTTGATATGATAAGACATCACAAATTAATCTTTTAGAACCAGCGCATAACTTAAGAATATGTTAATTTAAATTAATAAAGTGATAAATTATAATATGTATAGTATACATAATTACGTATTTCATTTTAATTGAATCATTTTATATATTAATATGTGAAATGACATCTTCTAGTATGACACAGATTTCATATTTATTTATCGCTTTAAAAAAAAGTAAATTCTTAATGCAAATTTATAATAGATTATGTTACTTGCAGCTTACAACTTTTTTAACATCAAAATGTACGCCGGATTTTGTCGCTAAGATTCTGTCTTCCACATCTTTTTTTAGTTTAATCGCGATAAATTATAACTTATTTTATCTCAACATGAAACCTGTAAGTTGATAGCTTATGAACAAGAGCCCGGATATCGGTGCCGTTTTCCCCACGTAAAAAAAAATATAATAATTTATTATATTATTTTATATTTTATATATTATGTACATATTATTTTTTTATTATATTATTTTATATATTATGTATAATATCAAATAAACATATATTCTATATTAATATATATATATATATATTTTTTTTTCTACGCGACGGTGCCCTCTTTGCTACCATCACTAGACTGGCATAGACGCCACTGCTTTTCGCGGCGCTCGGCCGCTAGCATGCACTTGGAGTGAGAAAAACGGCATCGAGATCCGGGCTCCCAGATTTGTAATTTATAAGAAATGATAATTCACAAATTAAGTAGTTTAAGATCGCGTGACAGGATGATTTGTCGAGTAAAATTAAATAAAATAATTTTTAAATTTATATATATATATATAAAATATAATAATATATATATACATAAATACATACATATGAAAATGATGTACATAACTTTGCTGAAATGATAGGTGAAAAATTTATTGGTACAACTTCAGAATATATGTAACGGATTAAAAGATGAGAACGAAATCGCTATCATGAAAGAATATAGTTGCAATGCGAAACGTTTCACGATTGTACTGACAAGTAAGAGAATCTTTTTTTTATTTTTAAGAATATCTATATTTCTATTTAACATGTTATGAAAGTCATAAAAGTTTCAATAAAAGTGAATTTGATTTCGATAGATTATATTATAACAATTTCTCTGCATATTTATGTACAAGTTTAATATTAGATGATTTTATTAAAACATTTGTCACATATACAAACATATAAAAACTAATATCAAATATGATGAAGAAAGTCAAATAAAAAAAATGAAATTATAAAGTTATAAGAGTTAATATTATTATACGAATAAAATTGATTATAATTTATTTAATTTATTTAGAAATACATACATTAAATTTAATTATATAAATGTTATATATATATATATATATATATATATATATATATATATATATATATATATATATATACATACAGGGTGGGCCATTTTAATTTATGCACCCAAATTTCTTTGTACCTAAGACAGATACGGAAAAATGATTCAGACAAAAGTTTTATGGTTTCGAGGGGGCCATAAGATGGTATCATTAGTTTGACCTTGAAGAGTTATTTGAAGGTCACATGAAGGTCACCTTTAATTTCTTAAATGGAACCTACTATTTGTCATTGCATATTCTTGTAGCTTATCTCGAGAGCTTTCCAAAATACTATAATTAAGTACTTTTTTGTTAAGTACTTTTTGAGTTATGAGGCTTGAAATAATTTCTTAATTTTACATAAACCGTAAAATATCTTGTAAAATATTCATTTTTCGATTATCTTACCTTAATACTTTTATGTACAAAATAATGAGAGGAATCAATTGGTGTAAAGAAAACACATAGTTGTTTTTAAGAAAAAATATGGAATTGTTAATTGCAAATTACATATTTTTTCTTAAAAACAACTATGTGTTTTCTTTACACCAATTGATTCCTCTCATTATTTTGTACATAAAAGTATTAAGGTAAGATAATCGAAAAATGAATATTTTACAAGATATTTTACGGTTTATGTAAAATTAAGAAATTATTTCAAGCCTCATAACTCAAAAAGTACTTAACAAAAAAGTACTTAATTATAGTGTTTTGGAAAGCTCTCGAGATAAGCTACAAGAATGTGCAATGACAAATAGTAGGTTCCATTTAAGAAATTAAAGGTGACCTTCATGTGACCTTCAAATAACTCTTCAAGGTCAAACCAATGATACCATCTTATGGCCCCCTCGAAACCATAAAACTTTTGTCTGAATCATTTTTCCGTATCTGTCTTAGGTACAAAGAAATTTGGGTGCATAGATTAAAATGACCCACCCTGTATATATATATATATATATATATATATATATATATATATATATATATATATATATATATATGATATAATGATACTTCAATCAATTTAAAAGACTCTGCGAGAGAAATTAATACAATAATAATATATTTTAATCTTTTTAGTACTTGGCGGCTTTAACATATTTGTAATTATCGTCGCTGCAAATTGGTCAAGTATATTTTATATTATATATCCGAGAAACATAACACAATCACGTCGCTTGCCGATTACAGTGGAATATTTTGTCGATCAAGAAAAGTATTTCTATTTGATTCTGTTACATATCATCGTATCATTGTGCATCGGGACAACTGTAATGATAGCAATAGGAACAATGCTTCTTGTATATTTTCAATATACCTGTGGTCTGTTTAGAATTTGCAGGTAAAAGACAAACATAGAAATAAATAAAATTTCGGATTTAAACAACAGTCTATTATTATCTTAAACAAATCAGTGCTTATTTGACAAAAAAGAAATACGGATGAATATTTTAATTACAGTTATCGTATTAAACACGCAGTGCACGTCAATTCATTAGAAAATATTAAACTGAAAAAAGGAAATTCAATGTTGAAAGGAATAATTAGTGCCGTAGATATACATCAGCAAGCTATAAAGTTAGTATTTCTATCTTATGATATACATATATGTATAAAATATATATGTCTAATAAAATAATTTGATCTTGATAGTTTATCCAGACTTTTGGAATCCAACATTGAGATAATGTTGTTTTGTTTAATATTGATCCTAGTAATCTCTATGAGTCTTAATCTCTTTCGAGTAAGTTTTAAATTGTTTTTATATTTATTATTTTCAAGCAATACTTAATATCAAGAGACATGGTAGCGTCTCGGAAAAGCAAGGCATCCCATATATTTATATATACGTGTTGGATAGTCTATATTTGTCTATATTTTCGCTGTAATCTGTTCTTTATCTAACCTGCTTTATAAATATTATATGATGCAAAATTTCGATATAAATTTTTTTTTTAAATATCACTTCCCCCGGTGATCGGTCATTGCGTTAGAAGATTTAAAATTTGACAGATCTGAGATTTAATAATTTTGAGATTATATATATATATAGACAAATAAAGTAAGATAAAAGTTTGAAAGTGTGAAAAAGGTAATGTATAATTCTCGAGGAATATTTGCAATATAATTAATTTTAACGACCTGTTTAGTGGATGAGTAGTAATGTTTGAAATTAAATGTTTAAATGGAAAGGAATGTATCGGCATTTTGATTCTTGCGAACCTTCATATTACGCAATATTTAATTATTTTAATATAAAGTGTCAACATTTTCGAGAACGTTAACTCGAGTATTGATAAATCCCGACATATATGATAAAAAGTTAGAATTACATTTTTTAATATTAATCTAAACATACGTAATAAATATTTTTAAATCAAAAATAATTTATGTCATAGATAAAAAAAATAAAATTTCATTAAAAAAAAATTTAAAATATATTTTACATTATACGTTTCCTTCGAGATAGCATTTTTTAAAAATAGATTTAATTAAGTAATTACACTTCACATTACTTTTTATACATCACATCTAAATAATATTTATTTATCATATATAAATCATCAAAATGCTCTATATAATTGAATCCATAAAGAAATAACAAGAATTATATGTATGTAGGATACATCTATGAAATATTGTTTGAGATTAGCAGTAGTAGGAATTATATTGTGTAGAATTTCTTTATGGAATAATATGAAATAGATTTACAATTAATATTTTAGCAGAGCAACGATTATAGATGGAATAAAAAGTGTAGAACAAAAACAAACTAGCTTTTAAATAAATAATATATTGCATAAATATTAACATATATATAACAGTATAAATATTAACAATAAATATTAACAATAAATATTAACATATAACAGTTTTTGCTGTTTTTCAATAAGTTAAGTTATTTCATGTAAAATTGCACGAATATATTACACGAATTATCTTGTTATGTGTCTTACATGTAAGAGCATTCATGAGTTATCTTGCACATATAAGTATCTATATTTATCAATGAGATTCTGTTAATAATAAATAAATAATATTTTAAGATAATAAGTAATGTTAAATGATTATTTGATACAACTATCCAAAAGTACTACACAGAAGAAAAATATATAGCTTCATATTGTATAAGTAAAATAAATATAATTATTATTATAAATTAAATATAAATATAAATATAAATGTGCGTGTGTGTGTTTAAAAAAAAATAAAATAAAAAAGCATAAGTTTTTACTCTTATATTTGGCGCAATTTTTTTATATCATTCCTTTGAAAGAAATTAAGACAATTATTACCACACGATTAGTTCTCAATAATAAATATTTTTTAAATTAATATAACTCTATTTTGTACAGTTACAAATTAAAATAACGCTATTTCGTCAAAGTATTTCATAAATGTAGATTATTTTATAATAGGTTTATTGTAATAGTTTTTTTAGTAATATTCGTTTTCCAATTAGAACATACAGTTGGTGTTTTTTTTTTGAAAAGTAAACTTTTAGTTATTTTATATATGTATATTTCACAGTATGTGTATATATTATTTTGAAGAAAGACTGCATATATTTTTTCCTTTTTCTCTTTTCCTTCCTTTGTCCGTCTTTTCCTTATTGATATCTTTGATTTTGCAAAATATATTAATTTTATTCCTACATAAATCAATTGTAATCGTATGCGAATTAATAAGAACATTCTTATTGTGAGTAATTGTTAAAAAAAGTGTGTTCAATGACGTTATACTTATGGTTATTAACGACATCTGCATTTTGTCTGACTGTCTTGTCTCTCTCTTTGTATAGTAGTAGCAGTCTTGTCTGTACTTTACGTGTGTTTTTTACGTTACTTAGCATGCTCAGATTTGTAACCTTTTTGTTCTTTAGCTTTATACTTATTATAAACCTTTGCTGAATACATATACCTCTGCGTTTCTACCATTCTATTTTCAACAGTAATGTTTAGATAATGTAAGAAATGCAGATGTATATTCATTACAACAATAATCTTCTATTTTAGATTTTCCAGATTGTATCATCTAGAGATGATATTATGGAGATTATATTTCCCTTCCTATTTGTAACTATCAGTATTGTATACACGTTTATAGCTAATTATATTGGGCAGGATATAACGGATCACAATAATGATATCTTTGCTACTGTGTAAGCAACATTGTGTTTTAGAGAGATTGTATAAAGTTTGCATCTTACACAGAATGTTTTTATTAAAATGCAAATGTCAATGTTGTTCCATAGAAATATATGCTATACATGATTGCGTAGGTATGACGTTCAATGGCATGTAGCTCCGTTACATATACAAAAAGTGATACTATTTCTACTACAAAAAGGAGCCAAAGATTATATCATAAATGTCGGTGGAATGTTTGCCGGATCGCTGCAGAATTTTGCTACGGTAAAAATTATAAATAAATTATTATATAAATACATTCTAGGCAACACATATTATAAATAATATTACAGTTGGTGAAAACATCGGTCTCTTATTTTACTGTTATACATTCAACGCAATAATAAAATAAGAAGAGAGAAATAATAATGTATAAATTGTAATCTAGCAAAAATTTAGTTAACTCTTTAATTGAGATATAATATTACAATTATATTATATTTAAAAATTAAAAATAATTTATTATTAATCCTATAGTTGGCCTGAATAGACATAAGAGATTTCCAAAGATATAAATATATTTGATAAAAGATATTACATAGATTTTTAATGCCTCAAAAAACAGAGTATTCTATTTCAAATGTAAAATACTGTATATAAATTCATTTATATTTATAATTCTTAAATTTTATTTTCACTGTTTATATTACTATTATTATTTTTGTTATTAATATATTAATTATCACATTACTTCTGAATAAATAATTGATTCATTGTTAATATTATTATTGCAAAACATTTTTTATAGCTTAATATTTATTATAACTTGTGGCCAAAGTGCAAAAAATACTCATTCAAGATTTGAAAAATAAAGCTATCTTCAATAAGAATCAAACGCTCGTATTACTTTTACATATAAGTTGATGATTTAAATATCTTATGTATGTAAAGTTAAAAGAGATGATTCTTAAGATGACTATTCTTAAGAGATGATTATTCTTAAATATGATATATAAAATTAGTTATTAAATATGCTTTATATAAAATATTTGATTAATGTTTGATTGTCTTTAAGTATTTCAATTTTTTACATATGCGATTTGTATGAGATATGTTAAGCATTATTTTTAAATGTTTAATTTATTCTTACTGTTAGCGTCTGTAAATTTTTAAGTTTATGCACTTTTTAACAAAATGAAGTAAATAATAAATAAAGCGACAGTTGATAATTGTAACATGTTGCTATTTAGATTCTAAAATCATAACTTTTATTGTTAAATAGAAGTTCAATATATATGCATAGTATTATGCACAGATCCAGTCGATTCTCTTAAACACTATGTGCTTTTGATATTTACCAAAAGTGTTCGATGTTTTCAATAATGAATGACATTCGTTTTTTTTTCTACATATTTAAAATGATATAAAAGAGTAATAAAGATTTTTATAAAATATACAAAGTAATAGTTGTGATTATTATAATATGTTGATACTTATTTTTTTAAAAAGATAATTTTTATCATATCAATTTGTAATTGAGTTAAAGAGTTTAATATATATCATATACAGATTTAATTGATTCTTTTAAATAATATGAATTTCACGAAAAAGGCTCGATGCTTTCCATAGTAAACGACATTTACTTAAAAAAAATATACAAGTGTACATCACGAGAGCGGACAATAAAATGAAACGTGTAAATTTATGATACAAAAAAATAGCGAATACGCATGTGCGACTTTCGCGGAAGTAATTTGCTCGATAAATATTCACTCTCTTATTTTCTTATACTTCTATTATAAGTATTACACTCTTATTTCTTATTTTCTTAAATATTCGCTTAAACATCTCCACTATTACGTCGATCGCATAATTGAAACATTATTGCGAGAAATACTGTTAAATTGCAAATATTTTACTTTTACCGCGTCATATATTCGCTTTGGCTTACGTTACACGAAATTATATGGAATTTGTGCTAAAATTTACATCGGAAGAAAAAAGTAATAAAATATCTGATCGATTAATGAAAAAAGAAGAAATAAGGGAATACTCCCGCGGCGATTTTCATGCGGTTATTTGAGCTCCGAACATCATAAAGAAATGATCGGTCTCGAGACTTATAACTTTAAACTAAATAGAATTCTATTACTCATTATTGGCTTGTGGCCTCTACAACAATCGAACCTAACTCGACTTCAGTTTGTTTTTATGTCTACTATTCTGATGGCAGGTATTATGTTTCAGGTAAGTCATTATTTCATATTTTGATATGATAAGACATCACAAATTAATCTTTTAGAACCAGCGCATAACTTAAGAATATCTTAATTTAGATTAATAAAGTGATAAATTATAATACGTACAGTATATATAATTACATATTTCATTTTAATTGAATCATTTTATATATTAATATGTGAAATGACATCTTTTAGTGTGACACAGATTTCATATTTGTTTATCGCTTTAAAAAAAAGTAACTTCTTAATGCAAATTTATAATAGATTATGTTACTTGCAGCTTACAACTTTTTTAACATCGAAATGTACGCCGGATTTTGTCGCTAAGATTCTGTCTTCCACATCTTTTTTTAGTTTTATCGCGATAAATTATAACTTATTTTATCTCAACATGAAACCTGTAAGTTGATAGCTTATGAACAAGAGCCCGGATATCGGTGCCGTTTTCCCCACGTAAAAAAAAATATAATAATTTATTATATTATTTTATATTTTATATATTATGTACATATTATTTTTTTATTATATTATTTTATATATTATGTATAATATCAAATAAACATATATTCTATATTAATATATATATATATATATATTTTTTTTCGCGACGGTGCCCTCTTTGCTACCATCACTAGACCGGCATAGACGCCACTGCTTTTCGTGGCGCTCGGCCGCTAGCATGCACTTGGAATGAGAAAAACGGCATCGAAATCCGGGCTCCGAGATTTGTAATTTATAAGAAATGATAATTCACAAATTAAGTAGTTCACAAATTAAGTAGTTTGATCGCGTGATAGGATGATTTGTCGAGTAAAATTAAATAAAATAATTTTTAAATTTATATATATATATATAAAATATAATAATATATATATACATAAATACATACATATGAAAATTATGTACATAACTTTGCTGAAATGATAGGTAAAAAATTTATTGGTACAACTTCAGAATATATGTAACGGATTAAAAGATGAGAACGAAATCGCTATCATGAAAGAATATAGTTGCAATGCGAAACGTTTCACGATTGCACTGACAAGTAAGAGAATATTTTTTTAATTTTTAAGAATATCTATATTTCTATTTGATATGTAAGTTATAAAAGTTTCAGTAAAAGTGAATTTGACTTCGATAAATTATATTGTAACAATTTCTTTGCATATTTATGTATAAGTGTAATACATTAGACGATTTTATTAAAACATTTGTCACACATACAACCATAAAAACTAATATCAAATATGATGAAAAAAGTTAAATAAAATAATGAAATTATAAAGTTATAAGAGTTAATATTATTATATGAATAAAATTGATTATAATTTACTTAATTTATTTAGAAATATACACATTAAATTTAATTATATAAATATTTTATATATATATATATATATATATATATATATATATATATATATATTTATGACATAATGATACTTCAATCAACTTAAAAGATTCTGCGACAAAAATTAATACAATAATACCATATTTTAATCTCTTTAGTACTTGGCGGTTTTAGCATGTTTGTAATTATCGTCGCTGCAAATTGGTCGAGTATTTTGTATATTATAT
Organism: Camponotus vicinus; assembly: GCF_025532165.1. Classification (NCBI taxonomy): domain Eukaryota; kingdom Metazoa; phylum Arthropoda; class Insecta; order Hymenoptera; family Formicidae; genus Camponotus; species Camponotus vicinus. The sequence goes on from NW_028141980.1 coordinate 16,656,452, forward strand.
TATCCATAAATATAACTCAAGCACGTCGCTTGCCGATTACAGTGGAATATTTTGTCGATCAAGAAAAATATTTCTATTTGATTCTGTTACATATCATCGTATCATTGTGCATCGGGACAACTGTAATGATAGCAATAGGAACAATGCTTCTTGTATATTTTCAATATACCTGTGGTCTGTTTAGAATTTGCAGGTAAAAGACAAACAAAGAAATAAATAAAATTTCGGATTTAAAGAACAGTCTATTATTATCTTAAACAAATCAGTGCTTATTTGACAAAAAAGAAATACGGATGAATATTTTAATTACAGTTATCGTATTAAACACGCAGTGCACGTCAATTCATTAGAAAATATTAAACTGAAAAAAGGAAATTCAATGTTGAAAGGAATAATTAGTGCCGTAGATATACATCAGCAAGCTATAAAGTTAGTATTTCTATCTTATGATATACATATATGTATAAAATATATATGTCTAATAAAATACTTTGATCTTGATAGTTTATCCAGGGTTTTGGAATCCAACATTGAGATAATGTTGTTTTGTTTAATATTGAACGTAGTAATCTCTTTGAGTCTTAACCTCTTTCGAGTAAGTTTCAAATTATGGTTTTTTATATTTATTATTTTCAAACAATATTTAATATCAAGAGACATGATAGCGTCTCGGAATAGCAAGGCATCCCATATATTTATGTATACGTATTGGATAGTTGAAAGTACTTTAATAACAATTGAATTGACCGAATTCCTAATACGTATATTCTTAGTTAATAATTTAGGTCTCAGTTATATAAAAAAAGTGTCTTTATTTTCGCTCTAATCTGTTCTTTATCTAACCTGCTTTATAAATATTATATGATGCAAAATTTCGATATAAATTTTTTTTTTAAATATCACTCCCCCCCCCCCCTCCCGGTGATCGGTCATTGCGTTAGAAGATTTAAAATTTGACAGATCTGAGATTTAATAATTTTGAGATTATATATATATATATATATATAAATAAAGTGTAAGATAAAAGTTTGAAAGTATAATATTTGCAATATAATTAATTTTAACGACCTGTTTAGTGGATGAGTAGTAATGTTTGAAATTGAATGTTTAAATGGAAAGGAATGTATCGGCATTTTGATTCTTGCGAACCTTCATATTACGCAATATTTAATTATTTTAATATAAAGTGTCAACATTTTCGAGAACGTTAACTCGAGTATTGATAAATCCCGACATATATGATAAAAAGTTAGAATTACATTTTTTAATATTAATCTAAACATACGTAATAAATATTTTTAAATCAAAAATAATTTATGTCATAGATAAAAAAAATAAAATTTCATTAAAAAAAAATTTAAAATATATTTTACATTATACGTTTCCTTCGAGATAGCATTTTTTAGATAGATTTAATTAAGTAATTACACTTCACATTACTTTTTATACATCACATCTAAATAATATTTATTTATTATATATAAATCTTCAAAATGTTTTATATAATAATTGGATCCATTAAGAAATAACAAGAATTATATGTAAGATACATCTGTAAAATTGTTTGAAATTAACAGTAGCAAGAACTATATTGTGTGGAATTTCTTTAAATATAAAATAATATAAAATAGATTTATAATTAGTATTTTAGCAGAGCAACGATTACGGATAGAATAAGAAGTGTAGAACACAAACAAATTAGCTTTTAAAGAAATAATATATTTCATAAATATCAACATATAGTTTTTGTTATTTATCAATGGATTAAGTTATTTCGTGTAAAATTGCATATATTATATTACACAAATTATCTTGTTACGTGTCTTACATGTAAGAGCATGAGTTATCTTGCACATATAAGTATCTATATGCATCAATGAGATTTTTTAATAATAAATAAATAATATTTTAGGATAATAAGTAATGTTAAGTGATTATTTAATACAACTATCCAAAAATACTATACAAAAGAAAAGTGTATAGTTTCATATTATTATAAGTAAAATAAATATAATTATAAATTAAATATAAATATAAATATAAATGTGTGTCTAAAAAAAAAGTAAAATAAAAAAAGCATAAATTTTTGCACTTATTTGGCTCAATTTTTATATCGTTCCTTTGAAGGAAAAAAAATTAAGACAATTATTATTACAAGAATTAGTTTTCATTCATAAATATTTTTTAAACTAATATAACTCTATTTTGTACAGTTACAAATTAAAATAACACTATTTCGTAAAAGTATTTTATAAATGTAGATTATTTTGTAATAGTTTCATTATAATAGTTTTTTTAGTAATATTCGTTTTTCAATTAGAACATATAGTTGGTGTTTTTTTCTTAAAAGTAAATTTTTAGTTACTTTATATATGTATATTTCACAGTATGTGTATATATTATTTACTTTATTAAGAAAGATTGTATATATTTTTTCCTTTTTTTCTTTTCCTTCCTTTGTTCGTCTTTTCCTTATTGATATCTTTGATTTTGTAAAATATATTAATTTTCTCTACATAAATCAATTGTAATCGTATGCGAATTAATAAAAACATTCTTATTGTGAGTAATGTTTAGAGAATGTAAGAAATTCATTACAAATTTAAATTCATTACAATAATAACCTTCTATTTTAGATTTTTCAGATTGTATTATCTAGAGATGATATTATGGAGATTATATTTCCCTTTCTATTTGTAACTATCAGTATTGTATACATGTTTCTAGCTAATTATGTTGGGCAGGATATAACGGATCACAATAATGACATCTTTGCTACTGTGTAAGCAACATTGTGTTTTAGAGAGATTGTATAAAGTTTGCATCTTACACAGAATGTTTTTATTAAAATGCAAATGTCAATGTTGTTCCATAGAAATATATGCTATACATGATTGCGTAGGTATGACGTTCAATGGCATGTAGCTCCGTTACATATACAAAAAGTGATACTATTTCTACTACAAAAAGGAGCCAAAGATTATATCATAAATGTCGGTGGAATGTTTGCCGGATCGCTGCAGAATTTTGCTACGGTAAAAATTATAAATAAATTATTATATAAATACATTCTAGGCAACACATATTATAAATAATATTACAGTTGGTGAAAACATCGGTCTCTTATTTTACTGTTATACATTCAACGCAATAATAAAATAAGAAGTGAGAAATAATAATGAATAAATTGTAATCTAGCAAAAATTTAGTTAACCCTTTAGTTAAGCCTTAATATTACAATTATATACCTTTAAAAATTAAAAATAATTTATTATTAATCCTATAGTTGGTACTTGAATAGACATAAGAGATTTCCAAAGATATAAATATATTTGATTATTACATAGATTTTCAATGCCTCAAAAAACAGAGTATTCTGTTTAAAATATAAAATACTGATATATAAATTCATTTATATTGTTACGCGCGCGCCCGAGTCGTTACGGCCCTGCCGTTGTCCGGATCCCATTGACAAGAAGAATGTTGATAAACAACGATAATCAGTTGAGTCGGAGAATAGTCGTCAAGCTGTCCGGACGCGTTCTCGTTTACGAGCGATAATTGTGTTAATAATCGTTGTGTTGATCTGTTATTAGTGTGTTCTGTGTTCATATTAAAGTCGTGTTCAAAGAACCGTGTTCTTATTCCCGAGAGCGCGGGTGCGCGAGTGAGATCGTGTGCCGATAGTTGTGCCGCGCGCGCTTCGAGATATATCGCTCCGCGGGCGCAACAATATTTATAACTCTCAAATTTTATTTTGACTGTTTATATTATTATTATTTTTGTTATTAATATATGAATTGTCATATTACTTCTGAATAAATAATTTATTCATTGTTAATGATATTATTGCCAAACATTTTTTATAGCTTAATATTTATTATAACTTATGGCCAAAGTGCAAAAAAAACTCATTCAAGATTTGAAAAATAAAGCTATCTTCAATAAGAATCAAACGCTCGTATTACTTTTACATATAAGTTGATGATTTAAAAATCTTATGTGTGTAAAGTTAAAAGAGATGATTCTTAAGATGATTATTCTTAAGAGATGATTATTCTTAAATATGATACATAAAATTAGTTATTATATATGCTTTATATAAAATATTTGATTAATGTTTGATTGTCTTTAAGTATTTCAATTTTTTACATATGCGATTTGTATGAGATATGTTAAGAGCATTATTTTTAAATGTTTAATTTATTCTTACTGTCAGCGTCTGTAAATTTTTAAATTTATGCACTTTTTAACAAAATGAAGTAAATAATAATAAAACGACAGTAGATAATTCTAACATGTTGCTATTTAGTTTCTAAAATCATAACTTTTATTGCTAATTAGAAGTTCAATACATACTATGCACAGATCCAATCGGATCTCTTAAACACTATGTGCTTTTGATTTTTATCAAAAAAGTTCGATGTTTCCAATAGTGAATGACATTCGTCTCGAAGGCAAATGTACGTCACGAGTGCAGACAATAGAATGAGACGCGTAAATTTCTCGTATAAAAGAAATAACAAACACGCATGCGTTATTTTCGTAAGCAATTCGCATAATAAATATAATTTCTCTTCTTTTCTTATGGTAAACACCTGCTGAAATTACTTCGCTATCAAATCGATCGCATAATTAAGGACTTTATTTTACGACAAATATTAAACTAAATATTCTATCGCGTACAGTTGCGTCGACTTGCGCTGCACGAAATTATATGAAATTGATGCTAAAATTACACCGAAAAAGAAAAAAAAATAAAATGTTTGGTCGATCAATGGAAAAAAGAGAAGATAAGCGAATCGACTCGCTGATTTTCTCGCTTTTATTCGTGCTCCGAATCCCGTAAAGAGATGATCGATCTTGAGACTCAGCATTTTAAACTCAATAGAATTCTATTACTCACTATTGGCTTGTGGCCTTTACAACAATCAAATCTAACTCGATTTCAGTTTATTATCTTTTTTAGTGTTCTGATGACAATTATTATATTTCAGGTAAGATAATACTTTTTATGTTTATACTATATTTTATTATTTCTACTATATTTTAATAGTCATAACATAATAACTTGTTACTATATTGTGTACGCGATTTCAAAATATCTTAATAAAATTATAAAAAATATTTATATTAGCTATATTATAATAGTATACAATCGTAATTATGCATCACATTTTAATTCAATCATTTCATGTACAAATGTTTAAATAAGCATCTAGTTATATAAGATTTATAATCCGTACGTCGCTTTAAAAGAGCAATTTCTTATATAATGTAAATTTATAATAAAATTATTTCTTTCAGCTTATGTCATTTATTACATTAAGATGTACTCCGAATCTCATCACTAATGTTTTATCTTCAACATGTGTGTTTAGTATTGCCGCGGTAAAATGTATTACATTTTGTTTCAACCTGGAAAATGTAAGTTGATAGCTTATAATGGATAAATTAAAAAGTCATAATTGAAATAGTGATAGTTAAAAGTTGATAGCTTGAACGCGTAACAGAAAAAAAATTTTGTCGAGTAAAAAAATCACAAATAATAATTGTCAATATATATTATGGATGTACACGCCAATACAATACATACAAAATTACTAAAATGACAGGTGAAGGATTTATTGGTACAACTTCAGAATTTATATGACGGATTGAAAGATAAAAACGAAATCGCTATTATAAAAAAATATAGTTGCAATGGAAAACGTTACACAACTGCATTTACAAGTAAGATAATATTTTTAAATTTTTACACTTGCCTACATTATTAGACACATGAGTTATAAGATTGTCAATGGAAAAATATTGATTCCGAAATTATATTATTTACTTGTTATTTACTTTTTGTATATATATATATGTGTGTGTGTGTGTGTGTGTGTGTGTGTGTGTGTGTGTGTGTGTGTGTGTGTGTGTGTGTGTGTGTGGTGTGTATGTAATTCATATGAGCATATTAAATTATTTCTCACTATACAAATATATAAAGTACCACATGCGACTAAAAATATCAAATCGGAAAAGAAATTGTAAAATTACAATTAATTGTAAAATTATAATATTTATTATGAGATTCAAAACGATTATAAATGTATTAGAAATTTATGTTAAAAATACAATAAAATTATATTTAATTAAGACAATTTTATCTAAAAATTTAATTATGTAAATATTATATATATATATATATATATATATATATATATATATATATATGATGTACATTTAAAGCAAATTAGAAGCTTTTATAAGCATATTGATATGACGATATTTGAATTCTTTTAGTATTTGCCATTTGCTTCATATTTACTTTTGTTGCTGTATTTTGGTTGCGTATATTCTATATTATATATCCGATAAACATAACTCAATCACATCGCCTACCAATTACGGTGGAATACTTCATCGATCAGGAAAAGTATTTCTATTTGATTTTGTTACATATCAGCGTGGCGTTATGCATCGCGGCAACGGCAATGGTAGCAATAGGATCAATGATTATTGTATATTTTCAACATACTTGTGGTATGTTTAGAATTTGCAGGTAAAAGACAAATATAGAAAATAAAAATAAAATGTTTCGAATTTTAAACAGCATTCTATTATTATATTGAACATATCAGTGTTTATTTGAAGGCAAAAGAAAATAATGATTAATATTTTAATTACAGTTATCGTATTAAACGCGCAGTGCACATCAATTTACTAGAAAATATTAAACAGAAGAAGGGGAACTTAATATTGAAAGGAATAATTAGTGCTGTAGATATTCATCGGCAAACTTTGACGTTAGTATTTCTATTCCATGATATACATATACATATATATATATATATGTGTGTGTGTGTGTGTGTGTGTGTGTGTGTGTGTGTGTGTATGTGTGTGTGTGTGTCTAATAATATTCTTTGGTCTCAATAGTTTATGCAGACTTTTGGAATCGAACTTTGAAGTAATGTTGATTTGTTTAATACTGATCGCAGTGGTCTCTTTGAGTCTTAATCTCTTTCGAGTAAGTCTCGTATTATCTTTACACTCACTATTTGCAAACAATACTTAATATCACACAGTAACATCACACGGAATAGCGAGACGCTATTATGTACCTTGTGTATCTATGTATGTACAACACGAATAAGGTAATTAAGAGTACATGAGATCGGATCTTAATAACGACTGAATTGCATCGAATTCCAAATAGATTCTTAATTAATAATAACTGAAGTCGCAGTTATAAATGGAATGTGTTTCTGTTTTCGCTCTATTTTATAAATAGATATCTTATAATACAAAATCTTAAAGTGAAATTTTTTTTTTAAAAGACGTCATCGCTCTCTCCCTCGTCATCGTGCAACACATATTAACACATATATATATATATATGCATTGCGTTAACGGTTTTGAAATTCAACAGATCTGAGATTTGACAGCTTTGATATTAGACAAGTAAATGAAGATAAAAATTTGAAAGTTTGAAAAAGTTGATGTATGTATAATTCCTAAGGATATATTCGTAATGATATTTGTGTGATTAATTTTAATGACCTACTTAATGGGTGAATAATAATTTCGATTTTAAATCCTAAATAGATTTATGTTAGATTTATTCTGAAAGTGGAGTCCTTTCGTAGGAGGAGGAATGCGGAACCTACTGTGTTCACGCATGTATTTTGCAAGACGAAGCGAAGGCCAGGTTAAATGTAGAGGAAACTTCGCAAAATACATGCGTGAACGCAGTGGATTCCACCCCCCTTACAGAGGAGCTCCACTTCCGGAAGATATAATGCAACCTAAACCTATTTTTGACTTACAATTGAGTTTTTGAGTTACATTATACAGCGTGTCTGATAACTTTTTACTTTTGACACACCCAAAGTGTGCAGGTAGAGCTGGTTAAATTGAGTAGAAAATCCATTATCGATCTTCACATAATTAATGAGAAATTAATTAAAAAAGATCGACCAATTCATTCCCATTCTTTTTTGTCTTTTCCTTTCTTTTTCTCTCTTCTCCTTATTGATATCTTTGATTTTGCAAAATATATATTATTTTTATCTCTATACAAATCCATTTTAACTATGCCAATTAATAAGAACAGACTCGTGAGTAATATTTAGAGAACGTAAGAAATACAGATGTGAATTCGTTACAATGGTAACCTTGTATTTTAGATTTTTCAGATTGCATCATCCAAAGATGATATCAAGGAGATTATATTTCCCTTTGCAGTTGTAACTACTAATATCCTATACATGTTTATAGCTAATTATCTTGCGCAGGATTTAACGGATCATAATAATGATATCTTTACTACCGTGTAAGAAACATTATTTTAGAGAAGTTATTTGAATTCTCGCATATAAGGAATTGTTTTATTAAATTCAAAAATTAATGTTGCCGTGTAAAAATATACGTATATATTATCTATACATTATTGCGTAGATATAATGTTCAGTGGAATGCCGCTCCGTTACATATACAGAAAGTGATACTATTTCTGTTGCAAAGAGGCTCCAAAGATTTTACTATAAATGTCGGTGGACTATTTGTCGGATCATTGGAGTGTTTCGCCACGGTAATGATTATAAATAGATTATCATACATAAATTATCATATAAATAAATTCTAGGTAACATATTAAAAATAATATTACAGATGGTGAGAGCATCGGTCTCTTATTTTACTGTTATGTATTCAACGCAATAAGAAAATATGAAGAACGAAATAATAATGAATAAATTATAATCTAGCAAAAGTTTAGTTAACCAAGTCTCAATATTATGATGCTATTACATTTAAAAATTAAAAATAATTTATTAATCCCATTTAGTTGATATCTAAATAGACATAAGTTTTCCAACAATATAAGTATATATTTAGAGAAAATTTCTAAAGATATAAATATATTTAATTAAAAATATTACATAGATTTTCAATGCATTAAAAAATAGTATTCGGTTTCAAATATAAAATATTAATATAAATTTATTGATATTTATATAATTTTCAACTATTATTTTCAGTATTTATATTACTATTATTATTTCCATTATTAATATACGAATTATTACATTACTTTTGAATATGCTCAATGTGCAAAAGAAAAATTAAAATTTGAAAAATAATGTTATCTTTAATAAGAATCATACTTTCGATATAGGTTGATAATTGGAATGTAAAATATATGTAGAGTTATGTATGTAAAGTTAAAAAGGTGATTATTCTTAAAAGGTATAAAATTAGTTATATACGCTATTATATAAAATAACAGACTAACATTTGACTAATATTACATTGTTTTCTTTTCTTACTTTAGTATATACGATTTATATAACGAGAAATGTCAAACATTATTTAGAAGTGTCTAATTCATTCTTATTGTTAGCGCCTGTGTATCTTTAAGTTTAAGAATTTATTTGGTCAAAGTGAAGTAACACAGATGTATATAAACGTATATACATATATATATATATATATATATATATATATATATATACATATATGTATAAATCACAGTTAGAAATTGTAACCTGTCAATATTTAGCTTTTCAAATGGTATCTTTCATTATGTTAATTGCTAAGAATTAGAAGTTTTAACATGTAACATGCACAGATCGATTTTTTTTAATGGTATAAGCTTCTTACTGGAAAGATCTCATGCTCTCAATAACGAACGATATTCGTCTGGAAGACCAAGTGTACATCACGAGTGCGGGCAATGGAATGAGACGTGTAAATTTGCTGTACAAAAGAAATGTCTAATACGCATGTGCGACTTGTGCGCAAGTAATTCGCTAGATAAATATTTTCACATCTTCTTTTATGGCAAATACCCGCTACAATTTTTCTGCTATCAAATCGATCACATAATGATGGACTTTATTACGATAAACTATGAATATTCTACTTTTTCCGGGTCGTATAATTGTGTTGGCTTGTATTACACAAAATTATATAAACTATATACCAAAATTTACATAAAAAAAAAATAATAAGATTACTGGTCAATCAATGAAAAAAGGAGGGGAGCAAGCAAATCAGCCGATGTCTCGCAGCTATTTGTATTCCGAATATCGTAAAGAAATGATCAATCTCGAGACTCAACATTTTAAACTGAATAGAGTTCTGTTACTCATTATTGGCTTGTGGCCTTTACAACAATCGAAATTAACTAAACTTCAATTTATTTTCTTGTCTACTATTTTGACATCGAATATTACGTTTCAGGTAAAGCATTATTTCCCAAATATATTTTGATATGATAAACCATCATAAAATAATCTTTTATAAGCAGCACACGATTTAAAACTGTCTTTAGTTTAAACTATAATGAAATTATTACACGAACTGTATTACACAATGGTGTATAATATAATTATGACATCTTAATTTAATCATTTTATATTCAAGCATACAAAAAAGCATCTAGAGACATAGTATTTATAATTTATTCACAACTTTAAAGGAGTAATTTTTTAATATATATTTGTAATATGATTATTTTTTACAGCTTATGGCATTTGTTACATTCAGATGTACTCCGGACCTCATCGCTAATGTTTTGTCTTCCACATGTTTTTCTAGCATGTATGCAATAAAATACAATTTATTTCATTTTAACATAAGAACTGTAAGTTGATAGTTTATAGACTTGATAATTTAGAACTAATATATATATAGTTCACAAGTTTATAGTTTAATCGCGTGACAAGAAAAACATTCTTGTCGAATAAAGTTTACGAAAAATATTTTTATATTAGTCTTTTACATTATGAATATATACATGTGCGTGCGCACATATACATACACACATACAACAATATACACAACTTTGCTGAAATGACAGATGAAGGATTTATTGATACAACTTCAGAATATGTGTAACGGATTAAAGGATGAAAACGAAATCACTATTATGAAAAAATATAGTTGCAATGCAGAATGTTACACGATTGTACTGACAAGTAAGATAATATTTTTTAATTTGTAATTTTCAATTGCACATAAATTTTTATATGATATATAAGTTATAGAAGTCTCAACATAAGCAAATGATTAGAACAATTTCTCAATATATTTATGCATAATAAAAATGAATTTATTAAAACATTTGTAAAGATTAATATAAAAAATTTAATATAATCATAAAATACAATAGGAAGAAAGAAATTTTAAGGTTACGATAGTAATTATTATATATATATATATGATTGCATTTTAGAAACATATACATTAAATTGGAGTATATAAATGTCATGCATATATGTGAAATAATACCTAAATCAATTTGAAAATATTTTGCGAGGAAAGTCAATATGACGATTCCATATTTGAATTGTTTTAGTACTTACGGTTTGTAGCGTGTTTACTGTTATCATCGGTTTTATTGGATCGAGTATTTTCTATATGACATTACCCACGAATGTAACTCGATCACGTCACTTGCCGGTTACGATAGAATACTTCATCAATCAAGAAAAATATTTCTATTTAATTCTGTTACATATCATCATGGCGATATTAATCGGGGCAACTGCTATGATAGCAATAGGAACAATGCTTATTGCATATTTCCAACATACCTGTGGTATGTTTAGAATTTCTAGGTAAGAAACAAACATAGAAATAAATATGAAAGAAGTTCATTCATTATTATATTAAGGTTTTAGGCCCATCAGGCCCATCAGTGATGAAATCTACAAATTATAATATATCATGAAAGAATTGAAAATTTATAGGTGTCAATGGCTTAAGCCTCCGACAAGCAATATTAAGACGTTATTAATGTTGTTGCAACGTTTTCATTTTATTTACGTTTATTATTTATACTTGTTAATGTTTTTATACTTTCAATTAACTAGTAATTTTTTATTTTATAATTGAATATAATTTCCTAAATTCTTATGTGTATTTGTTTTTATCTCTCCTAAGATATTTCAAACAAATGTGAATAACATGTGAAACAAATTGAATATATTTTCGATATATTTGTTGATGAATTTGCTTGTCTAAGTTCTTGGTTTAATAAGTCATTATGTTATCATGGCAAAAAGAATCGGAATTAGTGATGACAATGATGTCTCTGGAGTCCGTTCTGGGGTGGGGGGGACATCCAAGCGACGGATATACAGTTGGGGAGTTCCACATTCCACTAGCACGGAGCAACTAAATATATTAAAAAATTTCTGATGATGTGCAGATACTTTCTGAACATAGCGGTGACATACTTGTTATTTTGGACAGCTCTGATGATGAGTCATCGAATGAATAAACTGATATCTTTAGGAAGTCAGAAATTCTTCCGACGGCGGTTTGAAGAGCTAAAACTATTTTTCCTTAATACTATCTATAATTAATTAATACATTATTATCTAAATTATATTAAAATTAAATATAAATGATGACTCAGGCGGAGGGGAAAAAATGCAAAATGGGCGAACTTCCTTCAAATTTTAAACAAAATCCTATTATTATCTTGGATAAATCGAATGCTTATTTCATGAAAGAAAAGATATATATCTTGTCAAATATATTAATTACAGTTATCGTATTAAACGTGCAATGCATATCAATACGCTAGGAAATATTAAATGGAAGAAGGAGAATTTAATATTAAAAGGAATAATTAGTGCCGTAGATATACATCGGCAAGCTATGAAGTTAGTAATTTATTCCTTATGATATTCATACATATATGTACATCTACATGTACATATACACATTATTTTTTGGTTTTCATAGATTATCCAGACTTTTGGCATCGAAAATTGAGACAATGTTATTTTGTTTAATAATGTTGGGAGTGGTCTCTTTGAGTCTTAACCTTTTTCGAGTAAGTCTCGTTATGTTCTTATATCAATTAATTTTTAAACAATATAAAATACCAAGAGACACAATATCTCGCGCTGGAATAACGAGATCCCTCGGGTATTTATATACGCGAGTCGACTAACTGAGAGTACTTAAGTTTATCGGACTTCAATAACAGCGGAATTAAATTCTTAATTGATATCGCGGGTCTCAATTATAATAAAATCTTTATTTTCTATGTTTTATAAGCAAATATATTATGTAAAATCTCAATATGTGAAAATTTGCCTTTAAGAGACGCACTGTCATGTCATGCGGCGCGTATATGAATGTACAGAAAACATATAATAGAAATATCTTATTCGATTAACGTTCTCGGTAGGCAAGTAAGTAAATAAAGGTTAAAATTTTCTTGAAAAAGTGGAAGTATATATAATTTCTGAGGATATTTTTGCAATAATACTTGTGTTCAAATTGAACGACCTGTTTAGTAGGTGAATAGCAATGCCTAAAATTGAATCTTATATATATATATATATATATATATATATATATATATATATATACATATCATGTACTGTCTATTAAGAAAGAATGTATTTTTTCGTTTTCCCTCTTTTCCTTTCTTTCTTATCTTTTTTCTTACAGATTTTTTATAATTCAAAATATAATTTTTTTATCTGTATATAAATTAATCATAACCATTCGCCAATTAATAAGAATAAATTAATTGTAAATAATATTTAGAGAATGTGAGAGAAGTGCAGATGTAATTTCGTTACAATTGCGATCTTGTGTTTTAGATTTTGCAGATTATGTCATCCGAAAATGATGTCAAGGAGTATATGTTTCCCTTTCTATCTACAATTACCGTTATCCTATATATGTTTGTAGCTAATTTTGTTGCGCAGGATCTAACGGATCACAATAATGACATCTTTGCTACTGTGTAAGACACATTGTTTTATACAGTATGAATTCTCATGTTAAAGACTGTTTTTATTGACGGAAGATAATGTGTCTCATAGAAATACACATATATATTATTTATATATATTATCTGTATACGATTGTGTAGGTATAACGTTCAGTGGAATGTAGCACCGTTACACATACAGAAAGTGATACTATTTTTGCTGCAAAAAGGCACCAAAGATTTTAGTATAAGCGTTGGAGGATTATTTGTCGGATCGTTGGAGTGTTTCGCCACGGTATATATAATGAATATATCAAAATCTACATTCGAGACAACATAATATAAATAAACATTACAGTTGGTGAAAGCTTCAGTCTCTTATTTTACTGTTATATATTCAGCGCAATAATGTAAGGTAAGCAGAGAAATAATAATAAATAAATTATAATCTAGTAAAAATTTAGTTAAGTAAATAAACTCCAATATTGCAATATTATAATACATTTCAAAGTTGAAAACAATTCATTATTAAATTAAATCCAGATTATACCTTAGAGATACCTATTAGACATGACACATATGTACACACATCTCCGAAGGGAATCAAATATATATAAAATTTAATAAATTACATAGATTTTAAAACCAACAAAAAATAGGATATATTCGAAATATCAAATATAAAATACTGGTACAAACTCATATAATTTTACATAATTCTCAACTTTTATTTTTACTGTTTATAATATACATTGTCACATTACTTTCAAATAAGTAATATTAATTTTAAATAAATAATGTTAATTTTACATTGTTAATTTTAGTATCGTCTACATTTTTTCTAGTTTAGTTTTGGTAATAAAAGTGCAAAAAATATCACGATTTCGGAAATAATATTGTCTTTAATAAGAAAATGTTATCTTTTAATATAACGATAATTTAAATATTTTATGTAAAGTTATTTTTAAATATAATGATAATTTAAATATCCTATGTAAAGTTATAAAAAAATTTTAAATGACACATAAAAATATTATCAATTATACATGCTATATATCCAATAACAGGTTTATTAACATTATGTTGTCTATATAACCATTTAGATTTTTCTTATACATGACATGTATAATGAAACATGTCAAATATTTTTACATATCCTATTTCAAACTTACCTTTATTCTTACTGTTAGCGTCCGTACTTTATGCATTCATTTGATGAAAGTTATGTAAGTCATAAAAATTTATATAAACATATAAAACAACTGTTGATAACAGCAAATGTCAATATTTAGCTTTTCAAATGGTAACTGTCATGTCATCAATTGCTAATCAGAAGTTTAATACATAGTATGCATAGATCCGACTCTTTTAAATGATATAAGCTTCTTACATGAAAAGCTCATGCCTTGGATAGTGAATAATATTCTGGAAGACCAAGTGTACGTCACGAGTGCGGAAAATAGAATGAGACGTGTAAATTTGCTGTACAAAAGAAGTGTCTAATACGCATGTGCGACTTGTGCGCAAGTAATTCGCTAGATAAATATTTTCTCTTATTTTCTTATAGTAAATGTTTGGAGAAATTGCTCCTCTATCAAATCGATCACATAATTAAGGACTTTATTGCGATAAACTATAAATATTCTGCCTTTTCCGGGTCGTATAATTGTGTTGCCTTGTATTATACAAAATTATATGAAATATATACTAAAATTTACATAAAAAAATAATAAGATTACTGGTCAATTAATGGAAAAAAGAGGGAATAAGCGAATCAGCCTGTCGATGTCTCGCAGTTATTTGTATTCCGAATATCGTAAAGAGATGATCAATCTCGAGACTCAACATTTTAAACTGAATAGAGTTCTGTTACTCATTATTGGCTTGTGGCCTTTACAACAATCGAATTTAACTAGACTTCAATTTATTTTCTTGTCTACTATTTTAACTTCGAATATTATGTTTAAGGTAAAGCATTATTTCACAAATATCTGTTGATACGATAAATCATCGTAAAATAATCTTTTATAAACAGCATACGATTTGAAACTGTCTTTAATTTAGTCTGTAATGAAATTATTGCACGAACTGTATTATAATAGTGTATAATATAATTATGACATCTTAATTTAATCATTTTATATTCAAATATAGAAAAAGGCATCTAGAGATATAGTATTTATAATTTATTCATAACTTTAAAGGAGTAATTTTTTAATATAAATTTGTAATATGATTATTTTTTACAGCTTATGGCATTTGTTACATTAAGATGTACTCCGGACCTCATCACTAAAGTTTTGTCTTCCACATGTTTCACTAGCACATACGCAATAAAATACAACTTATTTCATTTTAACATAGGAGCTGTAAGTTGATAAATTATAAAATTGATAATTTATAAAAACTAATATATAGTTCACAAGTTCATAGTTTAATCGCGTGACAAGAAAACCATTCTTGTCGAATAAAGGTTACAAAAAATATTTTTCTATTAATTTTTTATATTACGAATATATACATACGCGTGCGCACATATACATACGAAAACAATATACACACCTATGCTGAAATAACAGATGAAGGATTTATTCATGCAACTTCAGAATATATGTAACGGATTAAAAGATGAAAACGAAATCACTATTATGAAAAAATATAGTTGCAATGCTGAACGTTACACGATTGTACTGACAAGTAAGAGAATATTTTTTAATTTGTAATTTTCAACTGCACATAAATTTTTATTTGACATATAAGTTATAGAAGTTCATTATAGAAGTCTCAATTTAAGCGATGGATTATAACAATTTCTTAACATATTTATGCGTTAGATGAGTTTATGGAAAGATTTGTTACATATGTATATATAAAGATTAATATCAAATTTATTATGATCAAAAATAGGAAAAGAGTACAATAGGAAAAGAAAAATTTTAAAGTTACGATAGTTATTATTATATATATGATTACACACACACACACACACACACACACACACACACACACACACACACACACACACACACACAGAGTGTTTCAATTTAAGTGATTCAGCTGAATATCTCTTAAAGTAAAAAAGATTGCCAAAAATGTTTCAGACATAAGTTGTTTGACTCGAAGGGGGACATAAGATGATGCCATTGGTTTGACTTTGGATTATTGTTTGAAGGTCACTTAAAGATCACCTATTAATTTTTTTAACGGAACCCCCTATTTTGTATTACTTATTATTATAGCTTATCTCGAGAGCTTTCCAAAACTTTATTATAAAGTATTTTATCATTGAGTTATGAGGCTTGAAATAATTTCTTAATTTTACATATAAAATTTTACATATAAATTTTACTATAAAATATCTAGTAAAATATTCATTTTTTGATTATTTTACTTTAATACTTTTATGTACAAAATAATGAGAGGAATCAATTGGTGTAAAAGAAATATAGTTGTTTTTACGAAAGAATATGTAATTGTTAATTACATATTTTTTCTTAGAAACAATTATGTGACCTTCAAACAATTATCCAAGGTCAAATCAATGGTATCATCTTATGTCCCCTTCGAATCAAATAGCTTTTGTTTGAAACATTTTTTCCAATCTCTTTTACTTTAAGAGACATTCAGCTGCATTACTTAAAATAAAACACTCTGTATATATATATATATATATATATATATATATATATATATAATTTATTAATATATAATTTGTTAATTGCATCTGAAACATACACATTAAATTGGATTATATAAATGTCATGCGTATATGTAAAATAACACCTAAATCAATTTGAAAATATTTTGCGAGGAAACATAATATGACGAATCCATATTTGAATTGTTTTAGTATTTATTATTTCTAGCATATTTGCTGTTATCGTCGGTTTTATTCGACCGAGTAATTTCTATATGATATTACCCATAAACGTAACTCGATCACATCGCTTACCGATTACGATAGAATATTTTATCGATCAAGAAAAATATTTCTATTTAATTCTGTTACATATCATCATGGCGATATTGATCGGAGCAACTGCTATGATGGCAATAGGAACAATGCTTATTGGATATTTTCAACATACTTGTGGTATGTTTAGAATTTCTAGGTAAGAAACAAACATAGAAAAAATATGAAAGAAGTTCATTCATTATTATATTTAGGTTTTAGGCCCATCGGGACGATTAGTGATGAAATTTCTGTCAAACTATAAGATATCATGAAAGAATTGAAAATTTATAGGTGTCAATGACTTAAACCTCCGCTGGTCAATATTAGGACTTTATCAATATTGTTACATAAGATGTTTTCATTTTGTTATTTACGTTTAATATTTATACTTGTTGATGTGCATTTTGTAATTAAACTTCTTGACTTCTATGCTTTCAATTAACTAGTAACTTTTTATTTTATAATTGAATATAATTTTCTAAATTCTTATGTGTATTTGTTTTTATCTCTCTTAAGATATTTCAAACAAATGTTGAATATTTTTTCGATATATTTGTTGATTCATTTGCTTGATTAAGTTCTTGGTTTAATAATTCATTATGTCATCATGGCAAAAAGAATTGGAATTAGTGACAACGATGTCTCTGAGTTCATCCTGGGGGGGAGGGGGGAAGAACAAGCGACGGATGTACCAGTTGGAGTTTCAGCCACTATGGGGCAACTAAATATATTAAAAACTTTCCTGATGATGCGCAGATACTTTCTGAACATAGCAGTGGCATATTTGTCATTTTGGACAGTTCTGATGAGTCATCGAACGAATAAACTGATATTTTTAGGAAGTCAAAACTTGTTCCGGCAGCATTTTGAAGATCTAAAACTATTTATTCCTTAATACTATCTACAATTATTTTTTCCTTAATACTATCTAAAACTATTTTTTCTTTAATGCTATTTGTAATTAATTAATACATTATTATCTGTAAAGTTATTAATATAAATATTGACTGAGGCGGAGGGGGAAAATACAAAATGGGCGAACTTTCTTCAAGTTTTATACAAAATCCTATTGTTATCTTGGATAAATCTAATGCTTATTTTATGAAGGAAAAAATACACATCTTGTTAAATGTATTAATTACAGTTATCGTGTTAAACGCGCAATGCATATCAATACTCTAAGAAATATTAAATGGAAGAAGGACAATTTAACATTAAAAGGGTTAATTAGTGCCATAGATATGCATCGGCAAGCTATGAAGTTAGTAATTTATTCTTTATGATATTTATACCTATATATATATATATATATATATATATATATATATATATATATATGTACATACACACATTATTCTTTGATTTTCATAGATTATCCTGGCTTTTGGCATCGGAAATTGAGACAATGTTATTTTGTTTAATAATGCTAGGAGTGGTCTCTTTGAGTCTTAATCTTTTTCGAGTAAGTCTCGTATTATTTTCTTATATCGATTAATTTTTAAACAATATATAATATCAAGAGACACGATGTCTCGCACTGGAATAATGAGATATCTCGTGTATTTATGTACGCGAGTCGGCTAGAGAGTACTTAAACTTATCGGACTTCAATAAGCTGAATTGAATTCTTAATTGATACCTCGGGTCTCAATTATAATAAAACCTTTATATTCTATGTTTTATAAGCAAATATATTATGATGTAAAATCTCAATATGTGAAAGTTTCCCTTTAAGAGACGCACTGTCATCTCATAACACGCGTATATGAACGTACAGAAAACATATAATAGAAATGGTAATCTTATTCTTTTTTATTAAATAAGCATAGCTAATAAATATTCTTAAATCATAAGTTCATGTTATAAATAAAATCAAGCAAAAAATCTCATTTATAAAAAAAAGGAAAATATTCAAAGAATGTACACTACATTTTACTTCTGTGAATATTATATCTCTATAATTCAATTAGCTAATTATTTTACATTATGTTTTACACACCACATCTAAGTCGTATATATGATGATTTATTTATTATAAATAAATCATCATATATATGCTTTATACTATATTTGGCCCATTAAAAAACAGCACGAAATGTAGGTAAAACACATTTATGGAATATGGTTTGAGACTAGCCCAACAAGAATGCAGAAATAAAATTTATTTATGGGATAACATCGAATAAATTTGATTAAATATTTGAAAGGTGTAGCAGCGAAGACTATAGACAGAATAGAGAAGTGTGGACTAAATAAACTAGCCTTTAAATAAATAATATGTTCCTTAATATTCTTATAATATATTCCATAAATTTTACAATTCTCTTGATGTTTCTCAGCGGATCAAATTACTTCGTAAAACATGTATTACGCAAATTATTTTGCCTGAAAATCGCATGAGTTATCTTGTTCATGTAAGATTATGTGCATAGAGGAGATTTATTGGTAATAAATATATTGAGATAAAAAATAATAACTGTTTATCTGATCTAACTGTTTAAAAATACTATACTAAGAAAAGTGTATACGTTCAATTTTTCATTTTTCCAACACGCAAACTTTCTGTAATATTTATATCAAATCTTAATAATCTTAAACTCTACACACATATAATAACAAAATTCAAAATTTTGTTATTATAGCACAGATTATGTGTGCGTAATTTTAAAGCGTAAATTTAAAATTACGCACACATCTGCTTATTGTGTGTGTAAAATGTATTCATATTACATATTTCTTTATGTATTTGATATTATAAATATATAATCTATTAAATGCATATTTAATGCAATTTATAATTATAATGATTGAAGTAAGATGTGTGCTATTTATTTTATATTTAATAAGAAAGATATATATATGTTTATTTAAAGAAAACTTAGCGTTAATTTCATACTAGTCAACTAAATCAGCGTCAAGTGCTTCTTGAAATTTTTATTTTCTTATATTGTTTAATTTTCAATATTTAATTTTTTGATAAATATTTAAGTTTTAATATTGCTATTTTTCTACAAATTGAAAGAATTATTTTCATAAATTTTTGATTAAAATGTTTTTCTTAAAAAAAAAAATAAATCAACATAAGTTTTTATTTTTAATTAATGCAATTTTCTTATATCATTTTTTTCATAAGAAATTGAAATAAACTATTTTACACAATAATTTGTTTATAATATGACAATTTTTTAAAATTGAAATAATACTTTCATAGGAGTATTTTGTGGATTATTTTGTAACAGTATTTTTTATTTGTATAATGATATACAGACATTTCTTACGACGAACGCATATATTTGCAACCATTTTTATCTTTTTCTATTTGTAATTTAAAAATTTAATTTTTAAATAGTAAAAAATCTAAAAAAAATTTAAGTAAATTGAATAAATTATTAGATATATTAATTAAATTATATATATATATATAATGTATTGTATATATTAAGAAAGAATGTATTTTTCGTTTTCCCTCTTTCCCTTTCTTTTTTATCTTTTTCTTTACAGATATTTTTTATAATTTAAAATATAATATTTTTATCTGTATATAAATTAATCATAACCATTCGCCAATTAATAAGAATAAATTAATTGTAAATAATATTTAGAGAATGTGAGAGAAGTGCAGATGTAATTTCGTTACAATTGCGATCTTGTGTTTTAGATTTTTCAGATTATGTCATCCGAAAATGATGTTAAGGAGTATATGATTCCCTTTCTATCTACAACTACCATTATCCTATATATGTTTATAGCTAATTATATTGCGCAGAATTTAACGGATCATAATAGTGATATCTTTGCTACTGTGTAAGACACATTGTTTTATACAAATATTTTATACAATATGAATTTTCACATGATAAAAACTATTTTTATTGACGGAGGACAATGTGTCCCATAAAAATACATACATACATACATATATATATATATATATATATATATATATATAATTTATATATATTATCTATATATGATTGTGTAGGTATAATGTTCAATGGAATGTAGCTCCGTTATACATACAGAAAGTGATACTATTTTTGCTGCAAAGAAGCGCCAAAGATTTTACTATAAACGTTGGAGGATTATTTGTCGGATCGTTGGAGTGTTTCGCCACGGTATACATAATGAATATATCAAAATCTGCATTCGAGACAACATAATATAAATAAACATTACAGTTGGTGAAAGCTTCAGTCTCTTATTTTACTGTTATATATTCAACGCAATAATGTAAGGTAAGCAGAGAAATAATAACAAATAAATTATAATCTAGTAAAAATTTAGTTAAGTAAATAAACTCCAATCTTGCAATATTATAATACATTTCAAAGTTGAAAACAATTCATTATTAAATTAAATCCAGATTATACCTTAGAGATACCTATTAGACATGACACATATGTACACACATCTCCGAAGGGAATCAAATATATATAAAATTTAATAAATTACATAGATTTTAAAACCAACAAAAAATAGGATATATTCGAAATATCAAATATAAAATACTAATACAAACTCATATAATTTTACATAATTCTCAACTTTTATTTTTACTGTTTATAATATACATTGTCACATTACTTTCAAATAAGTAATATTAATTTTAAATAAATAATGTTAATTTTACATTGTCAATTTTAGTATCGTCTACATTTTTTATAGTTTAAGTTTTGTAATAAAAGTTCAAAAAATATCAATATTTCGGAAATAATATTGTCCTCAATAAGAAAATGTTACTTTTAGCTTCTTAAATGGTAACTATCATCACATCACTTGTTAATTAGAGGTTTAATACATAGCATGCATAGGTCAACTCTTTTAAATGATATAAACTTCTTACTGAATAACTCATGCTTTCGATAATGAATAACATTCTGGAAGCCCAAGTGTACGTCACGAGTGCGGACAATAGAATGAGATGTGTAAATTTGCTGTACAAAAGAAACGTCTAATACGCATGTGCGACTTGCGCCCAGTAAAAAATTTGCTATATAAATATTTTTTCTCTTCATTTTTTCTTATTATAAGTACCCGCTGCAATTTTCCCGCTATCAATTCGATCGCATAATTTGTGGCATTATTGCGAGAAACTATGAATATTTTATGTTTACCGCGTTGTATAGTTGTATTGGCTTGTACTGGCTTACACGAAATTGTATGAAATTGCTACGAAAAATTATACTGAAGAAAAAGGTAACAAAATATTTGGTTGATCAATGGAAAAAGGGGAAAATAAGCGAATCAGCCCGCTGTTATTTGTATTCCAAACCTTGTAAAGAGATGATCGACAGTCAGCATTTGAAACTTAACAGAATTCTGTTACTCCTTATTGGCTTGTGGCCTTTACAACAATCGAACCTAACTCGATTTCAGTTTATTTTCTTGTCTATTGTTCATATAACATCTATTATATGTCAGGTAATCTATTATATGTCAGGTAATTATATGTGGTAATACTTTTTATGTTTAGATTAAATTTTATTTTATTTTTCCAATATATTTTAATTATTATACTATCATGTAATAATATTTTACTATATCATGCACATTACTTGAAAATATTTTAATTAAATAATTTTAATTACAAAATATTTACATCAGCTATGCTATATTATAATAGTATATAATATAATTGTGTATCACATCTTGATTCAATCAATTTATATGCAAATGTATAAAAACAAGCAGCTATGTATGCAGTATTTATAATCCATTCACCGCTTTAAAAGAGGAAATTTTTATAATGTAGATTTGTAATAAGATTATATTTTACAGCTTATGACATTTGTTACAACAAAATGTACTCTGGACGGCGTCGTTACTGTTTTGTCTTCCGTATTTATGTTTAGTATTTGCGCGATAAAATACAATTTATTTTTCCTCAATATGGAAACTGTAAGTTGATCGCTTATAGAATTGATAATTTATAAAAAATGATAGTTCACAAGTTGATAGCTTGTGTGATTGTGCGATAATTCTTTTTTTTTTTTAAATTAAAAATTATACTCTTATACTTTAATAAAATTATAATTATACTTTAATATTATGTACATACATTCATTTCACATACGCGCGCGCATATGAAACATACGCATATCAAAACAATATCCACAATTTTGGTACATGATAGATGAAGGATTTATTGATTCAACTTCAGAATATATATAACGGATTAAAGGATAAAAATGAAATCGCTATTATGAAAAAATATAGTTGCAATGCAAAACGTTATACGTTTATATTGACAAGTAAGCAATATTTTTTAATTTTCTGCGCATACACTTTCTATTTGAAACATGAGTTATATAAGTCTCAATGAAAACAATTTTATTTTCGATGCATTATAATAATTTCGTCGCATATTTATGTGTGAATAATTCATCAGACGTTATCAGAATTTAAAACACTTGTCAGACATGCAAATATATAAAGATTAATACCAAATGTAATATGTCTAAAAAAAGTAAAACAGAAATAAATTTTCAAAATTGCAACTTTTGTTACTTGTGTGACTTAAATGGAAAAATAATATCATAAATGCATTAGAAATTTATACGTTAAATTTAATTATATTAATGTTACATATGTATGTTGATATAAAAAACTAAATCAATTTAAAAAATTTATACGAGAAAAATTAATTTTATATAAATCTTTTTAGTACTTGGCGTTTGTGTTGCATTTACTAGTGTCATTATTCTATCTCCGAGAATTTTTCATATTATTTTACCTATGAATGTATCTCTATCAAATCGCCTGCCGATTAAAATGGAATATTTCATCGATCAGGAAAAGTACTCTTATTTGATTTCATTACATATAAGTATGGCAATGTGCATTGGAACAATTGCGTTGATAGCGATAGGAACAATATATGTTGCGTGTCTACAATATATTTGTGGTATGTTTAGAATTTCCAGGTAAGAAACAAACATAGAATATAAAATTTTGAATTTTAACAAAATTCTATTGTTATTTTGAATAAATTAAATGCTAATTTGATAGAAACAAAAAAAACAGGTATATAGCTGATGACTGTATTGATTATAGTTTTCGCATTAAACACGCAGTGCACGTCAATATGCTACAAAATATTAAAGCGAAGAAAGTGAATTTAATATTGGAAGAAATAATTAGTGCTGTAGATATGCATCGTCAAGCTATGAAGTTAGTATATTCGATACTCATATATATATATGTATATATATATATATATATATATATATATATATATATATATATATGTAGTATATACATATGTCCGAGAAAAGAGCCAGAAAGAATCATGTTTTATCTCCTTTTATTACCCCCTCCATGCTACTGCATGCTACCGAAAGGCCGAAATCTGACATCATTGCATGGAATGTGTGCTCTAAACATGGCAGTGTCACATGACAATGGAAAGATAAGAGTCAGAATACAGTGCGCATTTTGCGCTAAAGCTAAATCATGAGATGCGTGCTTTAGGTGTGCTTGCACTGAATGGCAATAGAAAGTTTAGCTGTACGCATTCCGATTCTCATCTTTTCGTT
This sequence comes from Camponotus vicinus, assembly GCF_025532165.1. Classification (NCBI taxonomy): domain Eukaryota; kingdom Metazoa; phylum Arthropoda; class Insecta; order Hymenoptera; family Formicidae; genus Camponotus; species Camponotus vicinus. Next base: position 16,681,668 of record NW_028141980.1, read on the forward strand.
GCCGTGGGACATTCGCCATTCGCATACATCCTATGATCTAGCCGTGAAAAATGCGTACTCATTATAGCTAATTCTTTTTAATTAATATATCAATAATTAATGCAAAAACTGCAAAATAGTAAAGGACTTCTTTGTTCAGTTTGTTATGATGTACTCTCTCACGAGCGTTGATTCGATCTTTATCATATATTTTATATACATGTGTGTGTGTGTGTGTGTGTGTGTGTGTGTGTGTGTGTGTGTGTGTGTGTGTGTGTGTGTGTGTGTGTGTGTGTGTGTGTGTGTGCTTATGTGTATGCGTATATGTCTGTCTAATAAAATATTCCTTGATCTTGATAGATTATGCAGTCTTTTGTTGTCCACAGTGGAGACAATAATGTTTTGTTTCATAATGCTTGGAGTGGTCACTTTAAGTCTTAATCTCTTTCGAGTAAGTTGTGTGTTAGTCGTAGTAAGTTTTTACTGTTCTCAAACAATATAAAATATCAAGAAATTCGGTATTTCGTGCCGGAATAGCGAAGCATCTCGTGTATTTATATATGCGCGCGCGCGAGTCGGCTAGTTGAGAATATTTCAAATTATCGGACCTAAATTAACAACTGAATCGATCGAATTATTAATTGATAATTTAGATCTCGATTATAAGGAAAGTGTCTTTATTTTCGCTCTACGTGTTCTAGCAGACATATATTGCGATGCAGTTTCAATGAATTGATAGAAGACTGCATCAATAGTTCTTTGACAGTTCTGAGATTTGGCAACTTTCCGAGATTATAAATTAATAAAAATAAAAATTTGAAAGTATGAAAAAGTTGATGTTATTACGCGAATTATCTTGCACACGTAAAAGTATACGGAAAATATCTTGCATCTTACGTAAGACTATATGCACAGATGATTTATTGATCATAAATATATTAAATATTAAAATAAGAAATAATAATTAAATGATTATTTGATCTAATTATTTAAAAATAATATATTAAGAAAAATGTATAGATTCATTTTTTTGTAAGCACGCAAATTTCCTGCAATATCTATATTTACTCAATAATTTATAAACTATACATCTGTTTATTAAAATAATTTTAAATTTACATATACTGTTTATTGTAAAATGTATTTATATTGAATATTATTTCTTTATATATTTGATATTTTAAGTGTATGTTAATTGTATATTTAACGCAGTTTATAATGATTGAAGTAAGATGTGTTTATCTTACATTTAATTAAAAAATATATATATATATATATATATATATATATATATTTTTTTTTTAATTAAAAGTAAGATAAACACATCTTACTTCAATCATGTCTGAAACATTTTTCTATAGGACCACTATTTTCGGAAATAATTGGCCGTTTCCAGAGTTTTAAATCATCCTGTATATATATATATATATATATATATATATATATATATATATATATATATATGTATATATATGATTAGGATGATTTAAAACTATGGAAACGGCCAATTATTTCCGAAAATAGTGGTCCTATAGAAAAATGTTTCAGACAAAAATTATAGGACTTAAAACGATCTATTTACTGATTTTATTTAGTTTGAACTTGGATAGCGTCCCTCAGGGCAAAATCATTTGAAATTTTTTTAACAGAATCCCCTATTTTTTTTATTGCATTATTCTTGTGGCTTATTTCGAGAGATTTTCAAAATACTATAATTCTCTTATTCTTCATGATATCTTTGATTTTATAAAATATACAATTTTTATCACTATATAAATCAATCGCTATCGTTCGCAAATTAATAAAAATAGAATTGTAATGAATAATTTTCAGAAAGCATAGGAAATACAGATGTAATTTCGTTACAACTATGATCATATGTTTTAGATTTTTCAGATTATGTTAATCGGAGATGACTTCGAGGAATTTATATTACCCTCTGTATATGTAACTGGGCTTATTATATACATGTTTGTAGCCAATTATTTCGCACAAGATGTCACGGATCACAATAATGACATCTTTGCTACTGTGTAAATATGTTTTATACAAATTGATATCTTACATATTAAAACTTGTTTTATTAAATGCAGAAGTCATTGTCGCGTATAAATACACCGTATATATCGTATATACATGATTGATGATGATTTAGATGTGACGTTCAATGGTATGCAGCTCCGTTACATATACAGAAACTGATACTATTTCTGCTGCAAAGAGGTTCCAAAGATTTTACTTTATGTATCGGTGGATTATTTGTCGCATCTTTGGAATGTTTTGCCACGGTAAAAATAATAAATATATTTTTAAAATATACACACATTCAAGACAATATATTTCAAATAAACATTGCAGATGTTGAAAACTTCATTTTCTTATTTTACTGTTATGTATTCAACGCAATAATAAGGTAAGAAGAGAAATCATAATGAACAAATTATAATTTAGCAAAAATTTAGTTAACTAAACTTCAATATTATAATTATAATACATTTCAGAGTTAAAAATAATCCATTATTAAGTTAGTATCACAGTTTACACCTAAATAGACATCCAAGCATATAAGTATGTAACAATTAAATATGTTACATAAAATTTCAAGGCATCAGAAAACAAAAAATTCAAATATAAAATACTGATACAAAAAATTCAATTTTATAAAATTCTCAAATTTTAATTTTATTATTTACAATATATGAATTGCCATATTTTTTTTTAAATAAATAACATGTACATTGTTAATTTATCACTTGCCTTTTTTTATAGCTTAATATATTTTTATAACAAAAGCTTAAAAAATGATAGTACAAAATGAAAGAAATAAATGAATGAATGAATGAATGAAAGCAAAAAAGAATATTAAAATTTCAGAAATATTGCCTTCAATGAGAATGTTATTATCTTTAAATATAATGGTAATTTTTTTAAGTGTCCTATGTATGTAAAGCTATAAAAGAATCTTAAAAAAATGACATATATATATATATATATATATACATATTATCTATTATACATGCTATATATCAAATAATAGATTTGATTAACATTGTCTATAAGCATTTAGATTTTCATATACACGATTTGTATAATGAAACATGTCAAACATTTTCAAATATCCTATTTATTCTTACTGTTAGCGTCCGTAAAGTTTAAGCATTCATTTGGTGAAAATGATGTAAGTCATAAAGATTTATATAAACATATATAACAACTGTTGATAATAGCAACTGTTGAGAATAGCAATGTCAATATTTAGCTTTTTAAATGGTAACTGTCATCACATCAATTGCTAATCAGAAGTTTAATACATAGTATGCATAGATCGACTCTTTTAAATGATATAAGCTTCTTACTGAAAAGCTCATGCTTTGGATAATGAATAACTGGAAGACCAAGTGTACATACGTCACGAGTGTGGACAATAGAATGAGACGTGTAAAATTGCTGTACAAAAGAAATGTCTAATACGCATGTGCGACTTGTGCGCAAGTAATTCGCTAGATGAATAATTCACATCTTCTATCATGGCAAGCACCCGCTGCAATTTTTCTGCTATCAAATCGATCACATAATGATGGATTTTATTACGATAAACTATGAATATTCTTTTTTTTCCGGGTCGTATAATTGTGGTGTTGGCTTGTATCACACAAAATTATATGAAATATATACTAAAATTTACATCAATAGAAAAAATAATAAGATTACTGGTAAATCAATGAAAAAAGGTGGGGAGCAAGCAAATCAACCGATGTCTCGCAGTTATTTGTATTTCGAATATCGTAAAGCGATGATCAATCTCGAGACTCAACATTTTAAACTGAATAGAATTCTGTTACTCATTGTTGGCTTGTGGCCTTTACAACAATCGAATTTAACTAGACTTCAATTTATTTTCTTGTCTACTATTTTGACAACGAATATTACGTTTCAGGTAAAGCATTATTTCACAAATATATTTTGATATGATAAACCATCATAAAATAATCTTTTATAAGCAGCACACGATTTAAAACTGTCTTTAGTTTAAACTGTAATGAAATTATTGCACGAACTGTATTACAATGGTGTATAGTATAATTAATGACATCTTAATTTAATCATTTTATATTCAAGCATACAAAAAAGCATCTAGAGACATAGTATTTATAATTTATTTATAACTTTAAAGGAGTAATTTTTTAATATAAATTTGTAATATGATTATTTTTTACAGCTTATGGCATTTCTTACATTAAGATGTACTCCAGACCTCATCGCTAAAGTTTTGTCTTCCACATGTTTCTCTAGCACATACGCAATAAAATACAACTTGTTTCATTTTAACATAGGAGCTGTAAGTTGATAGTTTATAAAATTGATAATTTATAAGAACTAATATATAGTTCACAAGTTCCTAGTTTAATCGCGTGATAAGATAAGCATTCTTGTTGAATAAAGTTTACAAAAAATATTTTTTAATTAATTTTTTTACATTATGAATATGTACATGCGCGCGCGCACATACACATACAAAAGCAATATACACACCTTTGTTGAAATGACAGATGAAGGATTTATTCATGCAACTTCAGAATATATGTAACGAATTAAAAGATGAAAACGAAATTACTATTATGAAAAAATATAGTTGCAATGCGGAACGTTACACGATTGTACTGACAAGTAAGATAATATTTTTTAATTTGTAATTTTCAACTGCACGTAAATTTTTATTTGACATATAAGTTATAGAAATTCATTATAGAAGTCTCAATATAAGCGATTGATTAGAATAATTTCTCAACATATTTATGCATAGATGAGTTTATTAAAACATTTGTGACACATGTAAACGTATAAAGATTAATGTCAAAAATTTAATATGAGCAAAAATGGAATAGGGAAAAAGAACATTTTTAAAGTTACGATTGTTATTATTATATATATAACTATATATACAGGGTGTTCGCGGTATCTCGGAACAAAGTCAAGCTATAAGTGGATCTCGTTAAACTGAACTAAATAGTCTTTTATTATTTTGCAAAAACCACGTAAAATTTCGAGATATTAATTAATGCCGCTATCAAGATACAGTGAGACCGCCTTCGCTGTCGCGCACTTCTAGCCACCCGCATTGGCCGATCTTTTTTAATTAATATCTCGAAATTTTACGAAGTTTTTGTAAAATAATAAAAGACTTTTTAGTTCATTTTAACGAGATCTACTTATGGCTTTACTTTGTTTCAAGATACCAGGAACACCCTGAATGTATAATTTAATATAATTGCATTAGAAATACATACATTAAGTTGGATTATATAAATGTCTTGCGTATAAGTGAAATAATACCTAAATCAATTTGAAAATATTTTGCGAGGAAAGTCAATACGACGATTCCATATTTGAATTGTTTTAGTACTTACAGTTTGTAGCGTATTTATTATTATCATCGGTTTTATTGGATCGAGTATTTTCTATATGATATTACCCATGAATGTAACTCGATCACGTCGCCTGCCGATTACGATAGAATACTTTATCGATCAAGAAAAATATTTCTATTTAATTCTGTTACATATCATCATGGCGATATTGATCGGAGCAACTGCTATGATAGCAATAGGAACAATGCTTATTGCATATTTTCAACATACTTGTGGTATGTTTAGAATTTCTAGGTAAGAAACAAACATAGAAAAAAATATGAAAGAAGTTCATTCATTATTATATTTAGGTTTTAGGCCTATCCGGCCCATTAGTGACGAAATCTATGTCAAATTATAAGATATCATGAAAGAATTGAAAATTTATAGGTGTCAATGACTTAAACCTCCGCTGGTCAATATTAGGACTTTATCAATGTTGTTGCATAAGTTGTTTTCATTTTGTTATTTACGTTTATTATTTACAGTTGTTGATGTGCATTTTGTTATTTACACTTCATGATGTTTTTATACTTTCAATTAACTAGTAATTTTTTATTTTATAGTTGAATATAATTTCCTAAATTCTTATGTGTTTTTGATTTTATCTGTCCTAAGATATTTCAAATAAATGTTGAATATTTTTTCGATATATTTGTTGATTCATTTGCTTGACTAAGTTCTTGGTGTAATAATTTATTATGTCATCATGGCAAAAAGAATCGGAATTAATGATGACAACGATGTCTCTGAAGTTCGTCCTGAGGAGGGGGAATATCCAAACGACGGATGTACAGTTAGGGAGTTCCAGCTACTAAAACGGGGCAATATATAAATATATATTAAAAATTTTCTTGATGCAGATACTTCCTGAACATAGCAGTGACATATGTGTTATTTTGGACAACTCTGATGATGAGTCATCTAACGAATAAACTGATATCTTTAGGAAGTCAGAACTTCTTCCGGCGGCGGTTTGAAGATCTAAAATTATTTTTTTCTTAATATTATCTAAAACTATTTTTCCTTAATATATACTATCTATAATTAATTAATAAATTATTATCTATAAAATTATATATAAATAATGACTGAGGCGGAGGGGGAACAAAAAAACAAAATGGGCGAACTTCCTTCAAGTTTTAAAAACAAAATCCTATTGTTATCTTAGACAAATTTAATGCTTATTTTATATAGGAAAAAATATACATCTTGTTAAATATATTAATTATAGTTATCGTATTAAACGCGCAATGCATATCAATACGCTAAGAAATATTAAATGGAAGAAGGAGAATTTAATTTTAAAAGGAATAATTAGTGCCATAGATATACATCGGCAAGCTATGAAGTTAGTAATTTATTCTCTATAATATTCATACATATATGTACATATCAGACTTCTATATAATATACTAGACTGCGTATTGTGGCTTATCAGATGTATCCTTTGTTTATATATCTATCTTGTACATAAGTTAGAGCGCATGCGCGAAATAAAGGATTATCTACTATTGTCGTCTGCAACTTGAACGATTATAGGTTCATTCCATGGTCCTCTATTTCGCGCATGCATTGTATCTTAATTTTGATATGTATTTTTGGGATACGCGTACATAAAGCTAATATATAAGAGCCACGCAGTCTAGTTATTATATAGAAGTCTATGATACATACACACATTATTCCTTGATTTTCATAGATTATCCAGGCTTTTGGCATCGAAAATTGAGACAATGTTATATTGTTTAATAATGCTGGGAGTGGTCTCTTTGAGTCTTAATCTTTTTCGAGTAAGTTTCGTATTATGTTCTTATATCCATTAATTTTTAAACAATATATAATATCATGAGACACAATATCTCGCGCTGGAATAACGGGATATCTCGGATATTTATATACGTGAGTCGACTAATTGAGAGTATTTAAGCTTATCGTACTTCAATAACAGCTGAATTGAATTTTTAATTGATATCGCGGGTCTCAATTATAATAAAATCTTTATTTTCTATGTTTTATAAGCAAATATATTATGTAAAATCTCAATATGTGAAAATTTTCCTTTAAGAGGCACACTGTCATCTCATAACATGCGGCGCGTATATGAACGTACAGAAAACATATAATAGAAATGGTAATTTTATTCGGTTAATGCTCTCGACAAGTAAGTAAATAAAAGTTCAAATTTTTGAAAATGTGAAAAAGTTGAAGTATATATAATTTCTGAGGACATTATTTGCAATAATACTTGTGTTCAATTTGAACGACCTGTTTAGTGGATGAATAGCAATGTTTAAAATTGAATGTTTAAGAGGGAAGGAATTAGATTTCTCTCGATTTTAATTATTGCGAAATTTCAGTACGCAGTATTTGATTATTTTAGAATTGAATGTTTGAAAGGGAAGGAATTAGATTTCTCTCGATTTTAATTATTGCGAAATTTCATTACGCAGTATTTGATTATTTTAGAACAAAATCGACATTTTTCGGGATCTACATTCGTGTATAAATAAACGATGTATATGGTGACAAAGGAAGAATTTTTTTATTAAATAAGGATAACTCTAAGGATAACTAATAAATATTTTTAAATCATAAGTTTATGTTATAAAAAATCTCATTTATAAAAAAAATAAAATATTCAAAAAATGTACACTACATTTTACTTCCGTGAATATTATTTCTCTATAATTCAATCAGCTAATTATTTTACATTATGTTTCACACATCATATCTAAGCCGTATTTATTTAATATAAATAGAACACATTTATGGAATATTGTTTGACACTAGTAGACTAGCAAGAATTCAGAATTTATTTATGGGATAACATTTAATAAATTTAATGATTTAGCAGCGAAGACGATGGACAGAATAGAAAAGCGTAGACTAAATAAACTAGCTTTTAAATAAATAATATATTCCATAAATGTCCTACAATATATTCCATAAATCCTACATATAGTTCTTGATGTTTCTCAAATTACTTCGTAAAACATATATTACGCAAATTATTTTGACTGAAAATCACATGAGTCTACATCTTGTACATGTAAGACTATGTGCATAGATAAGATTTATTGATACTAAATATATTGAGATAAAAAATAATAACTGTTTATCTGATCTAACTATTTAAAAATACTATACTAAGAAAAGTGTATACCTTCAATTTTTCATTTTTTCAAACACACAAACTTTCTGTAATATTTATATTAAAACTTAATAATTTTAAACTCTACATACATATAATAACATAATTTAAAATTACGCACACATATCTGCTTATTGTGTGTGTAAAATGTATTTATATTAAATATTTCTTTATATTTGATATTATAAATATATAATCTATTAATTACATATTTAATGCAATTTATAATGATTGAAGAAAGATGTGTGCTATTCATCTTATATTTAATAACAAAGCTATATATATATATATATATATATATATATATGTTCATTTAAAAAAAATTTGCGTTAATTTCAGTTGAATCAGCGTCAAGTTTTTCCTAAAATTTTTATTTTGTTTAATTTCCAATTTTTAATTTTTTGATAAATATTTAAGTTTTAATATTGCTATTTTTCTACAAATTGAAAGAAATATTTTGTATTATTTTTTGGTTAAAATGTATTTCTCTAAAAAAAATAAATTAACATAAATTTTTATTTTTAATTAATGCAATTTTCATATATTAATCCTTTATAAGAAATTAAAAAAAAATTGTTTGCACAATAAATTGTTTTCAATATGACAATTTTTTATAATTGAAATAACACTTTCATAAGAGTATTTTGTAGATTATTTTGTAACAGTATTTTATAATAATATACATTCTTTACATGTATATTTGGCACTCGTTTTTATCTTTTTCTACTTTTAATTTAAATATTTAATTTTTAAATAAAATGTAAAAAATCTGAAAAAAATTTAAGTAAATTAAATAAATTATTAGATATATTAATTAAATTATATATATATATATATATATATATATATATATATATATATATATATTGTATATCATGTACAGTATATTAAGAAAGAATGTATTCTTTCGTTTTCCTTCTTTTCCTTTCTTTCTTATCTTTTTCGTTACAGATATTTTTCATATTACATATAATTTTTTATCTGTATATAAATACATAAATATATTAATCATAACCATTCGCTAATTAATATGAACAAATTTATCGTAAATAATATTTAGGGAATATGAGAGAGGTGCAGATGTGTAATTTCATTACAATTGCGATCTTGTGTTTTAGATTTTTCAGATTACGTCATCCGAAAATGATATTAAGGATTATATGTTTCCCTTTCTTACTACAATTACCAGTATTCTATATATGTTTGTAGCTAATTATATTGCGCAGGATTTAACGGATCACAATAGTGACATCTTTGCTACTGTGTAAGACACATTGTTTTATACAAATATTTTATACAATATGAATTTTCACATGATAAAAACTATTTTTATTGACGGAGGACAATGTGTCCCATAGAAATATATATATATATATATATATATATATATATAATTTATATATATTATCTATATACGATTGTGTAGGTATAACGTTCAGTGGAATGTTGCCCCGTTACACATACAGAAAGTGATATTATTTTTGTTGCAAAGAGGCGCCAAAGATTTTACTATAAGCGTTGGAGGACTATTTGTCGGATCGTTGGAATGTTTCGCCACGGTATGCATAATGACTATATCAAAATCTATATTCAAAACAACATAATATAAATAAACATTACAGTTGGTGAAAACTTCAGTCTCTTATTTTACTGTTATATATTCAACGCAATAATGTAAGGTAAGCAGAGAAATAATAACAAATAAATTATAATCTAGTAAAAATTTAGTTAAGAAAGTAAACTCCAATATTGCAATATTATAATACATTTTAAAGTTAAATACAATTCATTATTAAATTAAATTATAGATTATATCTTAGAGATACCTATTAGTCATGACACACATACACACACATCTCCAAAGGAAAACAAATATATTTAAAATTAAATATATTACATAGATTTTGAAAGCAACAAAAAATAGGATATTCAAAATATCAAATATAAAATACTGATACAAATTCATATAATTTTATATAATTCTCAAGTTTTATTTTTACTGTTTACGATATACATTGTCACATTACTTTTAAATAAGTAATGTTAATTTTAAATAAATATTATTAATTTTACATTGTTAATTTTAGTGTCGCCTACATTTTTTATAGTTTAATTTTTATAATAAAAGTTCAAAAAATATCAAGATTTCGGAAATAATATTGTCCTCAATAAAAAAATATTTCCTTTAGCTTTTTAAATGGTAACTGTCACATCACTTGTTAATTAGAAGTTTAATACATAGCGTGCATAGATCGACTCTTTTAAATGATATAAGCTTCTTACTGAAAAGCTCCTGCTTTGGATAGTGAATAACATTCTGGAAGACCAAGTGTACGTCACGAGTGCGGACAATAGAATGAGACGTGTAAATTTGCTGCACAAAAGAAATGTCTAATACGCATGAGCGACTTGTGCCCAGTAATTTGCTATAAAAATTTTTTATTTTTATTTTCCCTCATTATAAGCACCCGCCGCAATTTTCCCGCTATCAATTCGATCGCATAATTAGGGACATTATTGCGAGAAATTGTGAATATTTTATATTTACTGCGTTGTATAGTTGTATTGGCTTGTATTAACTTACACGAAATTATATGAAATTGCTACGAAAAATTACACTGGAAGAAAAAGGTAACAAAATACTTGATTGATCAATGGTAAAAGGGGAAGAAGCGAATCAGCCCGCTGTTATTTGCGTTCCAAACCTCGTAAAGAGATGATCGACAGTCAGCATTTGAAACTTAATAGAATTCTGTTACTCCTTATTGGCTTGTGGCCTTTACAACAATCGAACCTAACTCGATTTCAGTTTATTGTCTTGTCTATTATTCATCTAACATCTATTATATGTCAGGTAAGGTAATACTTTTTATGTTTAGATTAAATTTTATTTTATTTTTTTCCAATATATTTTAATATACTTTAATATATTACGTAATAATATTTTACTATATCATGCATGTTACTTGAAGATATTTTAATTAAATAATTTTAGTTACAAAGTATTTACACATCTATGCTATATTATAATAGTATACAGGGTGAGTTTTTTATCTTGAGACATCGAAATATCTCGTAAAATCTAAAGATACGATAAAATGTTTCAGACAAAAGTTGTATGGTTTCAAGAGGGACATAAGATGGTGCCATTAGTTTGACCTTGAAGAGTCAGCTGAAGGTCACGTGAAGGTCACCTTCAACTTTGTAAATGGGACACTCTATATGCTTTTGCATATTCTTGTAGCTCATCTCGAGAGCTTTCCAAAACACTATAATTAAGTTAGTTTTCATTAAGTACTTTCCGAGTTATGAGGCTTGAAATCATTTCTTAATTTTACATAAACCATAAAATATCTTGTAAAATATTCATTTTTCGATTATCTTACCTTGATACTTTTATGTACAAAATAATGAGAGGAATCAATTGGTGTAAAGAAAACACACAGTTGTTTTTAAGAAAAAATATGTAATTGTTAATTGCAAATTACATATTTTTTCTTAAAAACAACTATGTGTTTTCTTTACACCAATTGATTCCTCTCATTATTTTGTACATAAAAGTATTAAGGTAAGATAATCGAAAAATGAATATTTTATAAAATATTTTACGGTTTATGTAAAATTAAGAAATGATTTCAAGCCTCATAACTCGGAAAGTACTTAATGAAAACTAACTTAATTATAGTGTTTTGGAAAGCTCTCGAGATGAGCTACAAGAATATGCAAAAGCATATAGAGTGTCCCATTTACAAAGTTGAAGGTGACCTTCACGTGACCTTCAGCTGACTCTTCAAGGTCAAACGGCCTCGTCTAATGGCATCGTCTTATGTCTCCCTCGAAACCATACAACTTTTGTCTGAAACATTTTATCGTATCTTTTAGACTTTACGAGATATTTCAATGTCTCAAGATAAATAACTCACCCTGTATAATATAATTATGTATCACATCTTGATTCAATCAATTTATTATTATCAAATGTATAAAAACAAGCACCTAAGTATGCAGATTTTATCCGTTCATCGCTTTAAAAGAGTGATTTCTGATAATGTAAATTTGTAATAAGATTATATCTTACAGCTTATGACATTTGTTACAACAAAATGTACTCCGGCCCGTGTCGTTACTGTTTTGTCTTCCGTATTAATGTTTAGTATTTGCGGGATAAAATACAATTTATTTCCCCTCAATATGGAAGCTGTAAGTTGACTGCTTATAAAATTGATAAATTAATTTATAAAAAATAGTTCACAAGTTGATAATTTGTGTGATCGCGGGATAGTTTTTTTTTTTAATTAAAAATTATACTCTTATACTTTAATAAAATTATAATTATACCTTAATATTACGTACATACATTCATTTCATATATGAAACGCGCGCATATGAAACATACGCATATCAAAACAATATCCACAATTTTGATACATGATAGATAAAGGATTTATTGGTTCAACTTCAGAATATACATAACGGATTAAAGGATAAAAACGAAATCGCTATTATGAAAAAATATATTTGCAATGCAAAACGTTATACGCTCATATTCACAAGTAAGACAATATTTTTTAATTTTCTACGCATACATTTCTATTTGATACATATGTTATATAAGTCTCAATAAAAACATTATTAATTTTCGATGCATTACAATAATTTCGTTGCATATTTATGTGTGAGTGTAATGCATCAGAGTTATCAGAGTTTAAAACACTTATCAGACATGCAAACATATAAATATTAATATCAAATGTAAGTCTAAAAAAAGTCAAACAGAAATAAATTTTCAAAATTGCAACTTTTGTTACTTGTGTGACACAAATGGAAAAATAATGTCATAAATGCATTAAGAATTTATACGTCAAATTTAATTATATTAATGTTACATATGCATGTTGATATAACAACAAAATCAATTTAAAAAATTTCTGCGAGAAAAATTAATTTTATATAAATCTTTTTAGCACTTGCCGTTTGTTGTGTATTTACTACTAGTATCATTATTCTATCTCCAGGAATTCTCTGTATTATTTTACCTATAAATGTATCTCTATCAAATCGCCTGCCGATTAAAATGGAATATTTTATCGATCAGGAAAAGTACTCTTATTTGATTTCATTACATATAAGTATAGCAATAGGCATTGGAACAATGACATCGACAGCGATAGGAACAATGTATGTTACGTATTTGCAATATGTCTGTGGTATGTTTAGAATTTCCAGGTAAGAAACAAACATAAAATATAAAATTTTGAATTTTAACAAAATGTTATTTTGAATAAATTAAATGCTAATTTAATGGAAACAAGAAAACAGATATATAGATGATGAATATATTGATTATAGTTTTCGCATTAAACGCGCAGTGCACATCAATGTGCTACAAAATATTAAAGCAAAGAAAGAGAATTTAATATTGGAAGGAATAATCAGTGCTGTAGATATGCATCGTCAAGCTATGAAGTTAGTATATTCGATACTCATATGTGTGTGTGTGTGTGTGTGTGTGTGTGTGCGCGCGCGTGTGTGTGCGTGTGTGTGCGTGCGTGTGTGCGTGCGTGTGTGCGTGTGTGTGTGCGTGCGTGCGTGTGTGCGTGTGTGCGTGTGTGTGTGCGTGCGTGTGTGCGTGCGTGTGTGTGTGCGTGCGTGTGTGTGTGTGTGTGCGTGCGTGCGTGTGTGTGTGTGTGTGTGTGTGTGTGTGTGTGTGTGTGTGTGTGTGTGTGTGTGTGTGTGTGTGTGTGTGTGTGTGTGTGGAATACGGAAAAAAGGTCAGAACCCCTGAATAACTCTGAAAATATGTAAGATGTAACAAAATGCTAAAAACAAAAATTGTAAGGTTTTAATTACAAATTATATATTTTTTTCTTAAAAATATTTATTTGTTTTTCTTTATACCAATTGATTCCTCTCATTATTTTGTGTATAAATGTATTGAGGAAAAATAAATATTTTACGGAATATTTTATATAGTTTATATAAAATTAAGAAATTATTTCTCAAGTCTCAGAATTCAAAAAATACTTTATTATAAAAAGTTTTAGAAAGCTCTCAAGGTAAGCTATAAGAGTATATAATAAAAAATGGAGGATTCTATTTAAAAAATTCCGGGTGATCATGTAATCTTAACGCTGTTCAAGATCATACTGGTATTACTGTGCAATGCGTTGCTCAAAATCTTAAAATTTTTGTATCTAACATTTTTTATCTGGCGTATTTTCGGAGTTATTCAGAGGAGTTTATTCGGAGTCATTCTTTTTTCCGCGCACGCGGACACGCGCGCACACATGCACGCACACATGCACGCACACACACACACGCGTTTCGTATAGCTAAACTATAGGATCATGGAATTTGTGCTCTAAACATGGCAGTGGCAAGTGTCACACGACAATGGAAAGATAAGAATCAGAATATAGTGCGCATTTTGCGTTAAATCATGAGATGTGTGCTCTAAGTGTGTTTGCACTGAATGGCAATAGAAACATGCTGTACGCATTCCGAATCTTTTCGTTACCGTGGGACACTCGCCATGCCTAAAGCATACAATCTATGATCTAGCCGTGAAAATCGCATACTCGTTAGCTAATTCTTTTTAATTAATATATCAATAATTAATGCAAAAATTGCAAAATGGTAAAGGATTTCATTGTTCAGTTTGCTATGATGTACCCTTTCACGAGCGTTAATTCGATCTTTATCATATATTTTATATGTGTGTAAGTGTGTGTGCGCATATGTCTGTTTAATAAAATATTCTTTGGTCTTGATAGATTATCCAGACTTTTGCTATCCACAATGCAGACAATGATGTTTTGTTTAATAATGCTTGGAGTGATCACATTAAGCCTTAATCTCTTTCGAGTAAGTTGTATGTTAGTCATAAGCAGAGTCCGGATTTTGGTGCCGTTTTCCCCACTCCAAGTGCATGCTAGCGGCTGAGCGTCGCGAAAAGCAGTATCGTCTATGCTAATCTAGTGATAGTAGCAAAGAGGGCATGCAATTCTCTTTTTCTTTATATCTTTGATTTTATAAAATTTACAATTTTTATCACTATATAAATCAATCGCTATCGTTCACAAATTAATAAAAATAGATTTGTAATGAATAATTTTCAGAAAACATAAGAAATACAGATGTAATTTCGTTACAATTATGATCATATATTTTAGATTTTTCAGGTTATGTCAACCGGAGATGAATTCAAGGAATTTGTACTTCCCTCTGTATATGTAATTGCGATTACTCTATACATGTTTCTAGCCAATTATTTTGCGCAGGATATCACGGATCATAATAATGACATCTTTGCTACTGTGTAAGAAATATTGTTTTTATACAGACTGTATATCTTGCATATTAAAACTTATTATTTTATTAAATGCAGGAGTCATTGTTGCGTAGAAAAATACAGTATACATATATTATATACATGATTGTTTAGGTGTGACGTTCAATGGCATGCAGCTCCGTTATATATACAGAAACTGATACTATTTCTGCTGCAAAGAAGTTCCAAAGATTTTACTTTATGTATCGGTGGATTATTTGTCGCATCTTTGGAATCTTTTGCTACGGTAAAAATAATAAATATATTTTTAAAATATACACACATTCAAGACAATATATTGCAAATAAACATTGCAGCTGTTGAAAACTTCATTTTCTTATTTTACTGTTATGTATTCAATGCAATAATAAGGTAAGAAGAGAAATCATAATGAACAAATTATAATTTAGCAAAAATTTAGTTAACTAAACTTCAATATTATAATTATAATATATTTCAGAACTAAAAATAATTCATTATTAAGATAGTATCACAGTTTACACCTAAACAGACATCAAAACATATAAATTTGTAACAATTAAATATGTTACATAAAATTTCAAGGCATCAGGAAACAAAAAATTCAAAATCAAATATAAAATACTGATACAAAAAATTCAATTTTATTAAATACACAAATTTTAACTTTATTATTTACTATATATGAATTGTCACACTTTTTAAAATAAATAATATGTACATTGTTAATTTATTACTGACCTTTTTTTATAATTTAATATATTTTTATAACTAAAGTTCCAAAAATGGTAGTACAAAATGAAAGAAATGAATGAATGAATGAATGAAAGCAAAAAAAATATTAAGATTTCAGAAATATTGCCTTCAATGAGAATGTTATTATGTTTAAATATAATGGTAATTTTTTTACGTGTCCTATGTATGTAAAACTATAAAAGAATCTTAAAAAAATGGCATATATATATATAAAACTATTATCTATTATACATGCTATATATCAAATAATAGATTTGATTAAGGTTACGTTGTCTATAAGCATTTAGATTTTTCATATACATGAATTGTATAATGAGACATGCCAAACATTTTCAAATATCCTATTTATTCTTACTGTTAGCGTCCGTAAAGTTTAGGCATTCATTTGGTAAAAGTGATGTAGGTCATAAAAATTTATATAAACATATATAACAATAAACATATATAACATTGTCGATAATAGCAACTGTTGAGAATAGCAATGTCAATGTTTAGCTTTTTAAATGGTAACTGTCATCACATCACTTGCTAATTAGAAGTTTAATATATAGCATGCATAGATCGACTCTTTTAAATGATATAAGCTTCTTACTGAAAAGCTCCTGCTTTGGATAGTGAATAACATTCTGGAAGACCAAGTGTACGTCACGAATGCGGACAATAGAATGAGACGTGTAAATTTGCTGCACAAAAGAAATGTCTAATACGCATGAGCGACTTGCACCCATTTATTTTTCCTATAAAAATTGTTTTTCTTTATTTTCTCTTATTATAAGCACCCGCCGCAATTTTCCCGCTATCAATTCGATCGCATAATTAGGGACATTATTGCGAGAAACTGAATATTTTATTTTTATCACGTTGTATAGTTGTATTGGCTTGTATTAACTTACACGAAATTATATGAAATTGCTACAAAAAATTACACCGTAAGAAAAAGGTAACAAAATATCTAATTGATCAATGGAAAAAGGGGAAGATAAACGAATCAGCCTGCTGTTATTTGTGTTCCAAACCTCGTAAAGAGATGATCGACAGTCAGCATTGGAAACTTAACAGAATTCTGTTACTCCTTATTGGCTTGTGGCCTTTACAACAATCGAACCTAACTCGATTTCAGTTTATTTTCTTGTCTATTGTTTATATAACATCTATTATATGTCAGGTATGTGGTAATATAAACTTTTTATGTTTAGATTAAATTTTATATTATTTTTCCAATATATTTTAGTATACTACACGTAATAATATTTTACTATATCATGCACATTACTCGAAAATATTTTAATTAAATAATTTTAATTACAAAATATTTACATCAGCTATATATGCTATATTATAATAGTATATAATATAATTATGTATCACATCATGATTCAATCAATTTACATACAAATGTGTAAAAACAAGCAACTATGTATGCAGTATTTATAATCCGTTCACCGCTTTAAAAGAGTAAATTTTTATAATGTAGATTTGTAATAAGATTATATCTTACAGGTTATGACACTTTTTACAACAAAATGTACTCCAGACGGCGTCGTTTCTGTTTTGTCTTACGTATTTATGTTTAGTATTTGCGGGATAAAATACAATCTATTTTTCCTTAATATAGAAACTGTAAGTTGATCGCTTATAAAATTGATAATTTATAAAAAATGATAGTTCACAAGCTGATAGCTTGTGTGATCGCGCGATAATACATTTTTTCGAAATTAAAAATTATACTCTTATACTTTAATAAAATTATAATTATACTTTGATATTATGTACATATATTCATTTCATGTGCATATGAAACATATACATATCAAAACAATATCCACAATTTTGGTACATGATAGATGAAGGATTTATTGGTTCAACTTCAGAATATATATAACGGATTAAAGGATAAAAACGAAATCGCTATTATGAAAAAATATAGTTGCAATGCAAAACGTTATACATTTATATTGACAAGTAAGCAATATTTTTTAATTTCCTGCGCATACATTTTCTATTTGAAACATGAGTTATATAAGTCTCAATAAAAACAATATTAATTTCGATGCATTATAATAATTTCGTCACATGTTTATGTGAGTAATGCATCACATGTTATCAGAGTTTAAAACACTTGTCAGACATGCAAATATATAAAGATTAATATCAAATGTAATATGTCTAAAAAAAAGTCAAACAGAAATAAAATTCCAAAATTACAACTTTTGTTACTTGCGTAACTCAAATGGAAAAATAATATCTTAAATGCGATTAGAAATTTATATGTCAAATTTAATTATATTAATGGTACATATGTATGTTAATATAACAACAAAATCAATTTAAAAAATTTTTGCGAAAAAAAATAATTTTATAAATTTTTTTAGTTCTTGCCGTTTGTGTTTCATTTTCTAGTGTCATTGTTCTATCTCCGAAAATTCTCTATATTATTTTACCTATGAATGTATCTCTATCAAATCGCCGGCCGATTAGAATGGAATATTTTATCGATCAGGAAAAGTACTCTTATTTGATTTCATTACATATAAGTATGGCAGCATGCATTGGAGTAATTGCATTGATAGCGATAGGAACAATATATATTGCGTGTCTTCAATATATCTGTGGTATGTTTAGAATTTCCAGGTAAGAAACAAACATTATATAAAATTTTAAATTTTGACAAAATTTTATTGTTATTGTGAATAAATTAAATGCTAATTTGATGGAAACAAAGAAACAGCTATATAGCTGATGAATATATTGATTATAGTTTTCGCATTAAACGCGCAGTGCACATCAATATGCTACAAAATATTAAAGCGAAGAAAGGGAATTTAATATTGGAAGGAATAATTAGTGCTGTAGATATGCATCGTCAAGCTATGAAGTTAGTATATTCGATACTCATATATATATATATATATATATATATATATATATATGTAGTATATACATATGTCCGAGAAAAGAGCCAGAAAGAATCATGTTTTATCTCCTTTTATTACCCCCTCCATGCTACTGCATGCTACCGAAAGGCCGAAATCTGACATCATTGCATGGAATGTGTGCTCTAAACATGGCAGTGTCACATGACAATGGAAAGATAAGAGTCAGAATACAGTGCGCATTTTGCGCTAAAGCTAAATCATGAGATGCGTGCTTTAGGTGTGCTTGCACTGAATGGCAATAGAAAGTTTAGCTGTACGCATTCCGATTCTCATCTTTTCGTTGCCGTGGGACATTCGCCATTTGCATACATCCTATGATCTAGCCGTGAAAAATGCGTACTCATTATAGCTAATCCTTTTTAATTAATATATCAATAATTAATGCAAAAACTGCAAAATAGTAAAGGACTTCTTTGTTCAGTTTGTTATGATGTACTCTCTCACGAGCGTTGATTCGATCTTTATCATATATTTTATATACATGTGTGTGTGTGTGTGTGTGTGTGTGTGTGTGTGTGTGTGTGTGTGTGTGTGTGTGTGTGTGTCTGTCTAATAAAACATTCCTTGATCTTGATAGATTATGCAGTCTTTTGTTGTCCACAGTGGAGACAATAATGTTTTGTTTCATAATGCTTGGAGTGGTCACTTTAAGTCTTAATCTCTTTCGAGTAAGTTGTGTGTTAGTCGTAGTAAGTTTTTACTGTTCTCAAACAATATAAAATATCAAGAAATTCGGTATTTCGTGCCGGAATAGCGAAGCATCTCGTGTATTTATATATGCGCGCGCGCGAGTCGGCTAGTTGAGAATATTTCAAATTATCGGACCTAAATTAACAACTGAATCGATCGAATTATTAATTGATAATTTAGATCTCGATTATAAGGAAAGTGTCTTTATTTTCGCTCTACGTGTTCTAGCAGACATATATTGCGATGCAGTTTCAATGAATTGATAGAAGACTGCATCAATAGTTCTTTGACAGTTCTGAGATTTGGCAACTTTCCGAGATTATAAATTAATAAAAATAAAAATTTGAAAGTATGAAAAAGTTGATGTTATTACGCGAATTATCTTGCACACGTAAAAGTATACGGAAAATATCTTGCATCTTACGTAAGACTATATGCACAGATGATTTATTGATCATAAATATATTAAATATTAAAATAAGAAATAATAATTAAATGATTATTTGATCTAATTATTTAAAAATAATATATTAAGAAAAATGTATAGATTCATTTTTTTGTAAGCACGCAAATTTCCTGCAATATCTATATTTACTCAATAATTTATAAACTATACATCTGTTTATTAAAATAATTTTAAATTTACATATACTGTTTATTGTAAAATGTATTTATATTGAATATTATTTCTTTATATATTTGATATTTTAAGTGTATGTTAATTGTATATTTAACGCAGTTTATAATGATTGAAGTAAGATGTGTTTATCTTACATTTAATTAAAAAAAAAATATATATATATATATATTTTTTTTTTTAATTAAAAGTAAGATAAACACATCTTACTTCAATCATGTCTGAAACATTTTTCTATAGGACCACTATTTTCGGAAATAATTGGCCGTTTCCAGAGTTTTAAATCATCCTGTGTATATATATATATATATATATATATATATATATATATATATATATATATATATATATATATATATATATATATGATTAGGATGATTTAAAACTCTGGAAACGGCCAATTATTTCCGAAAATAGTGGTCCTATAGAAAAATGTTTCAGACAAAAATTGTAGGACTTAAAACGATCTATTTACTGATTTTATTTAGTTTGAACTTGGATAGCGTCCCTCAGGGCAAAATCATTTGAAATTTTTTTAACAGAATCCCCTATTTTTTTTATTGCATTATTCTTGTGGCTTATTTCGAGAGATTTTCAAAATACTATAATTCTCTTATTCTTCATGATATCTTTGATTTTATAAAATATACAATTTTTATCACTATATAAATCAATCGCTATCGTTCGCAAATTAATAAAAATAGAATTGTAATGAATAATTTTCAGAAAGCATAGAAAATACAGATGTAATTTCGTTACAACTATGATCATATGTTTTAGATTTTTCAGATTATGTCAATCGGAGATGACTTCGAGGAATTTATATTACCCTCTGTATATGTAACTGGGCTTATTATATACATGTTTGTAGCCAATTATTTCGCACAAGATGTCACGGATCACAATAATGACATCTTTGCTACTGTGTAAATATGTTTTATACAAATTGATATCTTACATATTAAAACTTGTTTTATTAAATGCAGAAGTCATTGTCGCGTATAAATACACCGTATATATCGTATATACATGATTGATGATGATTTAGATGTGACGTTCAATGGTATGCAGCTCCGTTACATATACAGAAACTGATACTATTTCTGCTGCAAAGAGGTTCCAAAGATTTTACTTTATGTATCGGTGGATTATTTGTCGCATCTTTGGAATGTTTTGCCACGGTAAAAATAATAAATATATTTTTAAAATATACACACATTCAAGACAATATATTTAAAATAAACATTGCAGATGTTGAAAACTTCATTTTCTTATTTTACTGTTATGTATTCAACGCAATAATAAGGTAAGAAGAGAAATCATAATGAACAAATTATAATTTAGCAAAAATTTAGTTAACTAAACTTCAATATTATAATTATAATACATTTCAGAGTTAAAAATAATCCATTATTAAGTTAGTATCACAGTTTACACCTAAATAGACATCCAAGCATATAAATATGTAACAATTAAATATGTTACATAAAATTTCAAGGCATCAGGAAACAAAAAATTCAAAATCAAATATAAAATACTGATACAAAAAATTCAATTTTATTAAATACACAAATTTTAACTTTATTATTTACTATATATGAATTGTCACACTTTTTAAAATAAATAATATGTACATTGTTAATTTATTACTGACCTTTTTTTATAATTTAATATATTTTTATAACTAAAGTTCCAAAAATGGTAGTACAAAATGAAAGAAATGAATGAATGAATGAATGAAAGCAAAAAAAATATTAAGATTTCAGAAATATTGCCTTCAATGAGAATGTTATTATGTTTAAATATAATGGTAATTTTTTTACGTGTCCTATGTATGTAAAACTATAAAAGAATCTTAAAAAAATGGCATATATATATATAAAACTATTATCTATTATACATGCTATATATCAAATAATAGATTTGATTAAGGTTACGTTGTCTATAAGCATTTAGATTTTTCATATACATGAATTGTATAATGAGACATGCCAAACATTTTCAAATATCCTATTTATTCTTACTGTTAGCGTCCGTAAAGTTTAGGCATTCATTTGGTAAAAGTGATGTAGGTCATAAAAATTTATATAAACATATATAACAATAAACATATATAACATTGTCGATAATAGCAACTGTTGAGAATAGCAATGTCAATGTTTAGCTTTTTAAATGGTAACTGTCATCACATCACTTGCTAATTAGAAGTTTAATATATAGCATGCATAGATCGACTCTTTTAAATGATATAAGCTTCTTACTGAAAAGCTCCTGCTTTGGATAGTGAATAACATTCTGGAAGACCAAGTGTACGTCACGAATGCGGACAATAGAATGAGACGTGTAAATTTGCTGCACAAAAGAAATGTCTAATACGCATGAGCGACTTGCACCCATTTATTTTTCCTATAAAAATTGTTTTTCTTTATTTTCTCTTATTATAAGCACCCGCCGCAATTTTCCCGCTATCAATTCGATCGCATAATTAGGGACATTATTGCGAGAAACTGAATATTTTATTTTTATCACGTTGTATAGTTGTATTGGCTTGTATTAACTTACACGAAATTATATGAAATTGCTACAAAAAATTACACCGTAAGAAAAAGGTAACAAAATATCTAATTGATCAATGGAAAAAGGGGAAGATAAACGAATCAGCCTGCTGTTATTTGTGTTCCAAACCTCGTAAAGAGATGATCGACAGTCAGCATTGGAAACTTAACAGAATTCTGTTACTCCTTATTGGCTTGTGGCCTTTACAACAATCGAACCTAACTCGATTTCAGTTTATTTTCTTGTCTATTGTTTATATAACATCTATTATATGTCAGGTATGTGGTAATATAAACTTTTTATGTTTAGATTAAATTTTATATTATTTTTCCAATATATTTTAGTATACTACACGTAATAATATTTTACTATATCATGCACATTACTCGAAAATATTTTAATTAAATAATTTTAATTACAAAATATTTACATCAGCTATATATGCTATATTATAATAGTATATAATATAATTATGTATCACATCATGATTCAATCAATTTACATACAAATGTGTAAAAACAAGCAACTATGTATGCAGTATTTATAATCCGTTCACCGCTTTAAAAGAGTAAATTTTTATAATGTAGATTTGTAATAAGATTATATCTTACAGGTTATGACACTTTTTACAACAAAATGTACTCCAGACGGCGTCGTTTCTGTTTTGTCTTACGTATTTATGTTTAGTATTTGCGGGATAAAATACAATCTATTTTTCCTTAATATAGAAACTGTAAGTTGATCGCTTATAAAATTGATAATTTATAAAAAATGATAGTTCACAAGCTGATAGCTTGTGTGATCGCGCGATAATACATTTTTTCGAAATTAAAAATTATACTCTTATACTTTAATAAAATTATAATTATACTTTGATATTATGTACATATATTCATTTCATGTGCATATGAAACATATACATATCAAAACAATATCCACAATTTTGGTACATGATAGATGAAGGATTTATTGGTTCAACTTCAGAATATATATAACGGATTAAAGGATAAAAACGAAATCGCTATTATGAAAAAATATAGTTGCAATGCAAAACGTTATACATTTATATTGACAAGTAAGCAATATTTTTTAATTTCCTGCGCATACATTTTCTATTTGAAACATGAGTTATATAAGTCTCAATAAAAACAATATTAATTTCGATGCATTATAATAATTTCGTCACATGTTTATGTGAGTAATGCATCACATGTTATCAGAGTTTAAAACACTTGTCAGACATGCAAATATATAAAGATTAATATCAAATGTAATATGTCTAAAAAAAAGTCAAACAGAAATAAAATTCCAAAATTACAACTTTTGTTACTTGCGTAACTCAAATGGAAAAATAATATCTTAAATGCGATTAGAAATTTATATGTCAAATTTAATTATATTAATGGTACATATGTATGTTAATATAACAACAAAATCAATTTAAAAAATTTTTGCGAAAAAAAATAATTTTATAAATTTTTTTAGTTCTTGCCGTTTGTGTTTCATTTTCTAGTGTCATTGTTCTATCTCCGAAAATTCTCTATATTATTTTACCTATGAATGTATCTCTATCAAATCGCCGGCCGATTAGAATGGAATATTTTATCGATCAGGAAAAGTACTCTTATTTGATTTCATTACATATAAGTATGGCAGCATGCATTGGAGTAATTGCATTGATAGCGATAGGAACAATATATATTGCGTGTCTTCAATATATCTGTGGTATGTTTAGAATTTCCAGGTAAGAAACAAACATTATATAAAATTTTAAATTTTGACAAAATTTTATTGTTATTGTGAATAAATTAAATGCTAATTTGATGGAAACAAAGAAACAGCTATATAGCTGATGAATATATTGATTATAGTTTTCGCATTAAACGCGCAGTGCACATCAATATGCTACAAAATATTAAAGCGAAGAAAGGGAATTTAATATTGGAAGGAATAATTAGTGCTGTAGATATGCATCGTCAAGCTATGAAGTTAGTATATTCGATACTCATATATATATATATATATATATATATATATATATATGTAGTATATACATATGTCCGAGAAAAGAGCCAGAAAGAATCATGTTTTATCTCCTTTTATTACCCCCTCCATGCTACTGCATGCTACCGAAAGGCCGAAATCTGACATCATTGCATGGAATGTGTGCTCTAAACATGGCAGTGTCACATGACAATGGAAAGATAAGAGTCAGAATACAGTGCGCATTTTGCGCTAAAGCTAAATCATGAGATGCGTGCTTTAGGTGTGCTTGCACTGAATGGCAATAGAAAGTTTAGCTGTACGCATTCCGATTCTCATCTTTTCGTTGCCGTGGGACATTCGCCATTTGCATACATCCTATGATCTAGCCGTGAAAAATGCGTACTCATTATAGCTAATCCTTTTTAATTAATATATCAATAATTAATGCAAAAACTGCAAAATAGTAAAGGACTTCTTTGTTCAGTTTGTTATGATGTACTCTCTCACGAGCGTTGATTCGATCTTTATCATATATTTTATATACATGTGTGTGTGTGTGTGTGTGTGTGTGTGTGTGTGTGTGTGTGTGTGTGTGTGTGTGTGTGTGTGTGTGTCTGTCTAATAAAATATTCCTTGATCTTGATAGATTATGCAGTCTTTTGTTGTCCACAGTGGAGACAATAATGTTTTGTTTCATAATGCTTGGAGTGGTCACTTTAAGTCTTAATCTCTTTCGAGTAAGTTGTGTGTTAGTCGTAGTAAGTTTTTACTGTTCTCAAACAATATAAAATATCAAGAAATTCGGTATTTCGTGCCGGAATAGCGAAGCATCTCGTGTATTTATATATGCGCGCGCGCGAGTCGGCTAGTTGAGAATATTTCAAATTATCGGACCTAAATTAACAACTGAATCGATCGAATTATTAATTGATAATTTAGATCTCGATTATAAGGAAAGTGTCTTTATTTTCGCTCTACGTGTTCTAGCAGACATATATTGCGATGCAGTTTCAATGAATTGATAGAAGACTGCATCAATAGTTCTTTGACAGTTCTGAGATCTGGCAACTTTCCGAGATTATAAATTAATAAAAATAAAAATTTGAAAGTATGAAAAAGTTGATGTTATTACGCGAATTATCTTGCACACGTAAAAGTATACGGAAAATATCTTGCATCTTACGTAAGACTATATGCACAGATGATTTATTGATCATAAATATATTAAATATTAAAATAAGAAATAATAATTAAATGATTATTTGATCTAATTATTTAAAAATAATATATTAAGAAAAATGTATAGATTCATTTTTTTGTAAGCACGCAAATTTCCTGCAATATCTATATTTACTCAATAATTTATAAACTATACATCTGTTTATTAAAATAATTTTAAATTTACATATACTGTTTATTGTAAAATGTATTTATATTGAATATTATTTCTTTATATATTTGATATTTTAAGTGTATGTTAATTGTATATTTAACGCAGTTTATAATGATTGAAGTAAGATGTGTTTATCTTACATTTAATTAAAAAAAAAATATATATATATATATATTTTTTTTTTTAATTAAAAGTAAGATAAACACATCTTACTTCAATCATGTCTGAAACATTTTTCTATAGGACCACTATTTTCGGAAATAATTGGCCGTTTCCAGAGTTTTAAATCATCCTGTGTATATATATATATATATATATATATATATATATATATATATATATATATATATATATATATATGATTAGGATGATTTAAAACTCTGGAAACGGCCAATTATTTCCGAAAATAGTGGTCCTATAGAAAAATGTTTCAGACAAAAATTGTAGGACTTAAAACGATCTATTTACTGATTTTATTTAGTTTGAACTTGGATAGCGTCCCTCAGGGCAAAATCATTTGAAATTTTTTTAACAGAATCCCCTATTTTTTTTATTGCATTATTCTTGTGGCTTATTTCGAGAGATTTTCAAAATACTATAATTCTCTTATTCTTCATGATATCTTTGATTTTATAAAATATACAATTTTTATCACTATATAAATCAATCGCTATCGTTCGCAAATTAATAAAAATAGAATTGTAATGAATAATTTTCAGAAAGCATAGAAAATACAGATGTAATTTCGTTACAACTATGATCATATGTTTTAGATTTTTCAGATTATGTCAATCGGAGATGACTTCGAGGAATTTATATTACCCTCTGTATATGTAACTGGGCTTATTATATACATGTTTGTAGCCAATTATTTCGCACAAGATGTCACGGATCACAATAATGACATCTTTGCTACTGTGTAAATATGTTTTATACAAATTGATATCTTACATATTAAAACTTGTTTTATTAAATGCAGAAGTCATTGTCGCGTATAAATACACCGTATATATCGTATATACATGATTGATGATGATTTAGATGTGACGTTCAATGGTATGCAGCTCCGTTACATATACAGAAACTGATACTATTTCTGCTGCAAAGAGGTTCTAAAGATTTTACTTTATGTATCGGTGGATTATTTGTCGCATCTTTGGAATGTTTTGCCACGGTAAAAATAATAAATATATTTTTAAAATATACACACATTCAAGACAATATATTTAAAATAAACATTGCAGATGTTGAAAACTTCATTTTCTTATTTTACTGTTATGTATTCAACGCAATAATAAGGTAAGAAGAGAAATCATAATGAACAAATTATAATTTAGCAAAAATTTAGTTAACTAAACTTCAATATTATAATTATAATACATTTCAGAGTTAAAAATAATCCATTATTAAGTTAGTATCACAGTTTACACCTAAATAGACATCCAAGCATATAAATATGTAACAATTAAATATGTTACATAAAATTTCAAGGCATCAGGAAACAAAAAATTCAAAATCAAATATAAAATACTGATACAAAAAATTCAATTTTATTAAATACACAAATTTTAACTTTATTATTTACTATATATGAATTGTCACACTTTTTAAAATAAATAATATGTACATTGTTAATTTATTACTGACCTTTTTTTATAATTTAATATATTTTTATAACTAAAGTTCCAAAAATGGTAGTACAAAATGAAAGAAATGAATGAATGAATGAATGAAAGCAAAAAAAATATTAAGATTTCAGAAATATTGCCTTCAATGAGAATGTTATTATGTTTAAATATAATGGTAATTTTTTTACGTGTCCTATGTATGTAAAACTATAAAAGAATCTTAAAAAAATGGCATATATATATATAAAACTATTATCTATTATACATGCTATATATCAAATAATAGATTTGATTAAGGTTACGTTGTCTATAAGCATTTAGATTTTTCATATACATGAATTGTATAATGAGACATGCCAAACATTTTCAAATATCCTATTTATTCTTACTGTTAGCGTCCGTAAAGTTTAGGCATTCATTTGGTAAAAGTGATGTAGGTCATAAAAATTTATATAAACATATATAACAATAAACATATATAACATTGTCGATAATAGCAACTGTTGAGAATAGCAATGTCAATGTTTAGCTTTTTAAATGGTAACTGTCATCACATCACTTGCTAATTAGAAGTTTAATATATAGCATGCATAGATCGACTCTTTTAAATGATATAAGCTTCTTACTGAAAAGCTCCTGCTTTGGATAGTGAATAACATTCTGGAAGACCAAGTGTACGTCACGAATGCGGACAATAGAATGAGACGTGTAAATTTGCTGCACAAAAGAAATGTCTAATACGCATGAGCGACTTGCACCCATTTATTTTTCCTATAAAAATTGTTTTTCTTTATTTTCTCTTATTATAAGCACCCGCCGCAATTTTCCCGCTATCAATTCGATCGCATAATTAGGGACATTATTGCGAGAAACTGAATATTTTATTTTTATCACGTTGTATAGTTGTATTGGCTTGTATTAACTTACACGAAATTATATGAAATTGCTACAAAAAATTACACCGTAAGAAAAAGGTAACAAAATATCTAATTGATCAATGGAAAAAGGGGAAGATAAACGAATCAGCCTGCTGTTATTTGTGTTCCAAACCTCGTAAAGAGATGATCGACAGTCAGCATTGGAAACTTATTAGAATTCTGTTACTCCTTATTGGCTTGTGGCCTTTACAACAATCGAACCTAACTCGATTTCAGTTTATTTTCTTGTCTATTGTTTATATAACATCTATTATATGTCAGGTATGTGGTAATATAAACTTTTTATGTTTAGATTAAATTTTATATTATTTTTCCAATATATTTTAGTATACTACACGTAATAATATTTTACTATATCATGCACATTACTCGAAAATATTTTAATTAAATAATTTTAATTACAAAATATTTACATCAGCTATATATGCTATATTATAATAGTATATAATATAATTATGTATCACATCATG
Organism: Camponotus vicinus; assembly: GCF_025532165.1. NCBI lineage: Eukaryota > Metazoa > Arthropoda > Insecta > Hymenoptera > Formicidae > Camponotus > Camponotus vicinus. Next base: position 16,711,508 of record NW_028141980.1, read on the forward strand.
ATTCAATCAATTTACATACAAATGTGTAAAAACAAGCAACTATGTATGCAGTATTTATAATCCGTTCACCGCTTTAAAAGAGTAAATTTTTATAATGTAGATTTGTAATAAGATTATATCTTACAGGTTATGACACTTTTTACAACAAAATGTACTCCAGACGGCGTCGTTTCTGTTTTGTCTTACGTATTTATGTTTAGTATTTGCGGGATAAAATACAATCTATTTTTCCTTAATATAGAAACTGTAAGTTGATCGCTTATAAAATTGATAATTTATAAAAAATGATAGTTCACAAGCTGATAGCTTGTGTGATCGCGCGATAATACATTTTTTCGAAATTAAAAATTATACTCTTATACTTTAATAAAATTATAATTATACTTTGATATTATGTACATATATTCATTTCATGTGCATATGAAACATATACATATCAAAACAATATCCACAATTTTGGTACATGATAGATGAAGGATTTATTGGTTCAACTTCAGAATATATATAACGGATTAAAGGATAAAAACGAAATCGCTATTATGAAAAAATATAGTTGCAATGCAAAACGTTATACATTTATATTGACAAGTAAGCAATATTTTTTAATTTCCTGCGCATACATTTTCTATTTGAAACATGAGTTATATAAGTCTCAATAAAAACAATATTAATTTCGATGCATTATAATAATTTCGTCACATGTTTATGTGAGTAATGCATCACATGTTATCAGAGTTTAAAACACTTGTCAGACATGCAAATATATAAAGATTAATATCAAATGTAATATGTCTAAAAAAAAGTCAAACAGAAATAAAATTCCAAAATTACAACTTTTGTTACTTGCGTAACTCAAATGGAAAAATAATATCTTAAATGCGATTAGAAATTTATATGTCAAATTTAATTATATTAATGGTACATATGTATGTTAATATAACAACAAAATCAATTTAAAAAATTTTTGCGAAAAAAAATAATTTTATAAATTTTTTTAGTTCTTGCCGTTTGTGTTTCATTTTCTAGTGTCATTGTTCTATCTCCGAAAATTCTCTATATTATTTTACCTATGAATGTATCTCTATCAAATCGCCGGCCGATTAGAATGGAATATTTTATCGATCAGGAAAAGTACTCTTATTTGATTTCATTACATATAAGTATGGCAGCATGCATTGGAGTAATTGCATTGATAGCGATAGGAACAATATATATTGCGTGTCTTCAATATATCTGTGGTATGTTTAGAATTTCCAGGTAAGAAACAAACATTATATAAAATTTTAAATTTTGACAAAATTTTATTGTTATTGTGAATAAATTAAATGCTAATTTGATGGAAACAAAGAAACAGCTATATAGCTGATGAATATATTGATTATAGTTTTCGCATTAAACGCGCAGTGCACATCAATATGCTACAAAATATTAAAGCGAAGAAAGGGAATTTAATATTGGAAGGAATAATTAGTGCTGTAGATATGCATCGTCAAGCTATGAAGTTAGTATATTCGATACTCATATATATATATATATATATATATATATATATATATGTAGTATATACATATGTCCGAGAAAAGAGCCAGAAAGAATCATGTTTTATCTCCTTTTATTACCCCCTCCATGCTACTGCATGCTACCGAAAGGCCGAAATCTGACATCATTGCATGGAATGTGTGCTCTAAACATGGCAGTGTCACATGACAATGGAAAGATAAGAGTCAGAATACAGTGCGCATTTTGCGCTAAAGCTAAATCATGAGATGCGTGCTTTAGGTGTGCTTGCACTGAATGGCAATAGAAAGTTTAGCTGTACGCATTCCGATTCTCATCTTTTCGTTGCCGTGGGACATTCGCCATTTGCATACATCCTATGATCTAGCCGTGAAAAATGCGTACTCATTATAGCTAATCCTTTTTAATTAATATATCAATAATTAATGCAAAAACTGCAAAATAGTAAAGGACTTCTTTGTTCAGTTTGTTATGATGTACTCTCTCACGAGCGTTGATTCGATCTTTATCATATATTTTATATACATGTGTGTGTGTGTGTGTGTGTGTGTGTGTGTGTGTGTGTGTGTGTGTGTGTGTGTGTGTGTGTGTGTGTGTGTGTGTGTCTGTCTAATAAAATATTCCTTGATCTTGATAGATTATGCAGTCTTTTGTTGTCCACAGTGGAGACAATAATGTTTTGTTTCATAATGCTTGGAGTGGTCACTTTAAGTCTTAATCTCTTTCGAGTAAGTTGTGTGTTAGTCGTAGTAAGTTTTTACTGTTCTCAAACAATATAAAATATCAAGAAATTCGGTATTTCGTGCCGGAATAGCGAAGCATCTCGTGTATTTATATATGCGCGCGCGCGAGTCGGCTAGTTGAGAATATTTCAAATTATCGGACCTAAATTAACAACTGAATCGATCGAATTATTAATTGATAATTTAGATCTCGATTATAAGGAAAGTGTCTTTATTTTCGCTCTACGTGTTCTAGCAGACATATATTGCGATGCAGTTTCAATGAATTGATAGAAGACTGCATCAATAGTTCTTTGACAGTTCTGAGATTTGGCAACTTTCCGAGATTATAAATTAATAAAAATAAAAATTTGAAAGTATGAAAAAGTTGATGTTATTACGCGAATTATCTTGCACACGTAAAAGTATACGGAAAATATCTTGCATCTTACGTAAGACTATATGCACAGATGATTTATTGATCATAAATATATTAAATATTAAAATAAGAAATAATAATTAAATGATTATTTGTTCTAATTATTTAAAAATAATATATTAAGAAAAATGTATAGATTCATTTTTTTGTAAGCACGCAAATTTCCTGCAATATCTATATTTACTCAATAATTTATAAACTATACATCTGTTTATTAAAATAATTTTAAATTTACATATACTGTTTATTGTAAAATGTATTTATATTGAATATTATTTCTTTATATATTTGATATTTTAAGTGTATGTTAATTGTATATTTAACGCAGTTTGTAATGATTGAAGTAAGATGTGTTTATCTTACATTTAATAAAAAAAAAATATATATATATATATATATTTTTTTTTTTTTAATTAAAAGTAAGATAAACACATCTTACTTCAATCATGTCTGAAACATTTTTCTATAGGACCACTATTTTCGGAAATAATTGGCCGTTTCCAGAGTTATATGTATATATATATATATATATATATATATATATATATATATATATATATATATATATATATATATATATATACAGGATGATTTAAAACTCTGGAAACGGCCAATTATTTCCGAAAATAGTGGTCCTATAGAAAAATGTTTCAGACAAAAATTGTAGGGCTTAAAACGATCTATTTACTGATTTTATTTAGTTTGAACTTGGATAGCGTCCCTCAGGGCAAAATCATTTGAAATTTTTTTAACAGAATTCCCTATTTTTTTTTTATTGCATTATTCTTGTGGCTTATTTCGAGAGATTTTCAAAATACTATAATTCTCTTTTTCTTCATGATATCTTTGATTTTATAAAATATACAATTTTTATCACTATATAAATCAATCGCTATCGTTCGCAAATTAATAAAAATAGAATTGTAATGAATAATTTTCAGAAAGCATAGGAAATACAGATGTAATTTCGTTACAACTATGATCATATGTTTTAGATTTTTCAGATTATGTCAGTCGGAGATGACTTCGAGGAATTTATATTTCCCTCTGTATATGTAACTGGGCTTATTATATACATGTTTGTAGCCAATTATTTCGCACAAGATGTCACGGATCACAATAATGACATCTTTGCTACTGTGTAAATATGTTTTATACAAATTGATATCTTACATATTAAAACTTGTTTTATTAAATGCAGAAGTCATTGTCGCGTATAAATACACCGTATATATCGTATATACATGATTGATGATGATTTAGATGTGACGTTCAATGGTATGCAGCTCCGTTACATATACAGAAACTGATACTATTTCTGCTGCAAAGAGGTTCCAAAGATTTTACTTTATGTATCGGTGGATTATTTGTCGCATCTTTGGAATGTTTTGCCACGGTAAAAATAATAAATATATTTTTAAAATATACACACATTCAAGACAATATATTTCAAATAAACATTGCAGCTGTTGAAAACTTCATTTTCTTATTTTACTGTTATGTATTCAACGCAATAATAAGGTAAGAAGAGAAATCATAAGGAACAAATTATAATTTGGCAAAAATTTAGTTAACTAAACTTCAATATTATAATTGTAATACATTTCAGAGTTAAAAATAATCCATTATTAAGTTAGTATCACAGTTTACACCTAAATAGACATCCAAGCATATAAATATGTAACAATCAAATATGTTACATAAAATTTCAAGGCACCAGGAAACAAAAAATTCAAAATCAAATATAAAATACTGATACAAAAAATTCAATTTTAGTAAATACACAAATTTTAACTTTATTATTTACTATACATATATGAATTGTCACATTTTTTAAAATAAATTATATGTACATTGTTAATTTATTACTGACCTTTTTTTATAATTTAATATATTTTTATAACATTCTCGCGCGAGTTTGCTAATCGGTCGAGCAATAAAAAACGGCGGAAATAAAACCAGGTTGGAAAAGAACCGAGGATGGTGGAAAAACGCGCGGCGGGAAGGATCGCTGAAGGATTCTTGCAATTACGAGAGTTTTAGCGGCGCGAGAAGTGCGCGCGTGTTAGTAATAATACTCGAAGTACATATTTGAATACGAGAGTGAAATGAGGGACTGTATCCGATCGGGAGAATGTTTCTCTCCCTCTCCAAATTCCACGTTTTTGCGCGTTCTTGCCATCGTCGACGTAAATTAAAAACTTCGGTTACTCGCTCTTCTTTGATTTTTCTGCGGAATTCTTTCTCTTTCGTTTTACATCCTGTCTGTGACGAGAACGCGATGCAAGGTGTAAAATTGGAAACAAATCGACAGGCGTAAGATTCCTTCAAAGAATTTCTCGAATAAACGTAGCTTTACATGCGCGAGTTTTTAAGTCGCGAATATATACATATGAACATATATACATATGTACATACATATATACATATATATATATATATATATATATATATATATATATATATACATATACAGGGTGTTTCCGGGTTAAATGGCGAAACTTAAAATATGAATTCAGAATCTCAAAACAAATAAAAATTTTATCTGGAAGTTGGCTCGCAAACGCTTCGTTGAAAAGATATTGACTTTTGAAGTTATAGAACTATAGGAATAAATAATGTCGAAATAATTTTCATATTTGTATTTTCTTTATGCCTATTAATTTCAAAAGTATTGAGGCGAGATAATTAAAAAATTAATATTTTATGAAATATCTCGTAGTTTATGTAAAATTGTCAAATGAAAATATAAAAAAAAATATCTCGTAAATTATATATATATTTTTGCCTTATCCCTTTTATACTACATTTAAGTACATTGGAGACTCTCATTAACGCTAGTGAGAAAAGATGAAGAGCCATTAGTTGGCTGTCCTGTTTCGTTGCTTTTCCGTTTCCATTCGCCCAATATTTTTCAACGCGTCGCTGCGGCAAACAAAATATCCGCGTGGAAAGAGTATAAAGTATTTATAAGAGTATTTATAAGAGTATAAAGTATTTACCCCGATTTATGGCACGGCCGACTGGATTAATCGTCGCGCGTGTTTGAACGTAGCAACATGGATGCAATGGCAGGAAAGATGACGTCACAGTAAACCATGGATGATTTACAGGTTTTGCATCGGAGCACGACGCGGATTGTTTTAATTCGCTACGCGAGTGGGAAGATACAATCTTAAAAACCGCATCGTGTTGTACAACAGGAATGATCATCGCCATGACATATCGCTGGCTTATTCATTTTCATATTACAACTAGCCTCCCACGATTGTAATCGCGGTAAACATAATGGTGCGCCTGCAAAACGTAACAAAGTACACAGGGTTATAAATTATTTAGTTAAACTTGATGTAGTACGCGATAAAAGAGATAGAATATGTAAGCACGAGTGGATATACATATATACTATATATCAAATAACAGATTTGACGTTACGTTGTCTATAAATATTTAGATTTTTCATATATACGATTTATATAATGAAAAATATGTCAAACATTATTTTCAAATGTTCAATTTACTCTTACTGTTAGCGTCTACAAAGTTAAGCGTTCATTTGATGACGTAAATAATAAAAATTTATACAAATATAAAAACTGTTGGTAATTGCAACATGTTGATAATTAATTTTTCAAATGTTAATATAATAACTTTCATTGTTAATTAAAAGTTTAATATATACATGCATGGATATCATCAACTTTTCTAAATAAATATAAGCTTCGTACCAGCTTCTTACGGCTCAGTGACTGACAGTTGTCTGGAAGACCAAGTGTACGTCACGAGTGCGGACAATAGAATGAAACGTGTCAATTTGTTGTGCAAAAAAAGTAGCGAATACGCATGCGCGACTTTAGGTATTGTCGCTCGATAAATAATTTCTCCTATTTTCTTATAGTAAATAAGCACCGAAATTACTCCACTATCAAATCGATCGTATAATTAGGAACTTTATTCTTAAAAATTTTAAATATTTTATTTTATCCGCGTCACATAATAGTGTCGACTTATATTACACGAAATTATATAAGATTATACAAAAATTTATACGCAAAAGAGAAAAAATAATAAAATATTTAGTCTTTCAATAGAAAAAAGAAAGAATAGGCAAATCTACCAACTTTATCACAGTTATTTGTGCTCCAAACCTCATAAAGAAATGATCGATCTTGAGATTCAGCATTTTAAACTCAACAGATATCTGTTACTCATTGTTGGCTTATGGCCTTTACAACAATCGAATCTAACACGATTACAGTTTGCTGTTTTATCTAGTGCAATAACGACGACTATTATACTTCAAGTAAGGCAATATTCTTCATATGTTATATTTTAGTTTTTCATTACATTTTAACACATTATGGTTTAATAATTTTTTTCTATATCATGCACACTCTCTCTCTTTACTTGAAAATGTTTTAATTAAATAATTTTAATTCAAAGATATTAATGTCAGTTATATTATAGTACTATATAATATAATTATGTATCACAATTTGATTCACTTTCAAATTATATATAAATATATAAAAAAAAATATCTAATTACGTAGAATTTATAATTTGTATATCGATTTAAAGGAATAATTCTATAATGTAAATTAGTAATAAGATTATTTTTTATAGCTTATGACATTTATTACATTAAGATGTAAAACGGATATAATTAATGTTTTGTGTTCCATATGTTTTATTGCTGGTGTATGGGCTGCAAAATACAACTCATTTTATTTAAATATGGAAGCTGTAAGTTAATAGTTTATAGATTTGATAATATAATATAATATATAATTATAAGAACTGATAGAGTTCACAGTAGATTACAAGTTAAGTTCAAGTTGACAGTTTCATTACAAGATAGAAAAAATACTCCTGTCGTATAAAATTGATAAAAAATATAGTTTTTAATATTATATACAGTAGGCGCCAATAATGCTTTAACAAATGTAATTCGTCGTATTCGGGACAAATAATAATTAGACACATTACGTCAAGCTATTCATGCATCATGATTATTAGTTCCAAAAAGAACCGGCAACATTATTTTGGAATTGTATCCACACACATCTGTTTAACAGTTTCAAATGCAATTTATAAAAAATTGTAGACATAATTTTAAGACGAACTCGATTCCTTTCCTAATTCGTGATGCATAACTTGATGTGATGCATCCAGTTATTATTAGCCTCGAATGTGATCAATTTGATTTGTCAAGGCATTATTGGCGCCTACTGTACAACATATGCCCGCACATACATATATGAAAACAGCGTATACATATATACAACTTTGCTGAAATGACAGATGAAGGATTTATTGGTGCAACTTCGGAATATGTGTAATGGATTAGAAGATAAAAATGAAATCGCTATTATGAAAAGGTATAGTTGTAATGCAAATCGTTACACGACAGTACTGACAAGTAAGATAATATTTCTTAATTTTCATATGCACATACATTATTTAGATTGGACATATGAGTGTAAGAGTTTCAATAAGAGTAAGAGGGTTTCAGACAAATAATTAATTTCAGTAGATTATAACGACATTCTGTATCCTTATGAATGTATATTATACCGAGATAGTTTATTAATACATTTGTCACATATGCAAACATGTAAAGACTAATATATTAAACCAGAAAATCTAATACAAAAGAGGAAGTTTTAAAATTATTAAAAGTTATTATCTGTATGATTGAAATGAATTATAATATTGCGTTAGAAATATATATTTATATAATATATTATATATGTATATGATATAAATTCTATATCAATTTAAAAAATTTCTGCGAGAAAAATTAATTCGACGCTTCTATATATAAATCCTTTTAGTACTTGGCATTTGCAGCATATTCATTGCTACAATAAGCATGTATTGGTCGAGAATTCTGTATATTATTTTAAACGTGAACATATCTCCATCACGTCGCCTACCGATTAAAATAGAATACTTTATCGATCAAGATAAGTATTTTTATTTGATTCAGTTACATATCATCATGTTATTGTCTATCGGAATAACTGTAACAGTAGCAATAGGAGCGATGCTTATTACGTTTACTCAATATTTCTGTGGTATGTTTAGAATTTCCAGGTAAAAAACAATCATACATATAAATGCGAAATTTCGAGTTTCAAACTGGAGTTTCAAATTATATTATTATCTTGAGCAAATCTAGCGATTATTTGACGAAGGCAAAAATGAGATATAAAGCTCGATAAATATATTAATTACAGTTATCGCATTAAACGCGCAGTGCACATCGATATGCTTGAAAATATTAAAGCGAAGAAAGAGAATTTAACATTGAAAGGAATAATTTGTGCTGTTAATATTCATCGGCAAGCTATAAAGTAATTACGCTTTAGTAATCCATTATCTACGATATCCATATATGTATGTATGTATGTATGTATATATATATATATATATATATATATATATGTATATATGTATATGTCTATATAACATAATATCTATTAATATTTTTTTATCTTGACAGATTATGCAGACTTTTAGAAACTACAGTTAACCCAATGTTCTTTTCCTTAATAACGACCGGAGTAGTTTCCTTGAGTCTTACTATCTTTCAAGTAAGTCCTTATATCCACTATTTTCAATACTTAAAATCAAGATACACAGATAGTATCTCGCGCCGGAACAGAATAGTATTCTATATATCTACACACGCGAGTCGATTAAATTAAGAGCACTTTATACTTTAGATTAAATCGCACTTTAATAACAGCTAAATCTATTGAATTCTTAATTGATAGGTAGGATCTCAATTACAAGAAAGTGTCTTTATTTTTTATTTACGTATTCTATAAGCAAATTTATTATGACGCAAAGACTAGACGTAAAAATTTTTCTTTAAGAAACCATACATATAGCACAGAAAGATTGCAGATTAATTTTATTTAAACATTGCAATATTGCAAATCGATTGCGAAACTTTGTTGCATTATTTCTGTAAAATTGTGGCAACGTTAAATCCGTTTTTTATAATATTGCAATGAAATATCATAACAACATGTAGCATTGTGATATATTTGAAAGAATGCAACCATCTTATAATATTGTTATAATTTTATATAATATATAAAATATCCTTCTCTCTCTCTCTCTCCCTCTCTCTCTCTTCTTAATATTTTGGAAACTTATAAAAATAAGATGTGATCGATTAGACGTTTTGTATCTTTCAAATTAAATTTCTCTATAAGACGTTTATTTAAAGTCTATTAACCGTTTATAAAACGTTTAAAAAAACATATATTAATGTTTCTTAAATCTTTATCTCAATTTGTATACTATCTGTATCTTATATGGTTCCACGTGGATTTCCGACTTTTCACGTGAAACGAGATCCACTTCACGTCCTCTGATTTTCAGTGCGAGACGAGGTCCATTGTATGGTTCCACGGTTTTTATCTTTTCACGCAAAACAAAATTCTCTTACTTTGATAGTATGAAAAAGTATTTTTTCGTGATTAATATATATATATTACCTACTTATAGATGTCAAGGAAATCTATATTCTATTTATGCGACTTTCTTTATTGATAACTTTTTAATAAATAGTAAGTGACGCGGCTAAAAGCTACTAAATGTTAATCGGAAGAGTGACCTGCATAATATACGTTAAAGTTATTAATATTTGCAGAAGTTGAGTCTTATTTGAATATTTGAATATTTTGAAGTTTGATCTTACATTTGAGAGAATATTTATCTATATACATTCCTTAATAACATTTTAATAACATATCTTTTAAGAACATTTTAATAGATAATCAGCGACGGCACAACCTTTTTGTTATTCGAGGACATGCTTTTTACAATATATATCAAGATTAAAATCACTAATCGAGAGTGAATTAATTCCTTTTGTACTTCCGCGACTCGTGTGCCCTCGAAAGAATTCTACCTTTTAAGCAAATAATCCTATTGATTTTCTCTTTTTCCCTCTTTTTCTTACTCTTGTTCTTGATAGATTTAGTTTTACAAAATAAACGATTTGTTATCTTTATATAAATCAATAATAATCACTAATTAAAAAGAAGAAATTTATTATAAATAATGTTCAGAGCACGTACGTGAAAAATGCAGATGTATGCAAATTCGTTACAACTGTCTTGTATTTTAGATCTTTCAGATTATGTTAACCGGAGGTGATGTCAAGGAGTTTATACTGCCTATTCTATTTTTAACTATCAGTATCATATACATGTTTCTAGCTAATTATATTGCACAAGATATAACGGATCACAATAGTGACATTTTTGCATCTGTGTAAGAAACGTTATTTTAAACATATTGTTGTGAGAAGTTTCGCATGTTAAAAGTTATTAAACTCGGAAATTAATGCTCTTGCGTTAAAATATTCGTATCTACATTAATCTGTATACCATTACGTAGGTATAACGTTCAATGGAATGTAGCTCCGCTACATATACAGAAAGTGATACTATTTCTGCTGCAAAGAGGCACCAAAGATTTTACTGTATGTGCCGGCGGACTATTCGTCGGATCGTTGGAGTGTTTTGCCACAGTAAAGATTATAAATATATTATCATAAGTAAATTATGATATACAAATACATTTTAGATAATATATTACAAATAACATTACAGTTAGTGAAAGCATCGGTCTCTTATTTTACTGTTATATCTTCAACGCAATTATAAAATAAGAAGAGACAAATAGTAAGTAGTAAAGTAACGATTAAATTGTAAAAGCAAAAATTTAGTTAAATAAATTTCAATATTACAATTATAATAGAATTAAAAGTTGAAATGAATTTATAATTTATCCCATGATTTGTACCTGAATAAGATATTAGATATTTTTGAACATATAAATATGTTTAATTAAATATATTACATAGAATTTCAATGCATCGAAAAATAAACCATTCAAGAAATCAATTATAAAATATTGATATAAACTCATTTATTTTTATATAATTCCTAAGTTTTATTTTTCCACTATTTACAATATATAGGAATTGTCACATCACATTTGAATAAATAAATTACAAATTATTAATACTAGTATATTGCTAAACATTTTTCATTACTTAATTTTTATTAAATGACCAATGAAGCCAAGAAATATTAATATTTAAAATAATGTTCGATAAGAATCATATTATTTTTCGATATAAGTATTGATAATTTAAGTGTGTTATGTATGTAGCAAAATACCGTAAGTAATAATGATTTATGTAAACATATAAAATAACAGTCGGTAAATGAAACAAATCGATATTTAGTTTTGTAAAATTTAACTTCTATTGCGTTATTGATAATTAAAAGTTTGACATATAGGTGCACAAATGTCATCGACTCTTTTAAAGTATAAGCTTCTTATCGGAAAGACCATGCTCTGAATTGTGAATAACATTTGTCGGGACCAAGTGTACGTCACGAGTGCGGACAATAGAATGAAACGTGTAAATTTGTTGTACAAAAAAAGTAGCGAATACGCATGCACGACTTTAAGTATTGTCGCTCGATAAATAATTTCTCCTATTTTCTTATAGTAAATAAGCACCGAAATTACTCCACTATCAAATCGATCGTATAATTAGGAACTTTATTCTTAAAAATTTTTAATATTTTATTTTATCCGCGTCACATAATAGTGTCGACTTATATTACACGAAATTATATAAAATTATACAAAAAATTATACGTGAAAGAGAAAAAATAATAAAATATCTAGTCTTTCAATGGAAAAAAGAAAGGATAGGCGAATTTACCAACTTTATCACAGTTATTTGAGCTCCAAACTTCATAAAGAAATGATCGATCTTGAGATTCAGCATTTTAAACTCAATAGATATCTATTACTCATTGTTGGCTTATGGCCTTTACAACAATCGAATCTAACACGATTACAGTTTGTTATTTTATCTAGTGCAATAATGACGATTGTCATACTTCAGGTAAGGCAATACTCTTCATATACGTATTTTAATTTATTATTTCATTAGATGTTAATACATTATGATTTAATAATTTAATTTTTTCTATATCATGCATACTTTACTTGAAGATGTTTTAATTAAATAATTTTAAATAATTTTAATTTTATCAAAAGATGATCAGAAACGTTCACTTTCTGTTGTTGTAATATGAGTTTTTTAATAAACTAATATTGAAAAAAGAAAAAAGAAAGAAGTGTTATTGCTTCTCTGCGCTCCAACTATCGCGTTGGTTCTTATGCCATTTTCTTTTTTAATGTTTTGATTATTTGAGCCAAATCTCTAATTATTAAATAATTTTAATTCAAAAATATTTTTGTCAGTTATATTACTATTATAGTATTAGTTTTAGTACTATATAATACAATTATGTATCACAATTTGATTCACTCAATTTATATATAAATATATAAAACACATTTAATTACATAGAATTTGTAATTTGTATATCGATTTAAAGGAATAATTTCCTGATGTAAATTAGTAATGAGATTATTTTTTATAGCTTATGACACTTATTACATTAAAATGTACTACGGATCTAATTAATGTTTTGTGTTCCATATGTTTTATTGCTGGTATATGGGCTGCAAAATACAACTCATTTTATCTAAATATAGAAGCTGTAAGTTAATAGTTTATAAATTTGATAATATAATATAATATATAATTATAAGAACTAATTCACAAGTTGATAGTTTGATCGCAAGACAGAAAAAATACTCCTGTCATATAAAATTTGTAAAAAATATAGTTTTTAATATTATATGTACAATATATGCGCGCACGTACATATATGAAAACAGCGTGTACATATATACAACTTTGTTGAAATAATAGATGAAGGATTTATTGGTGCAACTTCGGAATATATGTAATGGATTAGAAGATAAAAATGAAATCGCTATTATGAAAAGGTATAGTTGTAATGCAAATCGTTACACGACAGTACTGACAAGTAAGATAATATTTCTTAATTTTCAAATGCACATACATTATTTAGATTGGACATATGAGTGTAAGAGTTTCAATAAGAGTAAGAGAGTTTCAGACAAATAATTAATTCCAATAGATTATAACGATATTCTTTATTTTTATGAATGTATATTATACATCGAGATAGAGTTTATTAATACATTTGTCACATATACAAATATGTAAAGAATAATATATTAAACCAAAAAATCTAATACAAAAGAGGAAGAATTTTAAAATTATTAAAAGTTATTATCTGTATGATTAAAATGAATTATAATATTGCGTTAGAAATATATATTTATATAATATATTATATATGTATATGATATAAATTCTAAATCAATTTAAAAAATTTCTGCGAGAAAAATTAATTCGACGCTTCTATATGTATATAAATCTTTTTAGTACTTGGCATTTGCTGCATATGCATTGCTGCAATAAGCATGCATTGGTCGAGAATTCTCTATATTATTTTAAACGTGAACATATCTCCATCACGTCATTTACCAATTAAAATAGAATACTTTATCGATCAAGATAAGTATTTTTATTTGATTCAGTTACATATCATCATGTTATTGTGCATCGGAATAACTGTCACAGTAGCAATAGGAGCAATGCTTATTACGTTTACTCAATATTTCTGTGGTATGTTTAGAATTTCCAGGTAAAAAACGAACATAGATATAAGTGCGAAATTTAGAATTTCAATCTAGAGATTCAAATTATATTATTATCTTGAGCAAATCTAGCGATTATTTGACGAAGGTAAAAATGAGATATAAAGCTTGATAAATTTATTTATTAATTACAGTTATCGCATTAAACGCGCAGTGCACATCGATGTGCTAGAAAATATCAAAGCGAAGAAAGAGAATGTAACATTGAAAGGAATAATTTGTGCTGTCAATATTCATCGGCAAGCTATGAAGTAATTATGCTTTAATTCATTCTCTACGATATACATTTACATATATATATATGTGTGTGTGTGTGTGTGTGTGTGTGTGTGTGTGTGTGTGTGTGTGTGTGTGTGTGTGTGTGTGTGTGTGTGTGTGTGTGTGTGTGTGTGTGTGTGTGTGTGTGTGTGTGTGTGTGTGTGTGTGTGTGTGTGTGTGTGTGTGTGTGTGTGTGTGTGTGTGTGTGTGTGTGTGTGTGTGTGTGTGTGTGTGTGTGTGTGTGTGTAATGTCTATATAATATCTATTAATATTTTTTGGCCTTGACAGATTATGCAGACTTTTAGAAACTACAGTTAACCCAATGTTCTTTTCCTTAATAACGGCCGGAGTAGTCTCTTTGAGTCTTAGTTTTTTTCAAGTAAGTCTTGAATATATCCTTATATCCATTATTTTCAAACAATACTTAAAATCAAGTGACACAGATAGCATCTCGCGCCGGAACAGCATAGTATTCTATGTATCTACACACGCGAGTCGATTAAATTAAAAGCACTTTAGACTTTAGATCATCGCACTTTAATAACAATTAAATCTATCAGATTTTTAATTGATAGCCTGGATCTCAATTATAAAAAAAGTGTCTTTATTTTTTATTTACGTATTCTATAAACAGATATATTATGACGCAAAGACTATATGTAAAAATTTTCCTTTAAGAAACCACCCATATAGCACAGAAAGATTGCAGAATAATTTTATTGAAACATTAGAATATTGCAAATCGATTGTAAAACTTTGTTGCATCATTTCTGTAAAATTATAGCAATATTAAGTCCGCTTTTTGTAATATTGCAACGAAACATCATAACAACATAGTATTGTAATATATTTGAAAGAATGCAACCATCTTATAATATTGTTATAATTTCATATAACATATAAAATATCTTGTTCCTAATAGATAAATATTTTGAAAGCTTATAAAAGTATATAAAATGTGGTCGATTAGACATTTTTGTATCTTTCAAATTAGATCTCTTTATAAGGCGTTTATTTAAAGTCTATTATAAAACATTTATAAAACGTTTGAAAAACATGTATTAATGTTTCTTATTAAATGTTTATCTCAATCTATATACAACTATCTTATATGGTTCCACGTGGATTTTCGACTTTTCACGTGAAACAAGAGCCACTTCACATCGTCCTTTGATTTTCAGTGCGAAACGTGGTCTATTGTATGGTTCCACATAGGTTTTAAACTTTCCACGCGAAACGAAATTCTCTTACTTTGATAGTATGAAAAAGTATTTTTTTGTGATCAATATATACAGGGTGTTTCCGCAACATACACATCATTAAGTCGGGATGCCCATCGTCAGGGGCATACTTTATTAGACTCGCTGAATAAGATTAGAATGCGAGTTCAACGGGGAGTAAGGAAAGGGAAATCTTATCATTTTATTGTAGTAAATAATTACGAAATTGAATAATATAAATAAAATATATATTTAATAATATATATTATATATTTATATATAATATATTTTTAATAATATAGATAATAATAATATACATATATAAAATATTCAATTCTAATAAATTGACAAATTTGTTTAATAACACATTATAACATTTAATTATAATATTAATAATAAATATTAATATATATTAACATATATTAATAACGTAAATTTAATAAATAAATTTGAACAAATATAGTAAAAAATATAATGAACGAATATAATAAAATATACTTATAATGACAAATATTTTTTATCTTTAAATGTAATAAATTACAATAAATGTTCAATATAATCACCAACTTCTTCTAAACATAAAACAATTCTACGCATGAAATTTTCTTTCACGCGACTTATCATGAGAGAAGTAATCTCCGCACATGCGTTACAAATTCTATTTTTAAGAATTTCTACATTTTCCGGCAGGGTGTGATATATTTTATTTTTTAAGATGCTCTACATAAAAAAGTCATAGGCATAAGATCCATGGGCAGAGATCATTCTTCTGATAAAACAAGTGAGAGACATTTTCAGCAGGATTGCTCTATGTTTAGAAGAAAATAGTGATTATATCGAGTTTTTATAATTTATTATATTTAAAAATCTAATATATTTTTCATTATATTTGTCCAAATTTGTTTATTAAATTTTATTTGTTATTTTATCTATTATTATTTTATTTATTATTAGATATATATTTTATTTATATTATTAAATTTCACAACTATTCATTATAATAGAATGATAAAAACAGATTCCTTTTTCCTTATTCCCATTTTGATCTTATTCTGCCCAGTCAAGCATGCCCCTGAGTGAGTAGATAGGCAACCCGACTTAATGATGTGTATGTGGAAACACCCTGTACATATTACCTACCTATGTCAAGGAAATCTATATTCTATTTATGCGACTTTCTTTATTAATAACTTTTTAATAAATAGTAAGTGACGCGGCTAAAAGCTACTAAATGTTAATCGGAAGAGTGACATGTCAAAATCATTAATATTTGCAGAAGTTGAGTCTTATCTGAATATTTGAATATTTTGAAATTTGATCTTGTTGAAAGAATATTTATCTATTTATATTTCTTTATAACATTTTAACAACATATTTTCTTAATAACATTTTAATAAACAATGAGCGACGGCTCAACCTTTTTGTTATTCGAGGACATGATTTTTACAATATATATCAAGATTAAAATCACTAATCGGGAATAAATTTATCCCTTTCATATCTCCGGGACATATGTGCCACCGAAAAAAATCCTAACTTTTAAACAAATAATCCTATCGATTTTCTCTTTTTTTCTCTTTTTCTTACTCTTGTTCTTGATGATATATTTAATTTTACAACATATGATTTTGAAATAAAATATATGATCTTTATATAAATCAATCATAATCACTAATTAAAAAGAACAAATTTATTGTAAATAATGTTCAGAGAACGTGAGAAATGCAGATGTAAATTCGTTACAACTGTCTTGTGTTTTAGATTTTTCAGATTATATCAATCGGAGGTGATATTAAGGAGTTTATATTTCCCATTATAATTATGGGTGTCATGATCATATACATGTTTCTAGCTAATTATCTTGCGCAAGATATAACGGATCACAATAATGACATCTTTGCATCTGTGTAAGAAACATTGTTTTAAAGAAATTGTTCTGAGAAGTTTCGCATATTAAAAGTTATTAAACTCGGAAATTAATGTTGTCACGTTCAAATATTCATATCTATATTAATCTGTATACCATTGCGTAGGTATAACGTTCAGTGGAATGTAGCTCCGTTACATATACAGAAAGTGATACTATTTTTGCTGCAAAGAGGCACCAAAGATTTTACTGTATGTGCCGGCGGACTATTCGTCGGGTCGTTGGAGTGTTTTGCCACGGTAAAGATTATAAATATATTATCATAAGTGAATTATATGATATATACATAATACATTTGTATAAATACATTTTTTATATTATATTACAAATAACATTACAGCTAGTGAAAACATCGGTCTCCTATTTTACTGTTATATCTTCAGCGCAATTATAAAATAAGAAGAGACAAATACTAATGATTAAATTATAATAGCAAAAATTTAGTTAAATAAATCTCAATATTACAATTATAATATATTTAAAAGTTGAAATAAATTTATAATTAATCCCATGGTTTGTATCTGAATAAGATATTAGATATTTTTGAACATATAAATATGTTTAATTAAATATATTACATAGAATTTCAATCCATTGAAAAACAAATCATTCAAGAAATCATTTATAAAATACTGATACAAACTCATTTATTTTTTACATAATTTTCAAGTTTTATTTTCACTATTTACAATATACGAATTGTCACATCACATTTAAATAAATAAATTATAAATTATTAATAGTATATTAGTATCACCAAACATTTTTCATTATTTAATTTTTATTAAATGACCAATGTGCAAAGAAGTATCAATATTTGAGAAATAAAGTTCAATAAGAATCATATTATTTTTCGGTATAAATATTGATAATTTAAGTGTCTTAAGTATGTATCAAAATGACGTAAGTAATAACGATTTATGTAATAAAATAACAGTCGGTAAATGAAACATCTCGATATTTAGATTTGTAAAATTTAACTTTTATTGCGTTATTGATAATTAAAAATTTGACATGTAGGTGCATAAATGTCATCGACTCTTTTAAAGTATAAGCTTCTTACCGGAAAGACTTCATGCTCTGATTTGTGAATAACATTCTGCGGGATCAAGTGTACGTCACGAGTGCGGACAATAGAATGAAACGTGTAAATTTGTTGTGCAAAAGAAGTAGCGAATACGCATGCGTGACTTTAGGTATGTTCTCTCGATAAATAATTTTTCCTCTTTTTTATGATAAGCATTCGCATGAAATTACTTCTCCATCAAATCGATTGCATAATTGAGGAATTTATTGCGAAAAACATTGAGTTGTGAATATTTTATCGCACGATACATACACATAATTGTGTCGGCTTCCGTTTACACGAAATTATATGTAATTTGTACGAAAATTTACGTAAAAAAGAAGTAATAAAATATATCCGAAGGATAATTGAATACTTTCGCCGATTTTATAGCAGTTATTTGTGTTTCAAACCTCATAAAGAAATGATCGATCTCGAGACTCAGCATTTTAAGCTCAATAGATTTTTACTACTCATTATTGGCTTATGGCCTTTACAGCAATCGAACTTGACACGATTTCAGTTTATTGTTTTGTTTAATATTCTGATGACGAGTATTATATTTCAGGTATGGCAATACTTTTTATGTTTAGATTTTACTTTTACATTGTATTTTAACATTATATTATTAATCATATAATAATTTTTTTTTGTATTTTAACATTATATTATTAATCATATAATAATTTTTTATTATTTTTTATCATGCACCTGATTTAAAGATATTTTAATTAAGTAATAAAAAATGTTAATATCAACTATATCATAATGATATATAATATTAGAGCATCAGTTATATTATAATATTATATAATAATAATATTTATAATTATGTATCACATCTTTATTCAATCATTTTGTATACAAATGTATAAAGAAGTACTATAGAATTTATATGTTTATTGCTTCGAAAGAGTAATTTCTTAATGTAAATTTGTAATAAGATTGCTTCTTACAGCTTATGTCATTTGTTACATTAAAATGTACTCCGGATCTCGTCATTAATGTCTTGTCTTCTATATGTTTATTCAGTATGCCGATGGTAAAATATAGTTTATTTTGTTTCAACATGGAAGCTGTAAGTTGAGCTATAAAATTATCAATTTTATAGCTTCTAAAATTAATAATTTAATTTAAGAAAAAACTGATAGTTTACAAGTTTTCACTTAATCGCGTGACTGAAAAAAACATTTTTATCGAGTAAAAAAAAATGAAGATTATAAAAGAATATAATTTTATATTAACATAAATTAATTAAATTATATAAGAATATAATTTTATATTATAATTTTCAATATTTAATTATTTCATATTATGAGTATACACATTTAAATAATACACATAAAATGGTTGAAATGACAGATAGAGGACTTATTGATGCAACTTCAAGATATATATGACAGATTAAAAGATAAAAATGAAATTGCTATTGTAAAAGAATATAGTTACAATGCGAAACGTTGTACGCTTGTACTCACAAGTAAGACAATACTTTTTTAATTTTTACATCTAATTACGTGTACTATTTGATATATGAGTCATAAGAGTTTCAATCGACAGAAAATTGATTCCGATACATTATAACAATTTTTGTACACGTATGTATACGTGTAATTCATTATACATTATTAAGACATTCTTCATATACAAGCATATAAAGATTAATATCACATGTGTTCGAAGAAGTAATTGTAAAATAATTTTACAATTACTTTTTTTTACAATAATTTTTTATGAGGTTAAAATTGATTATAATTGCGTTAGAAATTTATATAAAAAATACATTAAAAGTAAAATTAATTATATGATTTATTATATAAATATATATTTGTGATGTAATATTTCAAACAATTTAAAAAGTTATTGTGAAGAAAATTAATATGACGATTTCAAATTTAAATTCTTTTAGTATTAAGTATTTGCAGCCTTTCTTTTATCATCATTATATCTTGGTCGAGTATATTCTATCCAATTACGTATCCAATAAACGTAACTCAATCACGTCACTTACCGATGAAAATAAAATACTTTATAGATCAAGAAAAGTATTTCCACTTGATTCTCTTACACCTCAATGCGGCGATGTGCATCGGGTGGATTGTAATACTAGCAATAGGAGCAATGCTTATTGCGTATCTTCAACATACCTGTGGTATGTTTAGAATTTCCAGGTAAGAAACAAACATAGAAATAAGTATGAAATTTCGAATTCTAAACAAAAATCTCTTGTTATCTTGAACAAATCTACTGCTTATTTTAAAAGGCAAAAGGCAAAAAATATGATTCGATAAATAATATTAATTACAGTTATCGTATTAAACGCGCAATGCACATCAATACGCTAGAAAATATCAAAATGAAGAAAGAGAATTTAATATTGAAAGGAATAATTAGTGCTGTGGATATGCATCGGCAAGCTATGAAGTTAGTATCTGTATTTCACGGTATACATATATGATATGACTAATAATAATTGTTTTGTCTTGAAAGATTATCCGGACTTTTGGTATCAAAAATTCAGACAATGATATTCTGTTTAATAATAATCGGAGTGATCATTTTGAGTCTCAGTCTCTTTCAAGTAAGTTCGCATCATGTTATTTTATATTCATTATTTTCAAACAATATTCAACATACATATATATTTCAGATATATTGTATGTACTATACAGGGTTTACCAAAAGTGTGGAAACCCCTTAATATTTCGAAAAATACGCATTTTAAAAAAAATGTTTCATATAAGTTATAGGGTTTTATGGTGGCGCATTACACAGCAACATTATTATGACCTCGAATAGCGTTGTCAAGGTTATGTGAAGGTCACCTCCAACTTTTTAAATGGGACACCCTATATGCTTTTGCATATTCTTGTATTCTAAATATGTAATTTGCAATTAACAATTACATATTTTTTCTTAAAAATAACTGTGTGTTTTCTTTACATCAATTGATTCCTCTCATTATTTTGTACATAAAAGTATTAAGGTAAGATAATCGAAAAATGAATATTTTACAAGATATTTTATGGTTTATGTAAAATTAAGAAATGATTTCAAGCCTCATAACTCGGAAAGTACTTAATGAAAACTAACTTAATTATAGTGTTTTGGAAAGCTCTCGAGATAAGCTACAAGAATATGCAAAAGCATATAGGGTGTCCCATTTAAAAAGTTGGAGGTGACCTTCATATAACCTTGACAACGCTATTCGAGGTCATAATAATGTTGCTGTGTAATGCGCCACATAAAACCCTATAACTTTTGTATGAAACATTTTTTTTAAAAATGCGTATTTTTCGAAATATTAAGGGGTTTCCACACTTTTGGTAAACCCTGTATATGAAGAAAGAGAATATTTTTTTCCCTATCTCTCTCTCACTTTTTCTCTCCTTCTTTTGTTAATATTTTTAATTTTACAAAATATATGATTTTTTATCTTTATATAGATCAATCATTCGCCAATTAATAAGAATAACTTTATTGTGTATAATGTTAAAGAATGTGAGAAACGTGCAGATATAATTTCGTTATAATTGCGATCTTGTACTTTAGATTTCTCAGATTATATCATCCGGAGATGATGTTATGGAACTTGTTTTCCCATTTATATTTATAACTGCCGGTATCATATATATGTTTTTATCCAATTATATTGCACAGGATCTAACGGATCACAATAATGACATCTATAATACTGTGTAAGACACATTATGATATAAAATCTCATATGTTTAAAAACTGTTTTATTAAATGCAGAGGTTATTTCGTAGAAATACATAATATATCCTATCTGTATATTTGATTGCTTAGGTATAATATTCAGTGGAATGTAACTCCGTTACATATACAAAAAATAATATTATTTCTGTTGCAAAGAGGCGCCGTAGATTTTACTGTAAGTGTCGGTGGAATCTTTGTCGGATCGTTGGAGTGTTTCGCCACGGTAAATACAACAAATATATTATTAAAACATACATTTAAGGATATACAATGCAAATATACATTACAGTTGGTAAAAGCTTCGGTCTCCTATTTTACTTTCTTATATTCAACGCAATAATAAGATAAAAAAACAAATAATAATGAATAAATTATAAAAGATTTATTTAATAAGACCTCAATATATTACAATCAGAATTATATTACATTAAAAGTTATAAATAGTTTATTATTAATCTCATAGTATGTACCTAAAAAGATAGAAGAGATATGTCCAAAAATATAAATATATTTTATTAAAGACATTACACAGATTTTCAATACATTAAAAAATTTGGCACTTAATTTTAAATACAAAATTGATACTTAAAATCACTTAATTTGATATTATTTTGAAGTTTTATTTTATTGAAAATATTGTATGTATTATTATATTATTTCTAAATAAATAATTCATAATTTTTCAATAATTTATAATATTTTTCATAATTTAATTTTTTTTATAATAAATAATTTATGATGTGTGTGTGTGTGTGTTTGCAAAAGAAATATAAGAAATAAATCAATCTCCAATAAAAATTATATTATCTTTAGACACAATTTGATTATTTAAATGTCTTATATAAAGTTAAGGAGATGATTATTCTTAAAGATGAAATATAAAATTAGTTATAACATATGTTATATATCAAATAACAGATTTTATTGAAGTTACATCTTTAAACATTCGTGTTTTGCATAATGACACATGTCAAACATTATTTTCAAATACCTAGTTTTATTAGCGACTATAAATTTTTAATTATTTAAGCACATTTTTAATGAAATAAATAATATGTAAGATATATACCATATACCATGTACCATATACCATGTACAGATTTAGACTTATTTAAAGTATTTAGTATGAGCTTTACCAGAAGAGATTGATGTATTCTCAACAGTGAATGATATTCGTTTCGAAGGTTAAATGTATGTCACAAGTATACGAACAATAGAATAAAATGTGAAAAATTTATTGTATAAAGTAAATACGCATACGCAATATTCGTGCCAATAATTGTTAGATAAATAATTTTTTTTTATCTTTTCTTATGATAGCAGCAAATTAATATTTGCTGCAATTTTTCCGCTATTAAATCGATCGCAAAATTAGAAACTTTATTGCGAGAAACTGTGAATATTAGTAAGTACTAATGATTTATGTAAAAATATAAAACAATATATAATTGGTAAATCATACATCAAACATATCGATATTTAGCTTTTAAAATTTAATTTTTATTGCGTGATTAATAATTGAAATATTAATATTATCTTTGTCATCGATTCTTTTAAATAGTAAGCTTCTATTACCGGAAAGATCCCGTTGTTCTAAATAATGTATGACATTCGTCTGGAAGACCAAGTGTACGTCACGAATGAGGATAATAGAATGAAACATATGTTGTACGAAAGAAATAGCAAATACGCATGCGTGACTTTCGTTACTTTCGCAAGCAATTTGCTCGATGAATAATTTCTCCTCTTTTTTATGATAAACACCTGCTGAAATTACTCCCCCATCAAATCGATCGTATAATTGAGGAATTTATTGCGAAAAACACTGAATTGTGAATATTTTACTTTTATCGCACAGTATACAGTTGGTGTGTGTCGGTTTTCGTTACATGAAATTATACGAAATTGGTGCTAAAATTTATATTAGAGATAAAAGTAATAAAATACCTTTTCAATGGAAAAAGGAGGGAATAATCATATATCCTCGCCGACTTTTTCGCAGTTATTTGTGCTCCGGACTTTGTAAAAAGATGATGTGTCTTGAAACACAGCATTTTAAACTCAACAGATTTCTGTTACTCACTATTGGCTTGTGGCCTTTACAACAATCGAACCTAACTCGATTTCAGTTCATTGTCTTGTCTAGTGTTTTGACGACGAGTATTATATTTCAGGTAAGGCACTACTATTATATTTATATTTTATTTTTTTATTTTAAGATATATAATCAAGTCGCGTTTATAATATAGTAAAAATTATTATATGATAATATATATTATTATATTTTTACTATATCATGAATATGACTTGATTATATTTTAATAAAATAATAAATTATTTACACCAGATATTAGTATATATTATAATAGTATATAATCATAATTATGTATCTTAATTCAGTCATTTTATGTATAAATATATAAACAAGCATTTAGTTATATAAAATTGATAGTTCGTTCATTGCTTTAAAAGAGTAGTTTCGTATAATTTAAATTTTTATAATAAAATTATTTCTTATAGCTTACGACATTTGTTACATTAAGATGTACTCCTAACCTCGTGGTTAAAGTTTTATCTTCCACATGTTTATTTAGTATTTCTGCGATAAAATATAACTTATTCAGTCTCAAAATGGAAGCTGTAAGTTGGTAACTTGTAGAATTGGTAATTTATGATAACTCATAAGTTGATAGTTTGATCGCGTAACAGAAAAAGAAAACATTTTTGTCGAATAAAGATTATAAAAAATATAAATTTTAATATATATTATGAATATACACGAAAACAATATATTCAAAATTGTTGAAATAATACAGGTTAAGAATTTGTTGATAAAACTTCAAGAGATACATGATGGATTAAAAGATAAAAACGAAATCGCTATTATGAAAGAATATAGTTGCCTTGCAAAACGTTATACGGCTGTACTCACAAGTAAGATAATATTTTTTAATTTTTTTATATGAAACTAGATTTCTATTTGACACATGAATTATAAAAGTTTCAATGGAATGAAAATTGATTTCGATACATTATAACACCTTTTGCACACGTATGTATATATAATTTATCACGTTAGTTTATTAAAATATTTTTTATATATCCAAATATATAAATACAAAGATTAATATCAAATTTTTTGTTCAAGAATATCAAGTAAAAAAAAGAAATTGTAAATTTATAATGGTTATTATTTATAACATTAAGATCAATTGTAATCGCGTTAGAAATTTATATAAAAAGTACATTAAAATTAATATAATTAATTATATGAATTAAATTTAAATATTTAATTATACAAATGATATGCATGTAACGTAATATTTAAAGCAATTTAAAAATTTCTATGTGAAAAATTAATTTGATATTCTATATTTATATCTATTTAAATCCTTTTAGTACTTGGTCTTTACAGTTCATTTTCTATCATCATCGCTCTATTTTGGTCAAGTATATTCTATCTTATATTACCGC